>NW_020174712.1:5722050-5897329 GCF_003031525.2 Neophocaena asiaeorientalis asiaeorientalis | reverse complement strand
GGAAATATTTAACATATATGCACACACACATGTGTGTATATATAATATATATTACTAATATTAGTAATATGTATAATATATATTAGTGATATGAAATTGTTAATAGAAAAACACTGACCTTTCTGTAGAAAAATTGGCCAAGTAGAAGACTAGATATTTCACTAAAAAGAAATACAAAATGGTTAATAGAAAATGAAAACTAAATTCAAAAGCATGAATAATAAGGTATATAAATTCACAGGATACAAATATTTTACCCTATTGGATTGATAGATATTTAAAAAATCAGTGTTATTGAGGGTACAAGACAGGCATTTAAAAATATCAATGATGAAAATTATAGAATGCTGTATATCTTAATAAAATTGGAAGAAAAGAAAGAAAACAAAATGGGAATAGCCAAGAAAATGTTAAAAAATAAATTTTTCTCCCTCCCTCCCTCCCCCATTCCTTCCTTCCTTCCTTCCTTCCTTCTTTCCTTCTTTCCTTCTTTGTCATCACAGGGATCAGATCTGCATTGTGGTTTGGCAGCTCTCCCAGCCTCCTCCAGCCCCCTTGCCATTTTCCCTCGTGGACATTTCTCCCAGTATATCTCTTGCATGTCTAATACCACTTTGGTGTCTGCTGCTCTGAGGACACAGACTTACAGTGTTCCAGGCAGAGGTTACACAAGTGTAAAGGTCCTGAGGAGGTTGGCATTTTTGAGGATCATCAAGGAGGTTAGTGTGGCTTTCTTGAAGTAAAGAGGGGGAAGAGTAGTAGGAGATGAGGTCTAAGGTGCATCTGAAGTCCTTGCAGAAGAAAAATAATTGGCTTTGTTAATATAAAATCCTTTTTAAAGAGAGGGGTCAAAAATGCTAAACAATGACATGTGTGTTAATTACAGAATTTAAGGGAAGGGCATTACAAACCCAGCATCTGACAGTCTTCTCATTAGCTGCATTCAACATCTGTCTAGGTAGTAATGTAAGTGGCCAAGTTCTGGGCCATTAAAATTTTGATGTAACCCATTAAGACGACTTATGGACTGTAGTTCAAAGGGTGTTGCCATTGTACCTGTGAGAGTGGCAGCAGTAGAGTGTATTTTATGCAAATCTCATAGATTGGTAATGAATGATCCTGCTTAATAAGCTAGTTAAACCATTTGAGCCTTTACTCGAGAGTGATCATAAATGTCTTTTTCTAAAACTATTTTACAGTGCTAATCATTTAAGTGTAATAGCACTTAACATAATGCCAAGCACACAGCAAGCATTAAGTTTATTTTGTTATTGATGGTAAGGATGAAGATGGTGATTCTTACAAGGTGTTAGTCACTCAAAGGAGCTGCCAGATGCTGCTGAATCATCCCAAAGTAAAGAGACTAGAAACTTTCTTTCTGGAGGTTTGTGACTTAAATCCCTGTTTCACTACAGACTGTAAACTTGACCTAGCCTGGACTGGATGGCACTTTCCACAGGGCCCTTAAATATTTTTACCTCCTCTCTTTTACCTCCATAACCCATAACAGGTCCTCTGCTTAACTCCTCAGAAGCAAAAGATTGGAAAATCCTTCTAAACTTTAGAGACAGAGAAACGCTCAGTCAAGTGATAAAAGCTTCGGAAATTAGTCTTGAATATTTATTATCAGTGTATCAATTGAAGTCATCCAAAGTTCCTTCTCACACTAATTAGATACTCTTCAAAGGTGTAATTACCATTTAAAAAAATTACTTTGGAGTACAGGATAGACAATAGGTTTTTAATGTCTTTCTGTGTTTCTTGTATTTCATTGGCATTTTCTTATTTCACCAATGAATCACAGGAGTTTCAAGGACTTCCACCCCCCCACCCCTATAAGTTAAGATTTTAAACAGAGACTCAGCTCACATGAAGAACTAGATGTAATTACCAGGGAAAGTGTATAATAATTAAAAATGAGATTGCATGGATTGTCAATCTGCCCCATGCTTCTCCTTCTACCACCACTTTGAGCAGAGAACTATTTCTGGCCCCAGAGGGGAGCTGCCTTGCAAAGAAGAGGAGGTAAAATACGAAGCTTGGCAATGTGTTCATTGTCACCATCTGTGGCACAGCTGAGATTCAGATTATGTCTGAGAAGCCCAACCTCTCTGCTCTGCTCCACGTCATGTTTCTTGCTATCTTGTACCATCTCAGAAGGATGAGAATGGCATGGAAAAGAGTTCAAGTTTGTGAGCATGGCGTGGTGACATTTTAGGGAAGAGTGTAAGTTTTGTGACCAAAGTAAAAAAACCTGTCTGCTCTTCCAGGATTATAATGAGCTGCCCAGAAGGCAATGAACTTCTTTTCTGGGTGGGCAATTGACACAGGCCTAACGATATGGAGGGTAGCCCCTGTCTCACAAACCTTCAGTGTCTTGCCGTTTCTCTTTGGATAAAGTACAATTCCTTAAAATGGCCTCTAGACCCATTAAGATCTGCCCCTGCCTATTTAATCCAGTCTTGCCTTTCACAGCCTCCTCTGTTCCATTTACTTCCTTCATCCCTTATATTCTCTTTGCTTCTTCCCAGTGTAAGGGCTTTGCATGTTCTAGACCCTCTGCCTGGAACACTATTCCATTCTCTCTTTGTCTTAACAGCTCCAATTCCTTCTTTAGATCATATCTGCATCACTGCTTCCCAAGAAAACCCTCCCTGCCCTCTGCCTGGCCCAGGGCCTCCCAGGGGCCTCTTCCTTGCTGTGTGTATCCATCTGTCCATGTGAATATTTGATTAAAGTCTCCCCCCACCACCCCCCACTAGAGCATGCACCCCTCAGGACAGGCACTGGGTCTGGTTTTACTAACCAGTGGATCTCCAGAACATAGCACAGAGAAGGGAAAAAGTGCTCAATGAACATTTGTTGACCCAATGCCTGAGCAGCTGTTTTAGAAGGATTGCTCTGTCCCTCACTGCGCAGGAGGCCAGCCTTGGGTGCACTCTGTTGTTCTAAATGATTCAATGAGTGGCACGTGATGCTTCGGAAAGCATCCTGTCCAGAGAGTCAGGTACCTGCAATCCTTTCTCAGTTCTACTATTAATGAGCTTTCAGACTTTGGGCAGGTTGTTTAATGTCTTTATGTCTCCTCATATGTAAAATAGGATTGTCAGTATATGCTTATTTACCTTACCAAGTTATCCTTTTATACCAAGAATATTAAAGGTCTAGATAATATTTGTGTGATCCAGACATTATCAGGTAAAAAGGAATTGGTTATAGGAAGTTGCTTGCTCCCATAGACAGAGATTCCTAAAAATGTATTTGAAAGTTGGAAAACAGTTATAAGGGTTACATTTCTAGAGAACTAAAATGCTTTAAAATTCTGAATAATGGGTTGTTATGTGCTGCCTCTCTCAGATTCAGATATTCTATGAGGCGGGTAAGACCTTTGCACGTGTCCAGTACAGAAGGTCACCAGCTATCCCTGGGGATGGGAAGGGTGATCCAAGTATCTCCCCTTCTCTTGGGCTGACTGTGTCTCCTGCCCTTTGCCATAGCAGCCAAAGCATTTACTCATCTTTAGGTAGTTGGAGACAGGTGTAGGAAAAAGGGGTTCTATCTTTGTCTCCCATGGTAGTTGCAAAAATGACCTTAATGTTTATATTTACAGCCTTTTCTGTGTAATATTATAGAGCCCTCCCAGTCTAATTTTAAGCTTAGTCGTGTATATTAGTGTCAAGGTTCTCCAGAGAAACAGAACCAATAGGCTCTATCTGTCTGTCTGTCTATCTGTGTATCTATCTATCTATCTCTCCAGGTTGGAATCATCATTGCTATCCTCATGGACTCTGGACTAGTCTTACCTGCCAGAGTGCTTTAGGTAGCTAGCTGTGCATTGTCAATCTCTCACATTACACCAACCTATATATACCTGTCTTGTGTTACAACCAGTAGGGACCATAAAGGGGAAGGATGTCAAACTCGTATCGGACTCATATCCATCTCTACGTCTGTGAAGGAGGCTGATCTTGAGTATTTCAGCAGTGTTCCATAGCAAAGTGAGAAGTGGCCCATGGAAGGGCAGTGGGTATGGAATGGGAGGAGAGGTCTGAAGTTTTACTTCAAAAGCATTTGAACACCCAGCCCCTGGTTCAAGTCATCCTAGTCCGGATAGGCTAGGTTTTGGTTAGAATAAACAACCATATATCTTGATGCCCTAACCGCAAAGCTGTTTCTTGCTCACGATACATATCCGACATTGGTCCAGATAGGTCTGTTCCACATGGTCACTCAGGAATACAGGCTGACGGAGGCACCATCTCAATACATGCTTTCATGACCACTGCGGTCGGGGAAGAGAATGTGCTGATTACTGCACTGGCCCTTTGCCTGGAAGTGACACATGTCACTTCTACTCATGGTTCATGCCTAACTTGCTGCATGGATAAACTGTCTTCACAGGAGTGGGGTGTTCTAACCAACTTTTATGATTCTCTAATTGATAATTTGGCATTCATTAATCATAGGTCCAGACCAATGATCAAAGTTGTTTACATCTATCCATCTTTTGAGGGAGTGCAGGAATTGAATGACAAACTCTCCAATCACGAACCCCAACATCTGTGTTTCAGTTTTTGCCCAGTAGGGAACAGCCCCACTTAACAACTTCTAACCACTGCGGTAGCAAAGGCCTTTGCCTGCAGTCCTCTCATTCCTCCTGCCTCCTGACTGGCCCTGGTGCTTACCCTTGTGGCCCTACATGGTGTGGCATGCCTCCTTTTCTTGGGAACTGTAAGTAATAAATTCTTCTTTCAAAGACAGTTGTCTCTGTGTCTGTCACCTTATCATATCTTATTAAAACAAATCCTTGGTACCAATCTTGAAACATGGGAAATGCAATCCTATTACATGACTGGAAAGAGAAATGGAATATTTGTGGATGATCCTAATGGCTAACACATTGGGTTACTGCTGTGTTCCAGGTATAAACGTGATCTTGCCTGACACTTGCCTCAGTTCATAACCTTTGCCACCTGGCATGCTAAAGCTTATGTTTATGTTGGAAGCAATGGCTCCTTTAACCATTCTGCTATTTTGCCTTTTACTTGTAAACTGAAAACACTATGATATTTACTAGCTTTTGGTGTTTTGTGAAATGGGAAGGGGGGATGATATTATTTCTCATCCTTTGAAAAGGCAAAAACTGAGGCACAGAGATGACCTAGTTCTAATATCCCATGGTTATCCAATGCTAGGTCAATCTGAAGACCCAGGTCTCATACTGGCATCTTCACAAAACCATGGTCCCAGGAAGTTGTTTCATTTTAATCCAAACAGAAGACACATTTAGACTCCCAATAGCTAATGGCCTGAAGTCCAAGGTTTTTTCTAAATTGTCAAGATAGCACTGATAAATACTGAAAATTTTTTGAAACAAAAATTCATGATGCAAGAGCAAAACATTTCTCTTAAGCTTTCAGCCAGACTGAAAAATCTGCACACTTGATTTTGAGTCTGGGGGAAATTGAGACAAAAAACTTCACAGGCTTAATCCAGAACCCCCATCTCAGTAGAGACCTCAAAACCCTTCAGGACACAACATTCCAAAGACAGCATGCTGCCAGTAACAGAAAAGGCAGAACAATGAGCAAACCAGCTGTCTGTCCACAGAAGAGAACACTCTCAAATGCTTGGCAATACTCCCTGTCTGTGCAGCTCCCTCTTTCAGCCCGGATGGTTTTCTCTGTTGCACGGTGTGCATGCTTCTTGACATTAAAGACATCACTAGGGGAGGGTTGGGTTGTGCGACTCTTCCTCTTTCCAACTCCTGAAGCTTGGCTTATGCAGCTCAAGAGTCCCCCACAGCCCTGGCATCTGGTTTCCTTCTGGGAGGCATCTGCCTGTTGAAAGAACAGGAGGCTGGAAGAAGAGTAGATAGAATAGGATCTGCAGGGCTCAGATTCTTAGGGGAAAAGCACATGACCTTGGCCCCATGGTTCTGTTCATGAGAGGCTTTAAGTAGAGATCCTGTTGATTCCTATAAGAAGTTTGGACAAACTGTAATGATGCTGTTGGAAGAAAACCTTCTGAACACTGGGAAAATCCATATCATAAACGAAAGAAGCCTTTTGTATGCTTTGTATGCCCCCTAAAAATTATACTCAACAAATAACTGCATGCTGTTCTGCCCTCTGAAAAGTGAAATGACTAGAATTTTTTTAAATACCATTTCTGAGATTTCCTGAGAGAGTTGGTATACATGTTCTACTAAATTCAAAGCACCATTTTCCTCTAATTGTTTTCAATATTTCTTCATATTGTTAGCATATTTCAGAAAAGCACTGGCAGATTGCTTTCCTAGAGGGAATAGAAGAGAAAAAAATTCCATGATTTAATCTTTTAAAAGATGAGAAAAAAAATCAAAACATCTAAATTCAGTGGTGGCTTCTTCTAGTTCATACATTAACATCTAAATAACATCCAAAAGTATGCTGTCTTAATGTTTACAAAACTAGATCACAAATTAAAAAAAAATTTTTTTGTCATTAATGTTCTAAGAAATACTTGATATGAAATTTCTGATCTTCTTTAGAGGAGGGTTCCCAAATTATTAGAGAAATAAGTTCCTAAAATAAGGCTACTAAGTTCTGGTAAAGTCAGAATATTCAGAGGAAGGACATAGCATGACTGATGAAGAATATACAAAGGTTTGGTGCGTCAGAAACATTTTCCATATTGAATGCCTTTAGATTGGATCCTGTTATTGACTGAATGTTTGGATCCCTCCCAAAATTCATATGTTGAAGCCCTAACCCCCATTGTGATGGTATTTGAATGTGGGGCCTGTGGGAGGTAACTAGATTTTTTTTTACATTGTTTTTTAATAGATCGTTGTGTTTGCAAATATTTTCTACCATTCTGAGGGTTGTCTTTTTGTCTTGTTTATGGTTTCCTTTGCTGTACAAAAGCTTTTGAGGTTAATTAAGGCCCATTTGTTCATTTTTGTTTTTATTTCCGTTACTCTAGGAGGTGGGTCAGAAAAGATCTTGCTGTGGTTTATGTCAAAGAGTGTTTTTCCTATATTTTCCACTAAGAGTTTTATAGTGTCTGGTCTTACATTTACGTCTTTAATCCATTTGGAGTTTGTTTTTGTGTAGGGTCTTAGGGAGTGTTCTAATTTCATTCTTTTACATGTAACTGTCCAGTTTTCCCAGCACCACTTATTGAAGAGGCTGTCCTTTCTCCATTGTATGTTCTTGCTTCCCATGTCATAAATTAGGTGCCCATACGTGCATAGGTTTATCTCTGGGCATTGTATCCTGTACAATTGATCTATATTTCTGTTTTTGTGCCAGTACCATACTGTCTTGATTACTGTAGCTTTGTGGTGTAGTTTGAAGTTGGGGAGCCTGATTTCTCCAACTCTGTTTTTCTTTCTCAAGCTTGCTTTGGCTATTCAGGCTCTTTTGTGTTTCCATATGAATTATAAAATATTTTGTTCTAATTCTGTGAAGAATGCCATTGGTAGTTTGATAGGGATTGCATTGAATCTGTAGATTGCTTTGGGTAGTATTGTCATATTCACAATATTGATTCTTCCAATAGAAGAACATGGTATGATTCTCCATCTGTTTATGTCATCTTTGACTTCTTTCATCAGTGTTTTATAGTTTTCTGAGTATAAGCCTTTCACCTCCTTAGGTAGGTTTATTCCTAGGTATTTTATTCTTTTTGTTGTGATGGTAAATGGGATTGTTTCCTTAATTTCTCTTTTTGATTTTTTGTTTTTGGTGTATAGCAATGCCAGAGATTTCTGTGCATTAATTTTGTGTCCTGCAACCTTACCAAATTCATTGATTAGTTCTAGTAGTTTTCTGGTGGCAGCTTTAGGATTTTCTATGTATAGTATATGTCATCCGCAAACAGTGACAGTTTTACTTCTTCTTTTCCAATTTGTATTCCTTTTATTTCTTTTTCTTCTCTGATTGCCATGGCTAGGACTTCCAAAACTATGTCGAATAAGAGTGGCCAGAGTGGACATCCTTGTCTTGTTCCTGATCTTAGTGGAAATGCTTTCAGTTTTTCACCATTGAGTATGATGCTTGCTATGGGTTTGTCATATATGGCCTTTATTATGTCGAGGTAGGTTCCCTCTATGCCCACTTTCTGGAGAGTTTTTATCATAAATCGGTGTTGAATTTTGTCGAAAGCTTTTTCTGCATCTGTTGAGATGATCATATGGTTTTTATTCCTTAGTTTGTTAATGTGCTGTATCACATTGATTAATTTGCATATATTGAAGAATCCTTGCATCCCTGGGATAAATCCCACTTGATCATGGTGAATGATCCTTTTAATGTGTTGTTGGATTCTGTTTGCTAGTATTTTGTTCAGGATTTTTGCATCTATATTCATCAGTGATATTGGTCTATAATTTTCTTTTTTTGTGATGTGTTTTTCTGGTTTTGGTATCAGCGTGATGGTGGCTTCATAGAATGAATTTGGGAGTGTTTCTCCCTCTGCAATTTTTCGGAAGAGTTTGAGAGAGATTGGTATTAGCTCTTCTCTAAATGTTTGATAGAACTCACCTGTGAAGCCACCTGGTCCTGGACTTTGGTTTATTGCAAGATTTTAAATTATGGTTTCAATTTCATTGCTTGTGATAGATCTGTTTATACTTTCTAATTCTTCCTGGTTCAGTCTTGGAAAATTGTACCTTTCCAAGCATTTGTCCATTTCTTTGTATAGTTGTTTGTAGTAGTCTCTTATAATCTGTTATATTTCTGTGGTGTCAGTTGTGATTTCTCCTTTTTTATTTCTATTTTAATTGATTTGCATCTTTTCCCTTTTTTTCTTGGTGAGTCTGGCTAAGGGTTTATCAATTTTGTTTATCATCTCAAAGAAACAGCTTTTAGTTTTATTGACCTTTGCTATTGTTTCCTTCATTCGTATTTCATTTGTTTCTGCTCTGATTTTTATGATTTCCTTCCTTCTACTGACTTTGGGTTTTCTTTGTTCTTCTTTCTCTAGTTGTTTTAAGTGTAGGGTTAGATTGTTTATTTGAGATTTTTCTTGTTTCTATAGTGAGATTGAATTGCTATAAACTTCCCTCTTAGAAATGCTTTTGCTGCATCCCATATGTTTTGGGTCATCGTGTCTTCATTGTCATTTGTTTCTATGCATTTTCTAATTTCTTCTCTGATTTCTTCAGTCATCTCTTGGTTATTTAGTAGTGGACTGTTTAGCCTCCTTGTATTTGTGTTTTATACAGGTTTTTTTTTTCCTGTAATTGATTTCAAATCTCATAGCATTGTGGTCAGAAGGGATTCTTGATATGATTTCAATTTTCTTAAATTTTCCAAGGCTTGATTTGTGACCCAAGATATGATCTATCCTGGAGAATGTTCCATGTGTACTTGAGAACAAAGTGTATTCTGCCACGTTTAGGTGGAATGTTCTATAAATAGCAATTAAATCTGTCTGGTCTATTGTGTTATTTAAAGTTGTGTTTCTTTAATTATTTTCTGTCTAGATGATCTGTCCACTGGTGTAAGTGATGTGTTAAAGTCCCCTACTATTATTGTGTCACTGTCAATTTCTCCTTTTATGGTTGTTAACATTTGCCTTATGTATTGAGGTGCTCCTATGTTGGGTGCACAAACATTTATAATTGTTATATCTTCTTCTTGGATTGATCCTTTGATTATTATGTAGTGTTCTTCTTTGACTCTTTAATAGTCTTTAAATAAGTCTATTTTATCGGATATGAGTATTGCCACCCAAACTTTCTTTTGATTTCCATTTGCATGGAATATCTTTTTCCATCCCTTCACCTTCAGTCTGTATGTGTCCCTAGGTCTGAATTGGGTCTCTTCTAGGCAACATATATATGGGTCTTGTTTTTGTATCCATTCAGCCAGTCTGTGTCTTTTTGTTGGGACATTTAATCCATTTACATTCAAGGTTATTATTGGTATATATGTTATTACTATTTCCATTTTCGTAATTGTTTTGGGTTTGTTATTGTGGGTCTTTTTCTTCTCTTGTGTTTCTTACCTAGAGAAGTTTCTTTAGCATTTGTTGTAAAGCTGGTTTGGTGGTGCTGAATTCTCTTAGCTTTTGCTTGTCTAAAAAACTTTTGACTTCTCCATCAAATCTGAATGAGATCCTTGCTGGGTAGAGTATTCTTTGTTGTCAGTTTGTCTCTTTCATCACTTTAAGTATATCCTGCCACTCCCTTCTCGCTTGCAGAGTTTCTGCTGAAAAATTTGCTGATAACCTTACGGGGATTCCTTCATATGTTATTTTTTGTTTTTCCCTTGTAGCTATTTTTTTTTTTTTTTTTTTTTTTTTTTTTTTTGCGATACATGGGCCACTCACTGTTATGGCCTCTCCTGTTGTGGAGCACAGGCTCCGGATGCGCAGGCTCAGCGGCCATGGCTCACGGGCCCAGCCACTCCACGGCATGTGGGATCCTCCTGGACCGGGGCATGAACCCATGTCCCCTGCATTGGCAGGCGGACTCTCAACCACTGTGCCCCCAGGGAAGCCCTCCCTTGTAGCTTTTAATATTTTTTTCTTTGGATTTAATTTTTGTTAGTTTGATTAATGTGTGTCTTGGTGTGTTTTTCTTAGGGTTTATCCTGTATGGGACTCTCTATGCTTCCTGGACTTGGGTGACTATTTCCTTTCCCATGTTAGGGAATTTTTCGACTATCATCATTTCAAATATTTTCTCAGACACTTTCTTTTTTCTTCTGGGAGCCCTGTAAGTTGAATATTGGTGCGTTTAATGTTATCCCAGATTTCTCTGAGATTGTCTTCAATTCTTTTCATTCTCTTTTCTTTATTCTGCTCTTTGGCAGTTATTTCCACCATTTTATCTTCCAGCTCACTTATTCTTTCTTCTGCCTCACTTATTCTGTTATTGATTCCTTGTAGTATATTTTTCATTTCAGTTATTGTGTTGTTCATCTCTCTTTGTTTGTTCTTAATTCTTCTAGATATTTGTCAGGCATTTCTTTTATTTTCTCAATGTGTGTCCATTCTATTTCTGAGATTCTGGATCACCTTTACTATTATTACACTGAATTCTTTTTCAGGTAGAGTGCTTATTTCCTCTTCATTTACTTGGTCTTGTAGGTTTTTACCTTGCTCCTTCATCTGTGACATATTTTTTTTGCTGTCTCATTTTTTTTTTTTTTTTAATGAGTGTGATTGTTTCCTGTCTTACTGGTTGTTTGTCCTGAGGCTTCCAACACTGGAGTTTGTAGGCTGTTGGGTAGAGCTGGGTCTTGTTGCTGAGATGAGGACCTCTGTGAGACCTCACTCTGATAAATATTCCCTGGGGTCTGAGGTTCTCTGTTAATCAAGTGGTTCCGACATGGAACTCCCACCACAGGAGCTTTGGCCCAACCCCCGGCTCATGAGCCAAGATCCTGCAAGCCACGTGGGGTGGCAAAAAAAAAAAAAAAAAAAAAAAGAGAGAGAACAATAACAAGGTAAAAAATAAAATTAGGCTAGGACACTAACAGATATGTTAGAAAGAATATAAAAATAAAAATATAGGTGAATCAACAACCAGAAGGTACAACAGTACCATAATAGTAAAAAAGAGGAGGATGGAAAAGAGAAAAAAAAAAAGAAAAGGAAAAAAAAGCAGGGAAAAGGAGTTGGCTGTGGAGGGCAGGGCCTAAGCAAGGTTTGGGTGGTGGGTGGGGCCTATGCTCAGGACCCACAGGGCTGGAAAAGGCCCTGGGGGCTGTGGGGGATGGGGCTTAGGCTCAAGGAACAGAAGGGGCCCAGGTGTGGCCCCACCCCTCGTCTCAGAGGGCCTCACCTGGGAGTCCAGCAGGCTTCCTGGACTCGGGTAGGCAGGGCAAATGTCCTCTACTCCTCTCCTGCTTCTCCTGTCCTGGAGAGCCCCTCCCACCTGCCTCTCCTGTTCTCCCCTCTGCCTCCTTCCTATGCCCCCAGGACCAATGTGGCTGGGGGTGGGGGGGCCCTGGAGAGCAGGGGACTGGCCTGGGAGCTCAGCAGCCTCCCCAGCCTGAGTGGGTGGGGCAGTCGCCCTCCAGCTCCTCTCTCACTCCTCCTGGAGGGCCCCTCCCTCCTGCCTCTTGATCTCCCCGGCCTCAGGGGCTCTGATCCTGTCTGGTCTCCACTTCTCCTCCCGCCTCTGTCCCCCCACGTCCTACCGGTTCACTTTGCGGTTCTTCCCGTCTCCTTGGGCATTAGGGTCACCCACCAGTGGCCGGCAGGCACCCTAGTAGTTGTGGGGAGATGCTAACTTGGTGTCTTCCCACACCACCACCTTCGGTAATTAGATTTAAATGAGGTTATGAGGATGGTGCCCTCATGATGGGATTAATGCCTTTATAAGAAGAGGTGGAGACTTGGGAGCTTTCTCTTGCCCCACAGCACACAAAAAAGAGGTCATGAGAGGATACAGGGAGATGGCTCTGTCCTCAAGCCAGGAAGAGATACGTCACCAAGAACCAAATCTGCTGGCATCTTGGTCTTGGACTTTCCAGCCTCCAGAACCGTGAGAAGTAAAAGTCTGTTGTTTAAGCCATGTGGTCTACAGTATTTTGTTATAGTAGTCTGAGCTAAAACAGACTCTAACCTGGATTATGCAAATGAGGGGTGAGATTAGCTTCATCCCTACAGAAAAAACGTAGTGGCATCTGAAAACCTGGGACATCTCTCTCGAAGTACTAAACATTCCAGAAGAGGTCATCTGTTCTCATGGCCCTTACTGGATCTTTGTTCTTTCTAGCACAGATTAAAAATGCTTTTATGGATCACTCTTGATTTCATGATTTTAAAGGATGATTGAGAGGGACAAAATAAAAGGAAATTTTCTTTAGATTGATGCTTTTCTCTGATGCCTCAAAAATATCAAGATAATTAGATAATCTCTTGATTTGCTTTTGTTACAGGTATTCTCAGGTTTGAAAGTAAGTTGGTTTCAAGAAAGACCTCACTTAACTCTAATTATAAGAACTGAAGGTATACATGGCACCTGAAAAGGCTGAGGGGAACCCCTAATTAAAGTGGTCATATCAGAGGTAGTGTAGGACTCAGCCCTCAGTACTCAGCTGTGCTGTTAGTCACATTTTCTTCTGAGTCTGTATGAAAACTATTCCCCTTCACAAGTAATGTCAGCCTTCTTGAGTTAGGTTCAAACAGGCACTTGCCAAGTCTCGTGGTTTGTTGCTGTCACTGAGTAGCTGGGGTCCTCCCATTTGTTTTTGTCATCACTCACAGCTTTCTTCATTTCCAGCTTCCTTCTAATCAGCCTACTCACTTCCAGGGTAGCTTCTCTTCAGTTGGTTCTTTTTTTTTTTTTTAAAGATTTTTTGATGTGGACCATTTTTTAAAGTCTTTACTGAATTTGTTACAATATTGCTTCTGTTTTATGTTTTGGGTTTTTGGCTGTGAGGCATGTAGGATCTTAGCTCCCCAACCAGAGATTGAACCCACACCCCTTGCTTTGGAAGGTGAAGTCTTAACCACTGGACCACCAGGGAAGTCCCTCAGTTGGTTCTTAAGTGGTTGTTGCTGTTAGATCTTTCTTGCTTCATCAGGGGATTATGGCAGTCTCTTGATGCCTCCTGAATCAAGACCCCAGTTCTGGTTTGTTGTAAAGCTCTTCCCTTGACCTTGACACATGGCCTTGCTTCCTTTCATACTCCTCATCCTCAAATCATGCCTTGTTCTTTTGGTTTCTTTGCTTAAATCCAGGAAGCATGTGATGGTGTAACATGCATCAGTGTGAGAGTTAGGACAACTGGTTTCTAGTCTCAGCTCGGAAAACACCAGACTGTATAGCTTTGGGGAAGTGACTTAGAGCTTCAGGCTAGTGGCTATTTCTAGCAATTATGATGAGATTTCAGATGAGTCAACAAAAGCTGTTGGTTCTGAGCATAAACACTAAGTGAGAACTTATATCATAGAACCTCAAATCTTATCTCCTCCAGGGAACTTTTAATGCTCCCTAGGAAGGAAGTATTGTAGTCTGGTCTGGCTGTTGGTGGCAGTGGTTGTGGTGGTGTTTGCCAAATGAATTCTCTACGTGTAATCCAGATATCAACTGGGATTTCCCTGTTCCTAGGATCTAGATAAGAGAAGCCTAAGAAGCATGCCTCTTCCTATAGCTGCTTAGTTTATGGTTTGTATCACTTTCTTATGTGTGATAAACCTGTTCCACATGGCATCCATTCAGCTATAAAATTCCATCTCTTCTTTGATTTCCATATAAAACCACACTCATCCAAGGCAAGATGCATGGAGATTTGAAGGAGATGTAAATACAAAGGACTTCTAGGTGAATATTAGATTACATTAGTCTTAAATATTCCCCCCAACCCTGCCCTCCCCTGTCCATATGCTCTATATCCCTGAGATGGAACTTGATAAAAGGGGCTATTTTTCTCCATAAATGTAGCTCGTAAAAGGGATTTTGAGAGCTTTTAAAATATGATCTAAGAACTATTTATTTTAGAAAACTCATTTTTAGACCATTTTAGAAAATTCATTCACTCATTCATTCTAGGTTTCAGAAGGAATTATGAAAACCATTCAGTATTGCCACCCTCTCTGCCCCCTACTCCCCACCACCAACACACAAATGAAGGAATTCTCCAAATAATGGAAGCCAAATGTTTTTGCATGTGAATCATGTAGTTTTCAGTCAGGCGTTTGACCATCTGTGGCTGTTTGGACGTCTGTTCTTTGTGCGTCGTGTACCACTAATACTAGTGTGATCCTTCTAGAGAGGGCAAGTAGCTGATCGATGAAGATGAAGAGCCAAACCACACAAAACAAATCCTACAGCTTACAAAAATATTCCCAAACTCTGCAAGATTGGCTTTCATTTTTCCAGTAGACATTACTGAAACTTACAAACAGAAGAAATGAGCACAGGAAGGAGCCTCCAAAACCTGGGGAAAAGGCTGCTTTCTGCCACTGAAACATTTCTGAGTAGGATATCAGCACCTCGAATATTGCTTGCAAATGTATGGCTTAGGTGAATTTTTAGGACAGCCTAGACCAGTTAGTGACTGGGATATAAACTAGGATTGGCGCACAAAAAGCTTACTGCTTTTATCTATTTACTTGTTTGTTTATTTAATAAACGAACCCTTTACAACTCTGGTCACCAATTTTGATGTGTGGGTTATTTTCCCCACACCTCCAAGCAGTGGTCAGATACCAGCTGGGTGTCCTACAATTCGATTCAATTCTGACCCTCTCTACCCAAAGATAGCATCAGATCCTACAGGTTTAGGGCTCAGTCCCACAAGACTGCCCCTACTTTCGAAGCCAACTGAGAATCAAGGTTGTTACCTGTGCTTCAGTCTGAATGGCTATAAATTAAAGGTTTCCATGACCCCTTCCTTGGGTTTGATTAATTTGCTTAGAGCAGATCATAGAATTTAGGAAACCAGTTTACCCACTAAATTACTGGTTTATTTCAAAGGATAGCCAGGTTCCAGGATTAGGAATAACCAGATGAAAAAGATGCATAGGGCAAGGTATGGGGAAAGGACATAGAGCTTCCATGCTTGCTGGATGTGCCACTCTCCTTGCATTTCCATGAGTTCTCCAACCTAGAGACTCTTGAAATCTCCTCCTACTGCATTTTTGTGGAGGCTTCATTACATAGGTATGGCTGATTAAATCATTGGTCTTTAGTGATTTATTCAACCTCTATTCCCTTTTCCCTCCTGCGGTCAGTGGGAGTGGGACTGAAACTTCTAACACTCCAATCACCTGGTTGGTTCCCCTGGCAACCAGCCCCCATCCTTAGGGGAGGTCCAAAAGTCCCATTATTAACGTAACAAGAGACACCTTTGTAGCTCTCATTACTTAAGAAATTCCAAGGGTTTTAGGAGCTCTGTGCCAGAAACAGGGATGAAGACCAAATATATATTTCTTACTATAAATCATGATATACACCCCTAACAATACTAAGTTATATATAATAACCCTTAATAACATCCTACAGAATTTGTTGAACACTTGCTATATGCCAGGCACTGGTGCTGATTACAAAAAGTTGACTTTGTCACTATTCCCTTAAAACGTAACGATTTACTCTGATCTTGATCCCTGCTGTTGAAGTCTAGCTGACATTTTGATAAATATTTATCTCTATTGATTCACTGTGTAGATAGTTATGTAGAGAGGCCTGAATATAGTGATTGTGAAGACCCTGCTTGCAGTTGGTATAAAATGTGAGGGATGCTTTTCTCTATGAACCTGTCCACTTCAGGTCAATTTGAATAGGACATTTATCTTCCAATTTATGATTAGGAAGAATCTGACATTGGTGAGTGGAGAGAAAGAAACAAGTGTTGGGGGATGGAATGCCATTTTTACCTACCCCGCCACCACCTTTGGAGCCAAATTCCTGTTCTCTGCTTAGCATTTTATCTTGTACTGTCCTTCTAACATTCACTGATGTTCCAGGTCTGTGAAGAGTCCAAACTCTCTTCTGTTTCCTGGCTGTTTTGTCTATGCTGTTTCCTTAGCTTCAACTTGCCCCCTCCTGGAATTTCAGTGAGCTCCTTACTCCTTAGCACTGTGTTTTTGAGGGGCCTTTCCTGGTCCTCCTACGATTCTCTGTCAATCCTCTCTTTGTTTTCTACATAGCGATTTTGTGGGGGGTTTTTTGCTGACTTTTATTTATTATTGGTCTATTCAGTGCTTACTTTTTCTTTTTGCTTTGTTTTTCCCATTAGAAAATAAGCAGTGAGAGGTCAGGGCTGGGTCTGGCATATTCACTATTTTATCTCCAACAGCCTGGTAGACAGTAAATATGAATTAAAAATTAAATATTATGTATTATAATATATTTAGTTCTTCCTTCATGTAGTTTTTGTCACAGAATCAGCATGAGTTTGTGTGTGTGTGTGTGTATTTACATGGAGAGAGAGATCTTTTAAGGAATTGAGGAATTGGCTCATGGAATTATGGAGGCTGGCAAGTTGAAAATCTGTAGGGTAGCTAGGAGGCTAGAGACCCAGGAAAGAGCTGATATTGCAGTTCAAGTCCAAAGGCTGTTTGCTGGCCAAATTCCTTCTTGCTTGGGGGAGATCAGTCTTTGTTCTGTTCAGGCCTTCAGCTGATTGGATGAGGCCCATCCATATTATGGAGGGCAATTTGCTTTGCTCCATCTATTGATTTAAATGTTAATCTAGTTCAAAAACACCCTCAGAGAAACATTCAGAATAATGTTGGATCGCAAATCTGGGCACCATGGATCAGCTAAGTTGACATAGAAAATTAAACATCACAGTTGATCTGAAATTTTAATGTTGACAGAATTGTCCTAGAGTCAGGACACATACTTGGTGGGGTGAGATTAGATGCTTGTCCTGTTTCTGCAGGATCTGTGACTTGGAGCAATTCCCAAATCTCTGAGATTCAGATTCTTTACATACAAAATGGGCAGATTGGTCTAAATCAGAAGTTGGCAAACTCTGGCCTGTGAGCCAAATCCAGCCACTACCTATTTGTGTGGTGGCACAACCTTAGAATGGTTTTTACAGATGAACATTTGAGATTGATTTGATTATAGGTGTTGAAATAATTTTCTAGGCCCAAGATGGAGCCACTCCTGCCCAGGGTACCATGTCAGCAAATGGAAACTCAGATAATTTTCATGTCCCTGTATATGTTCCACTTGACTAGAAAAGCAGTATATCCAGTGAGCTAATCCCCAAATGCCAAGCCAACTCTGGGCTTTATACCTATTTCCTTGTTTTTTCTTACCCCAAACAGTGTTGACTACGTGGCCTCAGCCAATCAGCTATTTTCTTTTTCTCTTCCTTGTGCTTTATTCTTTATCCTATAAAACCTTCCTGCCTTCTACACCATTTTGCAGTTCTCCGAATGGAGAATGTCCACTTAATGAAGTGTTAAATAAAGTTTATATGTATCACCTAAATTGTCTTCTATAATCATTTTTAACATAGAGGACTAACTTTGAACCTCAGTTAAGCTAAATGTTATCTCCCACCCAAAGAATTCCATTTATCTCATTTGTAGTCCTGTATTATAAAAAATTATGCTAAATAATTATGCTATATTTTGAATTTTGTTAATAAAAGCTTTGTGGAAATTTCTTTTATCTCTTCCTATATTAGTATCTATGTAATATCTTTGATTTTTTCTTCTTGACTCAGAAAGCTTAAAATATTTACAATGTGGTCTTTGATAGAAAAGTTTGGTGATGCCTGATCCAAATGCCTTAAGTGTCCTTGAGTCATGACATTCTGTGTTAAGTTCCCTTGGGAATGTAACACATTGTAGAGACTGTCCATCGCTACACTGACACTGCTAAGCAGTGTCATAGATTACATGAGTTTCGAGGGATTCTAGTAGGTAAAGTGACAGGGGAATGAGGACAGCCTGGGTGTGATGCTGCAGACAAATGTTCACCATATGTCTGCCCCGATCCCATATCTTTGTGCCCTTTGAAAAATGAAGGCAAGTGGAGGAAGTGACGGCGATGTCCTCAGCCACTGCTCAGGACCCTCTTCATTTTGTTTCCAACCTGCCCTGGTTGTGCTCCTGTTTCTATTGGTGCTCAGTCTTGAAGTCACCTGCCATGTGCCTGCAACATCCCTGCGTTTGGACTTGGTGCTGGTCTTCCGTTTATTTCTTTGACTTTGATGCCACCTAACCTAACCTGACATGGCTTGGATGCAGCCACTCTGTTTTTGTCTACCACCACGAATAATATTCCTTGCCCCGGTTGCAGCTCTTGTCTGGGCCTGCTCAGCATCCTCCAATATTCAGCCTGCGATGGCTTCTTTTTGGGTATGTGCCAGGGCATATGTAGCTACCAAATACTTTACAAAGAGGAAGCTGAAAGGAAGGCTGAGTGAGCGTCTCATTTGAATATATGTTTTTGTTAGGGCAAGCTGTTTGGTACTTACAGTGGAGAGAAGGGAAGTGCCAGGCACTGTGTCAAGTGCTCTATATAGAGCAGTTAAGTTTCTTTCACTCTTCTGAAATTAATGGTTGATTTTCATTTCTACAAAGCCATTTCACAGTTTAATACTAAACACCCATCGAGATGGTATTTGGAGTCAGTGAAAAGAGAATTTTTGCAAATGTCTTAGGAGATAAATTAGCTACAGAGTAAGATATCCATTTGCATTGTACTTCACTTTTCCATTGTAGGCTTTCACTAACTTGATCCCATTACAGTGTTGAATTAGGAAATAAGCCAGAGGCACAAATAGCTATGAAAAAATTTTGTTTTGCTGAGTGTTTCTGAGTGTAGAGGCTTAACAAGAGTTTACAAAATTATGTGAAATTTCCCCCTTTTTTCCCCCACATTTCACTTACCTTGCTTTCTTTTTCATTTTTGTTTCATTTGGTTTTATTTTCAACCCTGTACAGATCAGACCGCCCAGCTCTGTTGTCAACTGGAATTTCCAGAAACCAATGATTCTAGATAGAGGTTTGTCTCTCTTGCCCTGAGGATGCTGCTGTGTCCTAGAGAACCCCACTTTTCATAATGAGACTCCCTTCATGCCCACAACTCCCCCCAGCCTCCTCCCAGCCCTGGAACATGTTAGGAATAAAGGGAATAAAGCAGACAGCCAGAGAAAGTGGAGAAAGTGCAGACCTGGGCCTACACAAATTGGAAAACCTCCAAGGAAGGTGGGTGGCATTAGGAGATGATGGAAAAGGAGGAATCTGAAAGAGTCTCCTGGGGTTCAACAAAGCTCTACAAAAATTGGAACATGGACTAAGCTATGCACATTTGAGCTAATTATGGAAACAGAAATGTTTTGCTGGAAGAAAGACTTGAGGACTAGTTTGGTTTTCTGTTACTCAAGTAGATTTCAACCATGGCTGTTCCTTTCAATTGTAATTCATTTGTTCTTTGAGTGCTGATACTCACTTAGATTTTAAATTCTTGTGTGTATTTAGAAAAAAGGGGATAAATAAATCCCTATACTAAACATGTTACCTGTAATTAACTTAAATCTAGATTAGTGTAATTCAAGATTCTGAGAGGGATTGCAGTGTTTACTTCACATATGTTTTAACTCTTTCTATGTGAATTGATTCTAAATTGCTTTTAAGTGACAGTGACTTCTTGAACTGTCTCTTGTTTTCTGGAAGACACTTGGTTTCTTGCCTTCAATTCCGATTGATTTGCCCCAAATTTAACTCCTGGTCCTCCCATTAAATGAGCTGTCACTCAACTACCTTACTTCTTTTGGTGACACTATTATTCTCTCCCGTTACCTAGATTCAAAAACATAAGCTACTTTCGATTCCTTTCTTCTCTACATCTGCCATGTCTTTGTGTTTACAAATCTTGTTAATTTATCCTTTGTGCCCTGCCTGTGGTTTCCATTTCCACAGCACTGCTCCATTTCCACAGCGCATTTTTTTTTTTTGCGGTAGGCGGAGCACAGGCTCCAGATGCGCAGGCTCAGCGGCCATGGCTCGCGGGCCTAGACGCTCCGCGGCATGTGGGGTCCTCCGGGACCGGGGCACGAACCCACGTCCCCAGCATCGGCAGGCGGACTCTCAACCACTGCACCACCAGGGAAGCCCAATACCGCATTTTTGATCGACTGCTGCTCCACCATAACTGCACATGTTTTGATGTTGCTTTACTCTTCTCTCACATATTTTAGAAATTTATCCACACAGCTTTCTGATACAATAAGCAATATTTTCCTCATTTGACGGATGAATAAAATGAGAAACAAAGGATTTAATGGACTTGCCCAAATTCATACATATGGTTAAGTATGAGAGCCGGGTCTAGTACCCAGTGCTAAAGGATAAACTGAAGCATATGAGCAATTTAAGAGTTTATTTGAGCAAAAATCTATTCAAATCAGGCAGCATCCCATCTAGCAGATAGAAAGGAATTCTGAGGAGCTGTACAAAATGAAAGACTTTTATAGGCAGAAGGGAGTGGGAAAAAGAAACTTTGACTAGGCAAAAAGTGGGTTGGTTATTGTAAAGTTACTTTCCTTTAGGGAATGGCTGGGGGTCTATCAGGCAGATGACCTGACTAGTGCTGATCAGGTGACTCCTGAGTGTCTGGTTTAAGATTCCATTTCTGGGAGAGCTGAAACTATAATTAATCTCAGTTTGGTGATATGGGACTTAGCATAGACGACACTATTTTCAGCCTGTGTCCTTTTTTAATTTTGCGGTACGCGGGCCTCTCACTGTTGTGGCCTCTCCCGTTGCGGAGCACAGGCTCCGGACGTGCAGCCTCAGCGGCCATGGCTCACAGGCCCAGCCGCTCTGCGGCATGTGGGATCTTCCCGGACTGGGGCACGAACCCGTGTCCCCTGCATCGGCAGGCGGACCCTCAACCACTGCGCCACCAGGGAAGCCCAGCCTGTGTCTTTTAATACCAGTTCTTGTGAAAGTGGACTACTGGTTGCCCTGTTGTAGTAGTTTCTTCTCTTCAATCAGCCATGCATACCCTTCACACTCTGCACTGTTCATAGCCAGGAGCTACGTACAAAGATTCTTATAACCTAAAGGGAAAAGTCAAAGTTCCTTAGTTGGCATTAAATATCCTCTTCATCTTTCTAATCTACTTATTTGATCTTCTCTTACTCTTTTCAGTTACTTGAAAACTGCTCCAGCCAGACCAGTCTAATAATCCTTTTTTCTTAAGCACCCTCTGCATACTTCTGTAAGCTCTTGATCATTCGTTTCCCTCTGCCTGAAATGCCTCTCTTCCTCATGTTCAATACCATATTTTTCAGGCAGCCTTCCCTGTCTGCTCATTTGGATCATATGCTGCTTTGTAACATGTATGGCAGAGACTACCTAGCTCTCTCTAATTTGTTTCTTCTTGGAATCCTACAAAGACTACATTTCTTAGCCTCTGATGGTTGTGTTAGGAGACTGTGTTCTGGCCAATGCTGTGTAGGTAGAATTGACATATGCCACTTCCAGCATTGACCATAAAATGCCACTCTCTTTTCCTTATGTGGTTACCTAGGGAGACGTGTGTTCCAGTAGTGTGTAACATGAAAGCAGATCAGATCTCTGAGCCACGCCTTGGAAGAGAGCCATGAATTTGCATGAATAAGATATGAAATTTTATTGTAAGTCACTGAGATTTTGGGGTTGTTTGTTATAGCAGCTAGTGAGCATTGCCCTGGCTAGTTCATCATGCCTGTTTTGATTGACACACACACACACACAACACACACACACACACACACACACACACACATATATATATATATATATATATATATATATATATCTTAATATTCCCACCCAGATTTTAGAGTTGAGGGTAGGGCCACTTACTTCTTCCCTTTTCTCCACTCTTCCTTCCTTTCCTCCTTATCTTTCCTTCCCTCCCTACTTTTCCTCATTCCCCATTTAATCTTAGTTGAGATTCCATCAGGGGATAGATTCTGGTGATTACAGAGATTTAATAAAATCTTATCCATGTTTTCAGGAAAGTAACTGTTTAGTAAGTAACTATATAGTCTACCAGTTGTGTACAATTTAAGCTTTTTATTTCTCCATAACATTTAACTCAATTGTTTAGGCATAACAGATGCTCAGGGACCAGTCATTGAATGTGTGTTGGGACTTCATGGGTTCTCAAGACTTCACTGGTCTTGAATGATGTAGAAATGATGAGTCAGGGCCAAAATTACTTTATGCTCAAACAGCCCCAAGTGGTCGTTGGTTGGGTAATATGGTTAAACTGCTACAGCCCTACATGCTGCAACATGGGGAAATGACAGAGCATCCTGATTTAGAAAGTGAACTTGGATGAGTATTGTATATTACTTGCATAGCAAAGGACCATTCTGGGGCTCCTGACTTTGTGCTCTGTGAACTCCTAATTCTCTGGCTCTCAGATGATATATATCATCCTCTTTTCATCAGTTGCCGGTTGTATTCTTCCAAAGCACCACGTGATTCTGCGTTTGCCTATTATTTTAGTTTGCATACTTTTGCCCTGGCCTGATTTTTTTTATCATTATGATGTCAGCCTCCATTTTTATGTTGATGATACGCTTATATCTGTCTTTGATTTCTGACATCTTTTCTCTTTCTCTGTCTGGCAGGCATTAAATCATTAATGTTTCAATATCACATACAGCTGAAACTTTGTAAAACAGAATTTCTAGTGATGAGCTCCTTAAAATCAGAGATAATACAGTTCTCTCTCTTTATTTGGCCTTTGCTGACCTCCAATTCACTTCAAACAGGTATCCAGGGGGTTATCTTTGATTGATAATTGTTTTTCCTGATCTCATATGAATGGAAACCTGTTTTTTATCATGGAAACCTTGCTAAAATGTAGGTGTTTCTCTCCATTACTGATGCAGGAAGCTTTTCAGTCATGACTTATATCTTTCAGATTAAATTGCTGGGAAACATGGCCCTTCCTGAAGGCTGGCTATCTCCACAGCAAAAATAGTCCTGACTTTTCAACTTCATTTTTTAACACTCACAATACATCATTGCACTGCTTGCTTGCTAATTAGCAGCTGCTTCCCTGGTCTTGCTTTTTCACTATGGGGACTTTTGCACAACTTTCTTTCAAGTCAAGCT
This sequence comes from Neophocaena asiaeorientalis asiaeorientalis, assembly GCF_003031525.2. NCBI lineage: Eukaryota > Metazoa > Chordata > Mammalia > Artiodactyla > Phocoenidae > Neophocaena > Neophocaena asiaeorientalis. Next base: position 5,873,794 of record NW_020174712.1, on the reverse strand, counting down.
TCCATCTTACCTTACCAAGCATCCTAACTGCTAAAAACAGTTTATCTTTCACTGGGGAGTCACTGCTTAAAATCCCAGAAGAATATCAGAGTGGCTCTTATTGCACAATTTAGGAGATTGCATCCAAAAAAAAAAAAAAGGAAATAGAAAAGAAGTTAACCATTATGAAACTCATATATACTAGGTAAGAACCATAATGTTGTCCTTCAATTATCTTATTTAATTCTTATTACAACTGCATGAGCTAAAATCAGATGAGAAAAGTTAAGAAGTTAAGAGACTAAGTAACTTGCTTTAGTCCACATAGTGGACTATATCCAAAGCAGCAGATCTGGATATAGACACAGGAATGTCTGACTCTGAAACTCTGGCTTTGGTCACTATAAGAGAATTCCAGTGGGAATACTAACACCAATTCTAATACTAATACAAATATTCATTGAAATATTGGAAGGAACATCGAAAACAATGTAAACAAGTAAAATGTAAATAAGTAAGCAAGTAAAATGCAGACGTAACTTATGATGTGTTATCACAGATTTGGAATGCTATAATATCTTATCTACCCTGAGTATAAGATTTGTATAAATATAAGCATATTTTTACAGTATTTATTGTTGTACAGAGCATAATGCAGCATTTCGTGGGCTTGGCTGTAATCAATCTTTGAGGCTATGCTAATCCTGTGATTGGTGGTGGGTCGTCAAGAGTCTGAATGCTTTGCTGTAAAGGGAAAGAGAGAGAGAGAAAGAAAGAGAGACATTGCTTGTTTTGCCTTCCTGCCCTACTAGTCCTTTGGGGCCAGGGAGAATAGGAGAGTGGAAATGTTTTAAGAGAACAACACATGAAAACACACAACCCCCACTGATGGTGGGTTTAAAAGTATCACAGTCCTGCCTGGGACGTAGCACTTTGTTATGAGTGTGGCTCCTCTTTTATGGATATTTGCATCCTTTTTCTATTCAAGATCATAAATATAGCTTATTAATAACTTTCTTTTAATATTACTTATCATTTTAACATATTTCTTGTGTCAAAATACATATCACTTCCCTTCCTAATATCTACCCTCCCCAGCCCCCCCACCAATTGCCAGTTGGGAGCCCTTGGTAATTTAAAGTCATGGTGTTTATGCCTTTCTTCTATATTATAGATATATAACATAAAATATGATATATATAAGGTAATTACACTCACACACATAGAGTATTAAATAAAAGAAGCACCTTTACTCCTATAAATGAAAACACTTTACTAGAATACAAAAGTTTCTCAGTTATAGAGTTTGAGTGCCTGTAACATGTACGGGTTACCTATTTTTCTAATTGCATCTTAACTCTAAGTACTGATGCTTTTTTTTCAACTACTGGCATTTAAAAACTATATTATACACTTTTCTGCCTTGGCAAACAGAGAATAATCCAAACTTTTCTTGATGCTTCAGGTCCACCATTATCACTTATTTTCCTGTACTTTAGATATAGATTTTTGGCTGCATCTGCTGTAACATGTTCTCTTAAATAACTTCTGGCTTAATTTCTTTTCATTGATCTCTTTTCCATAAAAGTAGAATTTAGAATGAGCAGATGCATGGGCATTTTAATAGGACTTTTAAAGACAACCAACATAACTATGGACTCAAAGGGTGAAGTAGTCTTCTAAGTTGTCTTCTTGTACTTAATTCTATTATGTTCTTATCTTTATTGGTATCCATTGTATTTGGACAGCCTTTACAACCTCCTCTAATTTCAGTGTTATTATTTTCACAGTATTGTGTTACTCACCTTATTTCCCTCTTTTACTTTTCCCTTGGCTAATTTTTCTTCTCTTTGTGTTATTTAAGTACATTTTTGTTCTACCTCTTTTATCCTATCCTCTTTCTTTCTCTGTGTTTATATTCATAAATCTAGTTGATAGAAAATTCTTCCTAAAATTGGTCCTCAGGACTTCTCTCTTGAGCCCATGTTGTCTTTTTTATCTTTGTACTTTTGAGTATGCACATTTTGGATACAGAATTTCCTCTGGAGTCTTAATATCATTGTCTTATGCAGTGTAATCTTGTTCTTCATTTTTGGATGAACTGCTAACCTACTGTAATTTCTTTCAGAGCACAATTTGCCTACAGGATCCACAGCCAACTTCAAGCATGGGAGTCAAAGGGTCTTTCTGGTCTTCCCATTATCTCATTATCTTTACAGAACAGAGAGGAATTTTTCTTGGTCCAAGAGTCTGAGACTAGTATTCTGTTTTATTACCTCCAATCCTTTTACTCTTTCTCCAGTTTCAGTTTGGCTAGAACCCTCTTTCCTAATTGATATGAATTGATATAGGCTTTGTTTGTGGCTATCTGAGCATGTGGTCTTAGAAATTTCTGTTATAGGAGTTTATGAAACAGCCATTTTTCAGAGGCAAACACAAAGGTGTATCCAAAATACAGACCATTTGCTATTAGGGGAGATTTGCAGCTTAATTCTTAGAATGCTGTGGTCCATTGGGGAGTAGTTAATTTAACCACTGCTGGAGGCATATAATCTCACACTACAGCTTATATATTACATCTCGTAGAGTCAGGAGTAGACTCTGAAGCTTTCAACAACTCCGTTGTGTCACTTGTTTTGATGCTCAAAAACATTTTTGAGGCTGTGATATCTTTTGTGATGTATAATCTACTCACACTCCCCCTATGATTTCCCGTGAGTAAACCTTTCTGTGATTTTGTTCCCAGAAATGCTGAGCCACAAAGTGTACCTTTTTTGTAGAGTAATTGATCACAATAGTCACTGCCAGCCCTTCTGAGAGCCTGGAGAGAAATCTGTCTCTAACCTTGATTTTTCATACTGATATTTGCAAAAGAAGCAAGTAGAGTTTCCCATCCCATTTTTGAACTGCAAAAAGAAGAGCCAGATGACAGAATGGACCATCAAACCCTGGTATCATTCCCTTTCATTCTTGTTCTTTACTAAATGTTTCTGTGCCCAGAGATTGAAGGGCTTTGAGACAGATTAATGCAGGAAGAAGCTCACCATGCTCCTTGGAGACTCTCATTGTTTCCTGGTGTTCTCTATGGCTGTGGGAAGCATCTTCTTTTAGATTCACCCATGATGATGGAGTCTCACATTTGAAAGGTAGCAGTGCTGTGTCTGTCTCCACCATCTGGCTTTCTCTGGAGTAACACGTATTGTTAGTGTTGAGATGACCTATTTCAACCTTCATTTTTATTTTCTGCCTCCTTTTATTGTCAAGTAATTAAAAGTGTTTGTGTATGTGTTGGGGGCTGGGGGCAGGGTAGGGTATGGGGGAGGATGGGAGCAGAAGGGAGTTAAGACACCAAAGACACATAGCTGGCTTTGAATTTAGGACTCAGAATGTTTTGGGTAAAAAGTTCTTTTTTTGCCAAAGCAAATATTTGATTGTTTCCAGTTCTTGTAAAATACCCTATTTTATTCTTGTTTAAGCATCTAGTAAATTTTTGGCAGCTCTGTTCAGCAAAGGAACATGAATACAATCAGCATGGCTTACAGTTATAGCTGTTGCTTGGAAGATCAGATAAGGTATGAAAGAAGTTAACTGTAGCGTGCTTCTAATTTATCAGTAATATTTAATCAAATTAAATATTTGATTAACAATTTAACCATGTTGAAGATATTTTGATGTCACAAGAGTGACTGTGGCCTATAGTATAGGTGATGTCTTATATGTGCCAATCAGCTCCTTATGTTATTGGTCAGTCAGAGAATGGGTTTTCATTGGTTATGTAGCTTTATGGAACTGAAACCATTCCTCTGAGATATGAAGGCATGATAAAGAGAACATTGTTATGAAGTACTGGGCCTAATCTTTTGGTTTGTCCGTTAATGATATTTTCAAAACTTTACATTTGTAAGGCCAGTCAGTGAAGCTGATTATTTCCTTTAATTTCCTTTGTAGGTAGTTTGACTAAGTTGCCATGGGTAAGCAGTGGTTCTTTGGTTCTTTTTTGATTTATATACTAAGGCGTATCCTTTTACGGTCTAAGTTTTCATCTTTTTACCAATAGAAACACAGATATCCTCACTTTTAAAATTAAAAATGAAAGTGTAATTCCTTATTAAATGATACAAACATGATAACCTCAATCAGTAATTAAAATCCTTCAAATTTGGAAATTTTAGAACTGAAAAAGAACTTGTAGATCTTGCCCAAGTTCTCATTTTAAAGGTGAAAATAATATAACGCATATAGCACTAGATATTCTGCTGTCAGTGTTTTATGTATATTAACTCATTTATTTCTTTTAACTTGATAAAGTAGTTATTACTATCCCCATTTTACAGTTAGAAACTTAGACCTGGAGAGAGTTATGTATCTTCCATGATCAAAGAACTAGAGGGCAGCAGAACCTGAATGCAAACTCAGACAGTCTGGCCCTGGAGGTTCACGTTCTTAACTAGCACTGTTCTCTGCTGCCTTGGAGGAAATCAGAACACAGGGAAATGAAAGGACTTGCCAAGGTCACACAACTAGTCAGTGGTAGCATTTGCATCATATATTAAAAATATATAAAGAGCAAATGTAAACAAATAAACACACAGGTTCATACTGGTTCTTTTTCTCTTAGGTAAAATTCTTAACATATTTGATCTTACGCTAACACTAATCTTGTGCACACACTTCATTGGAAAATATCCTTATATATAAACCAGATTCTTCAAGCTTCCATTACAGATCTTTCAGATTTCTGCTGTCAGTAAAAACTCTCACCAGGTTGCTCTGCCAGTCTTTCTGGCTTTTGCTAGCAACACTCTTACTTCTGTTTTGTAAAGGGCGGGATGGGAAGAATGAAGAGGTCAAATTAATGTGGGCTTTTTGAAGTCAGAAGGGGGCTTCCTTTTACTGGATTTCCTAAATCAGAGAGAAAGTGGTCCCATTCTTAACAGGAGCTGCCCTTGACATGACCTATAAGCAAATTACATAAAATGACCTCTTTAATAACCAGTTATTTTGCAACTTCTGTTACAAACTATTTTTTTCAGAGATCTAGTATTCCTCTGGAACTGTTAGTTTAAAGAAGACCTTCACCTTTATTTGAATTATTAAATTAATACATGCTTAATTGTAAAAGAGTTGGAAAATATAAAACACAAAGGAAAAACTGTATTACTGTCTTTAACATTTTGGTCTATTTCCTCTACAGTGTTTTATTTGCATATTTTCAAACAGAATGAGAATCACAATATAGATACACTTGCATTTTCTACCTTAACATGGTATTGTGAAAAGTTCCATGTTATAAATATTCCTCAAAACTAACATTTTAAATTGCCACATAGTCATTCACCACTAGGTGGGCCATAATTGATATACTCATTTTCTATTTTTAGACATTTAGGTTGTTTTCAAATTTTGCTATTACAAAAAATGTTGAGACACCATTTACGTAAGTCTTGGTCTGAGTTTATTTAGACTAGATTTCTAAAAGGAAGAATACTGAGTCCAAAGTTATACAGATTTTCAGTCTTGAAATTTATTACCAAGGTTTCTCATGAAATGGTTTTACCAAGATACACTGCTACCAGAGAATGTGTATTTTACTACACTGTGATCAATATTCACCACTATCATTAAAAGATATATAAACCACTCAATAGTTTGATAAACTCAAATGTGCTTTAATCTGAATTTCTTTAATGGGTTATGAAATTAATTCTTTTTTATCTGAGAGATTTTAGTTCAGCCCCTTTGTTAATTTTTCTCGGGTCTCAAGTGTTTTTTTTTTTAAACAGCTTATGTATGAACAATATTCACACTTTGACAGTCACATTCTACTTCAATTTGCACTCTTTCAAAATGCTCCTCTCGTATTTTCCATTCCTTGATTAGTGACAGAGACGTCACTTGAATCCTACTTCCACACATCTGCTTTCTTTTCTAAGATCTTGCCCTTTAGGAAGCGTGGCGTGGGGCGGGAGGGTGGGGGTGGCATGGGAACATCCCCAGGACCATCTGACAGCATCCTGGGAATCCTGGATCAGTAGAATGATGGGCCAAGCAGGTGGGAGGTGGGAAATTGTTTAAATACTGTCATGCAGCTGCCAATAGTTCCAAGTTTGGTTTCCTTGTTCCCTCCTGGTTTTTGTTTTTGTTTTTTGTTTTTTTTGCGGTACGCGGGTCTCTCACTGCTGTGGCCTCGCCCGTTGCGGAGCATAGGCTCCGGACGCGCAGGCTCAGCGGCCATGGCTCACGGGCCCAGCCGCTCCGCGGCATGTGGGATCCTCCCGGACCGGGGCACGAACCCGTGTCCCCTGCATCGGCAGGCGGACTCTCAACCACTGCGCCACCAGGGAAGCCCTCCTTGTTCCCTCCTTTTATTCCTTATGCTGCTATTAACCATCTTCTATGAAAAATGTACTTGATGTACAAAAGAAGTATTAGGACATGAAGTATATGACCTAGCAGGAGAGAAAAGATTATATACCTGTTATATGTGACTATATACTCTTGTATATATTCTTGTATACAAAGAATATAATATTGTATACAATATCTTGAATGTATAATACCTTGAATATATACATTTTGAATATGTATTCTTGTATAGTATATTTGTATGTATCTATACAATGGTATATATCTATTATACACATATATAACTATATAAAAATATAAAAACATATCTATCATAAATATATACTCATCAATCTCAATATATTATTTAATTATAATGATATTATATATTATATAACATGCATTATGTATTATATTAATTATAAACAATGTGTAATGAAATTATAAAATTTTAATAAATTTAACAATGTATTAATACACAATAATAATTGTAAGTATACACATATAAAATATACCTGTAAATACATATATAGTATATATAATATAATATGTATTTAATAATCTCCACATTCCTGCATATGTTGTTGTACATATGCATGCATGCATACACACACACACACACACACACACACAGATGACAGGCCATGACCATGGCATACATTATGTTCCAAAGGAATGGGGCACACAAGTGCCACATTATTGAGGAGACAGAACAGTGAGGACAGTGGAGGCTGGACAGGCTTGACCAAGTATGTAGGGCTTAAACCTGACATTGAGGGATGAGACGTCCTCAGTAGTGAAAAGAGTCCAGGAGGACGAGAAGTTCAGCCAAGTTGTATCTGAGTAGTATATATATATTTTTTCTATGCAAAAATCTCCTCCCAAAGGGTCATGTGGAGGAATGAACACAGCATGTACTAGAGAGAATAATAGGCTCTTTTGGCATAGAGTGTTAGTTTAGGTGAATAGTGGCACAATTTTGGGGATAGTGGGTTGTATCTTGAAGTGTTGTAAGTTTTGACCTTTGGCAGTAGGGAGCCATTGGAGGTTTGATCCAAGGTTTATGGGCATTTGACCAGAGCCCATTTCACCATGGGATGGTATGCGTCTACTGTAAATGATTGGGCTTCTAATTTGATCACCAGTTCTCTAACTTATGCATAACACTGGTAAAATTTGTGAAGGACTAGCAGTATTCTCTCATCTGACTGTGGCACAGACCAGCCTCTCTAGACTTCTGTGTGCCCACCGATCTTTGTTAGTATTAGAATAGTTATAAAACTGTAGTTCTATAGTATTAGTGTAGCTACAGAACATGCTACTATTTATATGCTTTTATACTAAACTCTGTATGTTTGTCTGAGCTTCTTTCAGGTGGGAACTGAATCACACTTACATTTTTATCTTCCACATTTAGTAAAGTCTATACCTTAAAAAGTGTGTGCTAAATGAAAGAGCAAATGCACCAATTTTGTAATTTCTAAAAGAGAACTGATCATTTATATTACAAGGGATTAAAATCATGGAAATGATTCAAAATGCTTTAGAACATAGAGACCAAGTCTCCATGACCATGGCAAAACAAAAGTTTAAGATGTTTTTTCAGATAATTTAAGCAAAATATCTGTTTCCATCTGAACCACTGCAATTTCTCACTTTGCCTGGTTGAGAAAACTCATTTTAAAGAGAGACAATGCTCATCAGGGACAATATTAAAAAAAGAAAATTAGGGAAGGTCATGGGACATTTTGTTTTACTTTACAAAACAGTTTGTAATTTGAGGGCAAATCTCTTGGATCTATGGATAGTCTTGAAACTGTCTCTAGCATAACTATTTTAATACTTATGTTTATGTAATAAGTATTTTAATACTTATGTCTATGTATTTTCTGTAATACCCAGAAAATAATATTCATCAGAGTTATTGGCCAATGGATTTTACTCTGTGATAATATAACAATTCCATTTCATTTGATTCGGCGTAATTTATAGAGTTCCTCTAATGTACTATGTGTGTTTATTACAAGGCCAAGTTCCTACCCTGTCCATTTAGTAGTTTGGGTAAAATGCAGCATGAACATTTACTGTGTCATTTCACATCCCCTCCCTTTATTTTCAGGTAACACGTGATTTTAAATTTTGCCAGAAGTGTATCAAGTATTGTTTTCAGATTTTTTAAACTCAAGAGCCTTCATTTAGATGATTTATTTGCTTACCTGTGCTTTGTTTGATTGTGGTTCCTAAATATTAAGAACTTGAATGGATTTTCAGGAATTTGTTTTGGGATTTATTCCTCAAGCCCCTGACAATTAATTACCCTTGGTGTATTTCCCCCTCTCTTCCTTAAATTTAGATGAAATCTCCCCTTAGTGTTGGTTTATTTTGTATTCAGTCACCTGATAGAGAAAACACTCAGTGTTTTTCAAGTTAAGTGTTCTATCTTTTTCATTGGTATGATGCTTTGATTGCACTGCTTAAATTGAGGGTTGAAATTCTGTAAAGAAATTGTAAATTATTCCAGTTCAACAGGAAGGAGGATGGTTTTTCAACTACACATATGAGGCTACAGTTGAGAGACCATGGGAAACATTTGAGGCATTAAGAATTAGACAACTGTAATGTTTTATCACTTCTGATATTTCATTTGGTATTTACAAGATATACCCAAAGGGACTCTCATCTGTTTTGCCATATGGAAAGTTTATAAATGTTAGAGTACAGAGCAAGAACAAAATGGGAACAAGAAAGAATTTTAAGGTGGTTTAGGTACTCAAGAGCAGCGGCCTTTTGTTGAGAGAAACAGCTGTTGCTTTAGCGGAAGGTAAGCACAAATTATTTTCCTCCTTGTTCCTTTGGGGTCTGGTAAAATATCAGAGAATAAACATCCCCACCATCTATTTTATTTTCTGTCATTTTCTAAAGGTGACTTTATTCCATGAGAAAGAGTTAACTGATGGAATCAGTCATGTCAAATCATTTAAGTGGAGAATTTTTATTTATTTCTTAGTTAAAATAAAGGAAGAAGAAAGTCAGGTATTTAAAGCCAATTTCCGAATTACATTTCCTGTCTGTACATTGAAGCTGGCATCATCTAGAAAAATATTTTAAAAGAAAAGAAATTGAAGGTGGGACTAAATTTCTGAACATAAAACAAAAAAATTATCTAAAAACTAAGAAAACTGAGTATCCAATACAAGTCTATCCAAAAAGAAACAAAATATCAGTTTAAATGCGGGGAAAAATGTTTCATTTACAATTTAGAGGTGTTGAGATCAAATCAATAAACAGAAACACTAATACATGTTTCATAAAAAGGACAAATGTCAAAACATGATATAATATGTTTCACAGGAAAATACTTGCCTCTATTAAGAGATGTGACTTCCAAAGCTTCTGGGAATTTGTAAAAATTCGAAGTCATATAAAGTGTTGACGATTGCTGAAGTAAAGTGAAAAATTCTACCTAGGATTTAGAAGGATTGGCTTTTTTTTTTCTATCAGCAGCAATTCTAGTTTCTTTTAATAGTTTTGTTTTCAAACAATTCCACCAGTTTTCATGTATTTATAATTTCTTTCAGAGACTGACCTGAGACATTTTTCATTTCTGTTCTGTTGAATATTCATTCAACACATATATTTTTAAATTTTCTTTACTTAAAAAAAATTTTTTTAGACATCTTTATTGGAGTATAATTACTTTACAATGTTGTGTTAGTTTCTGTTGTATAACAACATGAACGAGCTATACGTATACATGTGTCCCCATATCCCCTCCCTCTTGTATCTCCCTCCCATCCTCCCTATCCCATCCCTCTAGGTGGTCACAAAGCACCAAGCTGATCTCCCTGCCCTGTGCTATGCTGCTTCTTCCCACTAGCTAACTATTTTACATTTGGTAGTGTATATATGTCAACCACTCTCTCACTTCATCCCAGCTTACCCTTTCCCCTTCCCGTGTCCTCAAGTCCATTCTCTATGTCTGCGTCTTTATTCCTGTCCTGCCCCTAGGTTCTTCAGAACCATTATTTTTTTAGATTCCATATATATGTGGAGTTAAGTGTTTTTCCACTACAGGATCTTCCTGTTATCTTTATGTGAATAACACCCCCCACCCCTCCAACACACACATGCATGTGCACGTTTCTGCAATTGACTTGGAGTCAGATCAAATTTTTATTGTTATTCTTTTGGCTATGGCTCTATTGCTTAGTATATTATTTCAGCATATCTATATGTTAATAGATAATGCAACCGACTGCCTTTGATATTTTGTACAAATTAATACAGTATTATCTTTTCTCAGTACATGCTGGTAGAATGTTCAGAAGGTAATTGGTATATGAGAGACTGTCTTTAAGAACCTATCTACCATCTAAGTCTTGTCAGCGTTTTTCTTTACTCATGTCGGGGGGAAATCCCTCAGAAGAGGCACAGCAAACATAAAAGTTTTTATTACAAAGCTGCCAGCATTTGACCTTAAGAGCAGGTCCAATTGACAAAGGAGCTGCAGGATATGAAACATTCTCATTACGATGTCATGGCAACATTACTGAAATTATTAACTATCCAAGTGGTATGATGGATGTTATAAGGTGGCAATGTCCTTGGCAGAACATATTGCTTAATTATCCTCTTTTAGTACCAGCACACACTCACGTTCCTATGATCAAGTACTATTACAAACAAATATGAAACGAATTCATAAGGAGAGAATATTTAAAGATCTTACCCAATAAAAGAGCAGATTAAATGTCAGATCTTCATTAAAGGTTCTTTAATCAAAGTTCTTTTTGTGGTTTTATGACAAATTCTTCCATTTTGACACTTGAACCAAACACCCCTACATCTGAAAGAAACTGTTCTGTCACTTGAGCTAAAGGGTAATTTAATGATTTTTAAAAGTGGAATTTACGGTCTGGCAGGTAGGACTCATGAGTAGAATCTGGAAAGCCTTTAATTTTAGTGCTGGAATTAACGTTTCCTATCTCTGATCTTTTATACAGCTATGAATCCCTGTGTCTTAGTTTCCCCATATGTTAAAATCAGAATACAATAAAATAGTCTGAATACTTATAATGTTATATATAGTAACATTTGTCAAGTTCCATCAAGATTCTTAACAGTTTGTGGTTGACTTACGTAATTTGGAAAAAATACTGTGCATTTAAACAAGTTACTTAATGTAATTGTCTATTTTAATTAGCGACTCAGCTAGTTAATATTAGTTGAGTAATGTTTAAAATGGAATGGCCAGTGGGATATGATTTTATTCAGACTGCAACAAAACAGAATTCAGTAGAATTGTGTTTTTTAAACGAGAAGTATGTTACATAGTAAGGAAAGCCCCAACAACAGGGAGCTTCAAGAACACGCACCCTACGGAGCCTCCATGTAGTCTTGAGGTATCAGATCCAAATATAGCACAGCTTTACCAAAGAGTGAGCTCATTTAGTGGAAGAATGCTTTTGTGATACTGAAATTGGAAATAATTTATTATCTATTTGCCTTTGTGCAGCTGGTTGTAGGAATGTAGAAATAAACCTGGGAAGTCAAGTAAGTTGGTTATCTGAAGCCAAACCTAAGTGTCAGTCAGTTCCATACCTTGGGAAATTGTATGCTTTCAAAGCTAAAGTTAAGTATTTGACTTAACTGAAAAGTTTTGTGAGAGAGATTACAACATAAAAACCACTATATTGGGTTTAAATATGGGAGAAGTAGTCTTATTGAAAACTCTCTTTTGTCTATTAACTTGTATTGTTAAAAAATGATTAAAGAAGACAATTTAGGTGATTAATATAAACTTTATTTAATACCACATGAAGTGGAGAACTGCAAACTGGAGTGGGAGGTAAGAAGCTTTTATAGGATAAAGAATAAAGAACCAGGAAGAGAAAAATAGAAAATATCTGATTGGCTGGGGCCAGAGTCAACCTTGCTTGGGGTGAGAAGACCCAGAGTTGGCTTGGCATTTGGGGATTGGCTGACTGGATATACTTCATTTCTGGTCAAACAATGTTGCTATTAATTATGGCTTAGGACGAAACAATATTCAGGCAATTATTTTAGGCAAAGTAATCAAATTCTAAATCATCGAGGCTAATGATTTATTCTCAATTGAGTATGTTAATTAAATTTTAGTTTTTCTGAAACCAGGAATCCATATCTGATAAATATTTATTAAATAATATATTTTGATTAATGAAAACATCCCAGTCCTAGATTCTTGGTACACAGGTTTTGGTGCTTTTGAAGATCAAATGAAATCAAATAGATTGTTAATTTTGAAGAGATTATAAAATATAAAAATTTTATAAAACAATATTATATAAGGACCTAAAATAGAAAATAGTGAGCAGCTAGAACCCATTTGAGTTTGCATTGTCATTAAATCAAAACATTTTTTTAATGGTGTACTGCTCCCATAGATCAAATATGGCATCTGAGAAAGTCTCATATGCTTTCCTTGTGAACTAATTGTAGAAATATGGGCTGGCATATAATACATTTACAGAGGTTTCATCCCATTTGAACAGCTGTATTCAGGATGTGTTGATGAATCAATATTAGTTTTAGGGGAGTGTCCAGTTCTTTGATCATGTTCCATTCAATGTGTATTTTTTTTAGTATACTTTGATTATTGAAGGTACTCAATTAATATGTGTTCAATCAACAGTGGATGATTTATATAAAGTATAGAAGGTATGCTTATTAGATGATGAGAGTCAAAGAAGTAGATAATAGAATTCAGAATGCTATTTTCAGGTTGGAATAAGAGAGTGAGATGAACCAGGTAAAATTTTATAGGGATAGAAGCAAAGTTGTGACTATAGTTTAAAAAAAATAATGTAAATATCAGATAGTAACTTGACAGCAGTTCCTTTGAATAAGACCCAGAAGATGGAGGCAGTTTGTGACTCAGCTGCTAAAATTGTTAACTTACAGGGTCCAAGACTTAATTGTATTTTAATCATTAGAAACTAGACCAGTGCCTAGGACATAAAGGACACTCATCAAAGGATTGCTGAGTGCAGCAGACTGAAGTTTCCGAAGGTGATCACAACAATAACTTCTATCCCACCTGCTCTTCTGTAGTGTGACCCCATCAAGAAATAAAGACCCACCCCCTTCTCCACCTACTTCAGTGTGGACAGGTGTGGTTACTGCTTTGACCAGTAAAATAAACATGGTCAAAATGACATTGTACCAGCTCTGGACATAGCCCTTAAATGCTCTCACAACTCTGCTTCTTGCTTCTTAGAGGTCAGCTGCCATGTTAGAAGTATGACTACCTTGGGACCATCAAGCAATGAAGAGTTCATGCCAAATGATAATTCCCTTAGAGACAGAGAAGGCAGGTGGGGAGAGGGAGAGAGAGGGGGCAAAGATCAGTGAGGTGAGCAAAGAAGCCACATTGAACATACATCCCACTTGAGCCTTCAGATGATTACAGCCCCAGCTGCATTCTGACTTGCAGCAACTTGGCAGACCTTAATCAAGAACTGCAGATAAGGCTGGTCAAACTACAGAACTGTAAAATGAGATAACATATGGTTGTTTTAACTCACTAATGTTTGGGGTTGGTTTTTATGTAGAAGTAGATAACTGGAACACTGAATGATTGAAACAATGTATAATTAGATTCTAGATGGGCATTGATGCTGATGGCATCCATCTTCAATCTCTTTTTTCTAGGGAAAGAGAAGAAAAATGGGAAAGACAGTATGCTAATGGTATTAAATTGTAAAGGGCCCTTAGTGAGAGACTGGGTAGATTTGGTTGGCTTTACTCCATAGGGCAGAACTGAGAGCATGAATAAAATATGCTGGGAGGCATCTGCCCTTAAGAAGAAGATGGAGCGTTGTGATGACTAGACTTATTGCTAATGAAACCAGCTGCTTTGCCAGTCTGTGAGTTACTTGTCAGGGGATTTTTATCTACCTAAGACTTAAAGGGTCACCAACCTTTAAGATGCAGAAGAAAGGAGTGCTTTATAGGGTGGAGAGTTGACAGGTGGGGGTGTGGGAAGGGTGAGCCAAGGCATAAAGCCATGATAATGCTAATTAATTCTAGAAAAAGTGTGTTCACATTTAAGTTGCAAAGTACATTGTTGATCTCACCTCAGAATGTTGAAGATTTCCCGTTTAGACATAATCTATTACATATATATTTCATCTGTAAAGAAATGGTAACTTACAGAAACCATATTTCCTGTCTGTTAATTTGTTTATGTGAAGCCCAAATATTATATTACTTTGTGAAATAAAAAATTAAGGCAATTATCTTAAAAACTTAGACTTAAGTACACTTTCATTTTTCTATGGAAAATGTAGTATAGCTCAATTGTTTTCAAACTTTGGTGCACATAGAATTAGTAGAGGAGATTTTTAAAAAGATCCCAATCCCAGGTAGTAGCCACACTAATTAAATCAGAACCTCTCAAAATATATACAGTTGATCCTTGAATAACGTGGGAGTTAGAGGTGCTGAGCCTCCAAGCAGTCGGAAATCGGAGTATAATCTATAGTCAGTCCTCTGTGTTAATGCAGTTTCTCCATACCCGGGGTTCCATATCCATGGATTCAACCAACTGTGGATCATGTATTGAAAAAAAATGCATATATGTGGACCCATACAGTTCTAACCCATGTTGTTCAAAGGTCAATTGTAGTAAGAAAGAAAGGAATAGTATTGTTAAAAATAATATCCACAAAGCTTGTAAAGAAGGTCTTCAAGGAGATAATTATGACCACATTGGAGGAATGCACTCCTGAAAACAAAGACCCACAACCATTTAAATTTTTTGGAAATTTCTCTCTTCTAAGAGATTCCTTTGTAGCAAGAAACAAGCTGAAGCTCAGGGCTGCAATGAAAAGCATTAGACAAAATGCTTGGGTTTTTATTCATTTTACCTCTGTCTTCTATTTTTCATATCTGCAAATGTAGATTATTGGTGTTACCACTTGGGATACGATGAAAGTCAGTATTTTAACGTTTTTGAGATTCTTCGAACCACCTTATTATGAGGAACATGTAGGAACACACATGCCCCATTAAGCAAGGTGGTGGACTCAGCCCACTAAATTTTTTTTAAGAGTTGATGTTCATGGTATTTTAAAACATAATGACTTCTAATAATTTTAGCATGAACTATGTTGTTCAATGCTTTATGTTTTTCCCCTAACACTAAATGGCCTTCAAAGACTGCTTTATTTTGCATTTAAGAGCTCGCCTGTGTAAGTTGTTAACCAAACATTTCTGTAAGTGAATATTGTTTTTTTGTTGAAATAATCATTCCCACACATGCATAAACTGTGGCTTTTTTAGCTGATAGCAATTCCTTTAACTCGTGCATTACTTTAAGAACTACACATATTTTCTTAGTTATGTATTAACATGCTAGAAGAGTTATTTATTTGAGACAAGTTTAAAAGCTAAAGATTGAAAAACAGGCAGTGTTTGTTTTAAGTGTAATTTTGCCTTGGCATCAACTCTCTTTTCAATATTTTGAAGATTAAATAAGATAATTTATGTTGCAAAGAAAAACTAAACCAAATTTACATGACAATGTAATTTAAAAATGACTTATTTCAGTAATAAGACAAGTTTAATTTAGACTCTGTCTCCTATAATCTAGTCTTACCTGAGAACTCATCTTTCCTGCTTTACTAATGCTGACTAGATGGGCTGCTGATGAAGGAATTGGGAAATGTGTTTTGAAATCTACTAGTAATTTTTTTTTTTTTAGTTTTATGTCAAGAGTCAGCTTCCATTCCCTCCCAACAACTATAGTATACTTCACAGGTCAGAACTACATAGATCCTTTTGTGAAAGGAGGAACTATCCCAAGATTGGCATTTGACTTTGATGTGTAAATGCTTTTTAATTCCAATGAATGCCATCGTTAACTTAAACAGTATTTGTTGGAGCCATGGATAGACTCAAATAGCTCTAATATCAATAGTACATAGGAAGTAATAATAGGTATTAGCCAAAATACGTTCAGAAGAATGAATCATTTGCCTAGAGGTAAAAGATTAAGAAGTCTGCAGTGCTTCTTTAATGGACTCAGTGTACTATCAATGTTTTCCCAAAATTTGATTTGAAAACTAGATCTTTAGTAGGTTGTCATGTTAATACACAAAGAATACTTGGTGTTGTATCAGCATCCACTTTATTGGTAAAACCTGACTCATGATTTCTTCAGTGTTTTTAACAGACATAGAACTAACATTAAACATAATTCCTAAAAATATTATTAAAATCGAATGGTTAACATTTTGTAAACTTTAAAATTTTTAGAAGAGGGTAGATTTCACTGAAATGGACTCAGAACTCTTCATGTAGTGCCAAATACTTAACACATACTCCTATTCTTTGATTTTCTTTAGATGTCTTGTTGCATTTAACTTCTAGCATATGGTGTCCCTATCACCTAGAATAGTGCTTGTCTATCTACCATGTAGATAGATAAAAGTTGTTTGTGTAATGAATGAGAAAAATAATTCATTGGCTATGCAATCCTATTAACAGATCTAACATACATTTGAATTGAAGCAAGTTCAGAAACTACACGGCCAAACTTTAGAATGACAAATAGTAAACTAGTGAATTTTTTTTATACAAGCTCCCAGTCATCACAAACACTCTGCTTTATAAAGGTGAAAAAGAAAAAAAAAAACACACAATGGTAAGAAGATGGCAAACTAACTTTCAGGAGTAAGAAAGTCTCCTGTGATATAGTTTGAACACCATATTTTTATGTAGCAGCATTACCTCAAACACGGAATATAATCGCTACATTGTAACACCAGGGAAACAGAACATCTAATTTGTGCACTCCTGGGCTGTTAGGAGATTTTTGTTCCATATACCAATTTGTTGAAATAGACAGTAAACATATATTCGGTTTTCCACAGACACTTCGGCAACTCTTTTCCCAGGTACAGTTGAAAAGATTAGGCCCTGCACTCTAAACTCTAAACTTTATACCCTTCCTTTAGTTGACACTTTTCTGAGTGATATTAGAAGCACAGATATAGAGCATTTCTGGCCAAACAACCATGACATACACTGTAGATTTGGAATGAATGCTCTAAACTTTATACCCTTCCTTTAGCACTCTAAACTTTATACCCTTCCTTTAGCATACTGACTATCCATCTGGATGTTGGCTGACTGATTTCGCAATAAATTTCCTGTTCAAACCGTGGGTTGCCAAATTGAATGCGCTGTATGGAGTGTGCAGTATTATCTGCAGGAATCCAACATTGACACTTAGAAGTGTCATCTGAGCAGGGCGAAGGTAACATATTGGCATTTGCTCTCCTTAGAAATATCTTAGGAAAGAAGTTGTTAGTGTTTTTGAAATATTGTTTGCATCTTAGTGCATGCCTTTTAACATATCCCTCTCACCAAATAATGATAATAGTAATAACAACAATAATATAAAAGTTTTAAAAAAAGAGATCTATAGCTTCCATCGTGAAACTACAATTAATTGCAATTAACAATTTGTTCCTATAATGAGAAACAATTGAGTGATAGTAGTGATCACAGTTCACACACTGCGGTGAGCTGGGGATAAAAGTTGAAGGTACTTCGAACAAGGCAGTACTCTTCTTGAGTACTATTTTGAGCAGGGTATTTTTCTTAATTATATTTTGTTCTAAGTGGGTATGGGAGAAGTAAGGCTGCATACTTCCTCCTGAGCTGCAGTGTCTTGAGGGGACAGATCCTCACTCTTTTCGAGTCCCTGTTGGTGCTGGCTGTTCATTCTCAATATCATTCCCCAGAAGCCCTAACCCCGTTCCCCAGGAGCCATTTATAAAGTCTTGGTAACTCAATTTTTCCCAAAGACAGAATCAATTGTGGCTTCCCAGAGCAAACAAACTTGCTTCCCAAATATCCCCAGAAATAAACAGTATTTATCTGAATCCTGGAACACACTGGGATGATGCTGAGAGTTAGGAACTGCAGAGGCAAGTCTAGGAGTTTATGATGTGCTCAGCTGCAGATCCAATCAGTGAGATCCCCACAGTTGTCCTTGGTGTACGTGCAGGGACTTACATCATTTGAATTTCCTTCGAATCCAGAGTCTAAAGGAGGCTGGGTTCCTCAGAGGCAGGTAATAAACACCAAAAAGCAATTTTTTGAGCTAGTTATTAAACATTCTCACAGAAATACTGAACTTCTGGAGTGAGGGAGGAGAATGAATGAATGAAGTCACACACATGGTTAACTCTGATCACTGAAGACGGGTGTTCTAAAGTATAAGAACGACCCTCTGACAAGGAAAGATCAGCATCTTTCAGAGAGGGAGGAGGTGAGATGTCCCAATCTAGCAAAGCCCATTTCTTGTGTCCTTACCTTTAATTCTCTGAGTCTTCATTTTGTTCAGTCCCAGCACTGGCCTAAGTTATCAGCTTCCCATTGAATGACTTCCTTTTTTAATAGGTTGTGCTGGGTAACAGCAGTAACCTCCCAGGTCTCAACAGCTTCACTCATTCTTTCCCACCACCTTTTCATTCCTTAGCCTGCAAGTTCACTCATAATTTGGCCTTAAACTCCAGGTAGGAGTGGCTCACCTAGAGTCCATGGACCACTGATGGGTTCATAGTTAAAACTGTACTTTCAGGTAATTGGTTCTCATCTTGGTCCTATGTATTTTATTTTACACATTTATAAACATTGTTCTAAGAAAGGTTATACTCGCTTCACCAGACTACCAAAAGATGCTCATGGGCCCCCAAAAGTTGTATCTCCCTCTCCTCACTGTGACACTGCTTTAGTAACTGGTGTCCTTCCATCTTACAATCAGCCTTCATTCCTCAGAGTCTTTTTTTAAAATTGAGGTATTTACAATATTATATTAGTTTCAGGTGTACAACATAATGATTCAATGTTTTTATAGATTATATTACACTTAAAGTTATTATGAAATAATGGCTATCTTTCCCTGTGCTATACCATATATCTTTGTAGCTTATTTTATACATAGTAATTTGTACCTATTAATCCTCTACCCTCTCCCTGCTGGTAACCACTAGTTTGTTCTCTACATCTGTGAGTCTGTTTCTGTTTTATTACATCCATTTGTTTTATTTTTTAGATTCCACATATAAGTGATATCATACAGTAATTGTTTTTCTCTAACTTATTTCACTAAGCATATACCCTCTAGGTCCATCCATGTTGTTGCAAATGGCAAAATTTCATTTTTTTTTATGGCTGAGTTGTAGTCCATTGCATATATAAGTTGTGTGTGTGTGTGTGTGTGTGTGTGTGTGTGTGTATAAACACACACACCCACCACGTCTTTATCCATTCATCTGTTGGTGGACACTTAGATTGCTTCCATATCTTGTCTATTGTAAATACTGCTGCTGCGAACATTGGGTGCGTGTATCTTTTTTTTTTAAGGATATTTTAATTAATTTATTTACTTTGGCTGCAACACATGTCACGTGGGATCTTAGTTCCCCAACTAGGGACTGAACCCGTGCCCCCTGCATTGGGAGCTTGGAGTCTTAACCACTGGACTAACAGGGAAGTCCCGGGTGCATGTATCTTTTTGAATTAGTGTTTTCATTTTTTCAGATATATATACCCAGGAGTGGAATTGCTGGATTATATGGTAGTTCTACTTTTAGCTTTTTGAGGAACTTCCATACTGTTTTCCATAGTGGGCTGCACCGATTTATATTCAGAGTCTTTATTAACAGAGGTCTGTGGCCTAAAAGATATCCTTCCATCCTCCAAGGTAGAGCTCAAATGCCACCAAAACTTGCCTGTTGCTTGATTTTGTCTTTATCTCATTTTTACGAGTTGTTTTTATATTCCTCTTTTCAGCAATAGTATAAAGTTTTATGTCTGGGGTCACATCTAATTCATCTTCATTTTCTGGTCATTGCTTGGTACAAACTAAGAGCTCAATCAAAATTTGATGAATATTTTAATGATAAATCATCTTGTAGTAATGTAAGAACCTGATTTTCCTTTCCTCCTAGTGGACGATTATCAGTCCCGTAGCTGCCAGCTCCAACTTGAGCCAAGCTGTGCTTCTGGGTCCTCCTGGGCGTTCCTGGAGTGCCTAAGCCGGATAAACAAGATAGAGTAGGGAAATGGCATAGGAGAAGAAGACGACAATGACAAGATAGAGAAATAGGAAACAGAGAAAAAAGGAAAGAAATTGTGGAGTAGAGGAATACCCTGCTCTCTGTCTCAGGGACAGAATTAAGTTTCTTCTCCCAGTTCACACACAGACGTTTCTGATTTCAGAGACCTTTCCCCATTGTTCATAATTATGTTTCATGTATTCCTTAAGAAACTTAAAAAAAAACCCTGTGGACCTCTAACAATCTGTACAGAATGCCAGATAAAAAGATGAGATTTACTTTCCTGTATTTAAAAAGCCTCCAACATAAGTGTTGTCAACAGTGTGGTGTGGTTCATACATCCTTTGCCTCTCTTCAAGGCCCCTACATGCCACTGTGGATGGAATGTGAAATCTGTTGTCAGTTTTATCTGAGACTGGTCTTACCTAGAGGCTGGATGACTATTTTGGCATAATCTGGACATTGACAGAAAGCTGGTTTTTCCCCCTAAATATCTGTAGTTTTCACTCCAGTCTGAAATTGTGTCAATCATGGTATACTATGATTGATGCTTCCTACAGATCTCCCAGTCACCTGCTAATACATAAATACACTTGCAAGAACTAACATAATAGCCTCCATGGCTCCTTTCTAACACCCGGGGCCACTCAGGCATGTCCATGGAATCCTTGGCTTTTGTTAGAGGCCCTGGGACAGGAGAGTGAGAGCAGAGGAGTGACGCTGGCGAGGACAGCTCAATGCCTTACTTTAAGAAAGTCTAGAAAACCAAATGATACTATATGTTATCCCAAGTAATAAGGGATAAGACACTGTAGAAGGTGGGAGAGCACTGGAGAAACATTAACTTCAATTTTACCCTGATTTTCTGCACAAAGTTTGGGTAATGTTGAGATCTAAGACTTTGAAAACCATACCTGTCTTTTTTTTAAGTTAAAAAAGAGAAGTGGGATGATAAATTAAAAGAGAAAATAAGACATTTCTTCTCTTTCCTTTATGTGGCAGGTAGGGGTAGTAGAGAGTTAAACGTGTATAATTCAAAAGGCCTCTGATTTTTAAAAGGAAATGGTTGCAATTGTTAATCTGGGCAAGTTCTTTCTGTAATTTCTGGACATGTAAAACAGTTGAGGTTTGAATTTCAGCTTCAGCCCCGTGTTTCCATGTTAGAGTTGTATGCCTGTGTGTGTGGGTGTTAAAGAAGGAGGTGGTATTTTCACAATCCATTCTCTCAACATTCCAGTTTGCTCAAGTCCCATTATAACTAGGAATACTTCTCCACATGCTCAGTCAGGTCTTCCTGCCCCTTCATTCTCATCAGAAGATAGTGAGTTGTCCCTAAAGACTGTTCTATTTTATCAATTTATCAGTTCCCCAAACCTGAGTTAGTATTTTCCTTCTATTTCTCTATCCTAGGGTTTCTCAACCTTGGCACTATTGACATTTTGGACTGGATAATTGTTGGTTGTGGGGGACTTTCCTGTGTATTTTAAGATGTTTTAGGAATATCCCTGGCCTCTACCCACTAGATGCCTATAGCATCCTCCCCGATTGTGACAACCAAATTGTTTCCAGATCTTAACACATATTCCATGGCAGAAGGGCAGAATCATTATCAGGTGAGAACCACTGCTCTATTCCTTTCACAACAAATTAATTTAGGAAAGTCTTCCCTCTGCTGTGTTTACTGATAAGGTACTTGCTAGCTATTCATTTATACATTTAAAATATACTTATTGCGTAGCTACCTATGCAGGTAAAAAAAATACTAGTCTGTGTGCTAGACTCTACAAGTACTCCACTATCTATTCCTCTTCAGTTTTATTGGGCAAGTTCCTAGGTAATGAAATTCTGATATAGTTCATGTTTCTTAGTTGCTCTGGAATTTGATTGGTTAAAATAGCCATTAAAATAAGTGCATTTTTGATTAGGACTGGGCTGACAAAGGGCCTGGAGTTATGAAAGGTTGGGGAAAGCATACTCAAAACCGAGTGCAGAGTCAATGAGGCTTAATCCCTCATTGAGTTTATGCGTCCAACACAACGAGAGACTGTAAAGAAGATTTGAACACTACAGGATATCTGCCATGACACTCCCTCTGAGTTACTTAGAGATCAGCTAAATAATATTGCTTTCTGCTGGGACCTCAGATGCTGGTACACTCTGATTCCATATGTGGAATGATTATAAATTTTTGTAATGGGCTAAGCCAGCTGAGACTTGGTGGGTAGACTGTTTGGAAGTGTGGTTGGGTCCATTATCAGAGCGTTTCAATAGACTAAGCCCTAGGATATGACGCTTAAAATCAGCAGGCCCAGCAAGCACACCACACCTGTTTAAACTGAAGCCTGCAATGTGTTAATAAAAAATGGGAATGGATTAGTCTTTTGGGGCCGAATCTCCAAGTTGAAATTCAATAGAAATTACAGCAAGTAGCAGCTTTCTAGATTATTCTTTTATGTATCATGCTGTTCTTTAGTCTGTATTTTTAGTGCTTCTACTTACTGACTTCATCCTCTTTCCTGCTATTTCTAATACATCTCCAATGACGTATTTTCAACAAGAATTCGATTATCTGGAGAGACAGATTGCTAAATGGCAATTTGAGGACTATTTTTTTTTAATTTCAAAGCTGACTCATGATTCTAGCTCTGGTGCTGTCAGAAGAGAATCACTGTCAACAAACTGTTAAAAATGAAACTTAATAATCAGGGAGAAAAATGAAACATCAAGTAAATCTCCTTGTTCTTACTGATTGCCTCATTTAATTGGCATCATTTTATTGAATTTTTAATAGAATAAAATGAGATTTTAATGTAATCTCATTGAGTTTAGACCTAATTCAATATATTAATTTATTATGAATCTCTCCTCATTAATTTATTTTGTATGAAGCTGTGCAATAAAAAGTTTCCCAAATTGTCAGTTATTTGTCAACTTTTATAACTTTCTCCTAAGGAGTTATTTGTAAAAAAAACTAAAGTGAAATCATTCAATTGTATTTTGTTTATTCTTGTCCTAATTAAGGTACTATGAGTGGTTAAGATGGTACATGTTTATATTTGCTAAGTTTTCATAAGCTTGGAGATTGAAATTCAATTATATTAACCCTTTAAACATATAGAACAATGGCAATAGCTACATAATCCTCTGATGTACCTGACAATGGAAAAGTGAGTGATAGGTTCCATTTAATGGTGTGATCTGAAGTGAGTCTTATTGCAAATCGTATACTTAATTTCAGTCACACCATATAACTCTTTTTTTAGGGGAAGTTTTTGATTTCTCTGAAAAAATGCTGAGCATGCTTTTGTCTATTGACTATTTTCTGATTATTTTATTCCAATGTGTTTAGCAAATTGGCATCAGACTTCTCAACCAGAACACTTAATGAACTGCAAATGTGTAGAGTCCCCACTATTTTAATAAGGGGATGATAAAACTAGAAAGATATTTCGAGTTGCCCAGAGGAAAAGTTACAGAAAAATCAACTAATTTATTGGCATCTATGAATAGAAGAGCTTTTGGTAAAATTCACAGTGGTTCATGTGTCTGTATTTTTCTATGGAGTTTATCTTTAAATACTTCTAAAATTATATAAGTAATATATTTTTATTATTGAAATGTTTTATACATAAAGATATAAATAAAAACCACTTATAATTTTAAACCCAGAAAATCACTGTTGGTACTTTAGGTAACCATATAGACATTTCTATCAGTGTGTTTCAAAGAAGATGAGGAAAAAACCGTTCATAATTTTTGTAATGATTTTCCACTCAATAATATATTACTTGTCAGCAAATATATCACTAGGAACATCATTTTTTAGTGACTGCATAGAATCTTTTTGTGTGGTTCTGCTAAAATGTATTTAATCAATCCTCAGCGTTGCTTATTTAGTATATTTTACATATCTTTGCTATATAAATAAAGCTGTGACAAACACTTTGCACATAAAGTGCTGTATACTTCTTTACTCTGACCTTTTGATAAATTCCTAGCATGAAAGTGAATTCATAACGCTGATAAATGACTTTGAGAGAACTTCAGAATCTCACGACAACCTATTTCAATTCTTCCTACTTTGATTCAATCAATGAGATACTATTTCAATAGCTATTTAAAAGAACAGGTTATTTTTTGGGGGGGTGGATGGACATAAAGGAAACAAGAAGAGAATGAATTATTCTCCTGCTCCTGCATCCAGAGCAGAAGACATTTCCCATAACATGGATATTACTTATGGAGGATCTGGTGTCAATTGTTGTCTTGATCCTTGGCTAAGCTACATTGTCTTCATTATCCCTGTTCACGGAAGAGAAAGAAATATACTATTGGGTCTTAGCACATCACCTTGGCACTGTGACTTTCACTCTCAGATTATTTATAGAGCTTACCCTACTGTGTTAGTTTCTTGTGGTGGAGCTTAAAACAAGAGCAATTTATTCTCTCATAGTTCTGGAGGCCAGAGGTCTGAAATCAAGGTGTTGGCAGGCCTGCACTCCCTCTAAAGGCTCTAGAGGTTAATTCTTATTTGCCTCTTCCAGCTTCTGGTGACTCCAGACATTCCTTGGCTTCCTAGCTTTGTGGCTGCATCACTCTAATCTCTACCTGTAATCATGTTGCCTCCTCTTTTCTGTGCATCTCTTATAAGCATATTGTCACTGGATTTAGGGCCACTTGGATAGTTCAGGGTGCTCTCATCTCAAGGTCCTTACTTAGTTACATCTGCAAAGACTCTTTTTTCCAAATAAGGTAAGTCATGGGCTTTGGGGATTAGGGCATGGACATTCCTTTTGGGGGACGTCATGCTATACTCAACATCAGAGAAAGGTTACGTTCTCATTAGTCCCTCTTTTCTAAATCTGTTACAGCATAAAGGAAGAATGGGACCTATTCCAAAAGTCACATTTTCTCTTGAGATCAAGGCTGAAGAGAGGAAGTTCTAACTATAATTGACATAACAACTTCATTATGCTCATGGAGATATATTTAATAAAACAGCATATCTTTTCCGGATGGATTTTATTGACTGGTCCTAAATTATCTTGATTCATTTTCTATTTTGAACCTCCAAATATCCACTGTCTGAATCCACTGACTGTCTGGGGTTTAAAATTTGAAATTCTAAATAAGGTTCCTTAGCTTTCCTTTATAACCTAACATTTTTTTTCCCCAAGATACTTAGGGATGGACTTAGACAAGTCTTTAGCTTTTTCAAAAGGACTCTGCTTTATTTTCTCCCTCTTCTAGTTATAGGAAGAAGAAAAAGGAGCTAGAAAGAGAGGGTAAGAACACAGCATCTCTTTGCTCTCTCTTGGTTCCCTTTCTATTGACAAAAGTCTGGATCCTCTAAGACACAGCACAGGTGCAAGAGCTTTGCAGGCTGGCTGTACAGATGAGCATGAAGTGCTCCCCCCAGAGTTCTGAGGTGGAAGAGGTCCATGAAGCTGCCCCACTTTAGGGTGTCTTTTTGAAGTGGGGGTGATAATAATGCATGATAAAATGACTGGAGCTCAAGCAAGTGGACCCAATCTTGTGTCATCTCCCAGGCGAGGCATCCTATGCTCTCCATTTGTTGGTGGGACTCTCCCTGAACTATTTCCTAAAGTATGATTCCCCTTTATTGACAGATAAGTCTTAATTATACAGAATTGTTCTCTCAGACTCCAGCTTATCCTGGTATTATAATTATGTAACTCAGCTTTGGAGACAGGTCCATAATTGTCTCAGGGGAGTTATAAGAAGTTCAAGCATTCTTACAGATTTAAGTTCTTTACTTTTGTATCAAATATATATGAATATTAAAAAGCTAGTTCTCCCAGAGATTTACATTAAAATGGCTTTTGCCTAATTGCTTTTTCATCTTGACACCCAATGTCAAGAAAACAACAGTACTTTCAAACTCTAGGTTTGAAAATTCAGATAAATAGCAATATTGACAAATATTGAGAACTTTATATATCTGTAATATTTCTTTCAGGGAACACTTATGTGCAATTCAAAAATACTACTGAAGCTTTTTTTCAATCAGTGATTACTCTATTAGTAAGTATAATAAGTTTAGCTTTTTTCCTTTCAGTTATATTGAGATATAGTTGACATACAGCTTTTTATAATTTTAAGGTATACAGCCTAATGACTTGACTTACACATATTGTGAAATGATTACCACATAAATTTAGTTAATATCCATCATCTCATGTAGATTAAAAAAAAAGAAAAACATGTTTTTTTCCCTTGTGATGAGAACTTTTAGGATTTACTTGCTCAGCAACTTTCAAATATATCATACAGCAGTGTTAACTATAGACATCATATTGTGCATTATATCTCCGGTACTTATCTATCTTACAGCTGGAAGTTTGCACCTTTCCACCCCCTCCTCCAATTCCCCCACTCCACCCCTTGCCTCTGGTAACCACAAGTCCGATTTCGTTTTCTATGAGTTTGTTTTTTTTTTTTAAATCTAGATTTCACATATAAGTGAGTATTTCTCCTTTTCTGTCTGACTTCACTTAGCATAATGCCTTCAAGGTCCCTACATGTTGTCTCAAAGTTTGATTTCGAGAATATTTTAAAATAACAATGGATTAAATAAGTAGCCCTTTCTCTCGTATAAATCTGAGTTGGTGCGGCAGCGCTGCCTCACAAGGTCGTGAGGGGCTCAGGCGCCTTCTTTCTTGCTGCCCCGCTGTCCCCAGGTGCGGCAGGCACTCTTACCTGGGGAAGGCAAAACCTTCCCTTCTGTGTAAGGCCTGCTGGTTACGTACTGCAGCAGTAAGAAATGTGCGCGCGTACACTCACATGACATGTGCGTCTGTGTGTGTTTACGTGATGTGGGCGCTTCAGGCAGTCCGTGCTGCTCTGTAGAAAGTTTACCTTGCACTTTGACTAGATCAGCTGACCAACTGTCGCTGGACACCACACTGTTGGTCATCCTGTGTCATCAGCAGCACGTTGCTAATGAGCTACTTCTTTAGCCCAAGAAGTAAGAGACCACAGTGGAGCAGAAATTAGAGCACACTAGACTATGTTACTCCATTTGGGAAGGGCTGCACCTGGTGAGGTACTGATAAATATTGAACAATTAGCTCTCTGAAGAAAGGCCCTCATTTGTAGCGTTTGCCAGTTTTCTTCATGTAAATACTCCCATCACGGACCATTTCAAGTTACCAGCATCATGTCCCTAAAAATGGAGACAGGAAGGTACATGCACGATTGACTCTCATGAGCTGGTACAAGCCAGCTCCTGTATACCACTGCTGCACCTCGACACAGTGAGCAGATCTGGTTTTTCTTGAGGACGTGGCTAGGACAAGATTTCTCCATCTCAGCATTGCTGACATTTTGCGCTGACAAATTCTCTGTCATGGGGGCTGTTCTGTGCATTGTAGGATGTTCAGCAGATCCCTGGCCCTCACCCACTAGATGCCCGTAGTATTTCCCTTGCTGTGACACCTAAAATATCTTCCGACATTACTAAATGTCCCCTGTGGGAAAAACTGCCTCCAGCTGACAGCCACTGGCATGGAGGACAGGAGAGTTGGCTCAGTGTGAAAGCTGTGCAATTGTTTTGATGGTCTTGCTTGCATTTGAAGCCAGAGAAAAGGCCTGATGTTTACCGTAAGCTGGATAAATGGCTGTCAAATAATGATCTATGCAAAGCCAGTGCTTTCACATATTTCTGAATGTGGATTGGTGCCTCTTCTCTGGCTGACGTTTGACACGTGGAGTGCCTGCATCCTGTTTACTATACAAGGTTGTATTTTAAATGGTAGTTGAAACATTTTATTTTTTAACATCTTTATTGGAGTATAATTGCTTTACAATGGTGTGTTAGTTTCTGCGTTATAACAAAGTGAATCAGCTATACATATACATACATCCCTATATGTCCTCCCTATTGCGTCTCCCTCCCACCCTCCCTATCCCACCCCTCTATGTGGTCACAAAGCACCGAGCTGATCTCCCTGTGCTATGTGGCTGCTTCCCACTAGCTATCTATTTTACTTTTGGTAGTGTATATATGTCCATGCCATTCTCTCACTTTGTCACAGCTTTGTTAACTTTTGGGTTTTTTGTTCTTCTTTCTCTAATTGCTTTAGGTGTAAGGTTAGGTTGTTTATTTGAGATGTTTCTTGTTTCTTAAGGTAGGATTGTATTCCTATAAACTTCCCTTAGAACTGCTTTTGCTGCATCCCATAGGTTTCAGGTCATCGTGTTTTCATTATCATTTGCTTCTAGGTAGTTTTTGATTTCCTCTTTGATTTCTTCAGTGATCTCATGGTTATTGCGTATTGTGTTGTTTAGCCTCCATGTGTTTGTATTTCTTACAGAGTTTTTCCTGTAATTGATATCTAGCCTCATAGCGTTGTGGTCAGAAAAGATACTTGATACAATTTCAATTTTCTTAAATTTACCAAGGCTTGATTTGTGACCCAAGATAATGATCTATACTGGAGAATGTTCCATGAACACTTGAGAAGAAAGTGTATTCTGTTGTTTTTGGATGGAATGTCCTATAAATATAAATTAAGTCCATCTTGTTAAATGCATCATTTAAAGCTTGCGTTTCCTTATTTATTTTCATTTTGGATGATCTGTCCATTGGTGAAAGTGGTTGTTAAAGTCCCCTACTATGATAATGTTACTGTTGATTTCCCCTTTTATGGCTGTTAGCAGTTGCCTTATGTATTGAGGTGCTCCAATGTTGGGTGCATAAATATTTACAATTGTTATATCTTCTTCTTGGATTGATCCCTTGATCATTATGTAGTGTCCTTCTTTGTCTCTTGTAATAGTCTTTGTTTTAAAGTTTATTTGGCTGATACGAGAATTGCTACTTCAGCTTTCTTTTGGTTTCCATTTGCATGGAATATCTTTTTCCATCGCCTCACTTTCAGTCTATATGTGTCCCTAGGTCTGAAGTGGATCTCTTGTAGACAGCATATATATGGGTCTTGTTTTTGTATCCATTCAGCCAATCTGTGTCTTTTGACTGGAGCATTTAAACCATTTACATTTAAGGTAATTATTGATATGTATGTTTCTATTACCATTTTCTTAATTGTTTTGGATTTATTATTGTAGGTCTCTTCCTTCTCTTGTGTTTCCTGCCTAGAGAAGTTCCTTGAGCATTTGTTGTAAAGCTGGTTTGGTGGTGCTGAATTCTCTTACCTTTTGCTTGTCTGTAAAGGTCTTAATTTCTCTGTCAAATCTGAATGAGATCCTTGCTGAGTAGAGTAATCTTGGTTTTAGGTTTTTCCCTTTCATCACTTATTTAAATACGGCCTGCCACTCCCTTCCGGCTTGCAGAGTTTCTGCTGAAAGATCAGCTGTTAACCTTATGGGGATTCCCTTGTATGTTATTTGTTGCTTTTCCCTTGCTGCTTTTAATATTTTTTCTTTGTATTTTAGGGAGAGAGAGTGAGAGGGAGAGGGAGCGAGGGAGGGAGGGAGGAAGGAAGGAAGAAAGAAAGAAAGGGGATAAAATAAAATAAAGTAAAATAAAATAATTAAAATAAATAATAATTAAGAAAAAAAATTTTAAGTAATAAAAAAGAAAAAAATTAGATGCAGGGTACATCGGGTTGATTGTGGAGATTTAATCCGCTGCTCCTAAGGCTTCTGGGAGAGATTTTCCTTTCTCTTCTTTGTTCGCACAGCTCCCGGGGGTTCAGCTTTGGATTTGGTCCTGCCTCTATGTGTATGTCGCCTGAGGGCGTCTGTTCTTTGCTCAGACAGGACGGGGTTAAAGGAGCAGCTGATTCGGGAGCTCTGGCTCACTCAGGTTGCGCGGAGGGAGGGGCACGGAGTGCAGGGTGAGCCTGCGGTGGCAGAGGCCGGCTTGATGTTGCACCAGCCTGAGGCGCGCCGTGCGTTCTCCCAGGGAAGTTGTCCCTGGATCACGGGACCCTGGCAGTGGTGGGCTGCACAGGCTCCCGGGAGGGCAGGTGTGGAGAGTGACCTGTGCTTGCATACGGGCTTCTTGGTGGTGGTAGCAGCAGCCTTAGCATCTCATGCCCGTCTCTGAGGCGCACTAGCCCCTTAAGGCTGTGTTGATGCCGCCAACCCCGGTCCTCTCCCTGGGATCCGACCTCAGAAGCCCAAGCTTCAGCTCCCAGCCCCCGCCCGCCCCGGCGGGTGAGCAGACAAGCCTCTCGGGCTGGTGAGTGCCGGTCAGCACCGATCCTCTGTGCGGGAATCTCTCCGCTTTGTCCTCCACACCCCTGTGACTGCGCTCTCCTCCGTGGCTCCGAAGCTTCCCCCCTCCGCCACCCGCAGTCTCCGCCCGTGAAGGGGTTTCCTAGTGTGTGGAAACCTTTCCTCCTTCACGGCTCCCTCCCACTGGGGCGGGTCCCGTCCCTATTCTTTTGTCTCTATTTCTTCTTTTTACTTTTGCCCTGCCCAGGTACGTGGGGAGTTTCTTGCCTTTTCGGAGGTCTGAGGTCTTCTGCCAGCGTTCACTAGGTGTTCTGTAGGAGTTGTTCCACATGTAGATGTATTTCTGATGTATTTGTGGGGAGGAAGCTTATCTCCGCGTCTTACTCTTCCGCCATCTTGAAGCTCCTCCCGCCATTGACTCTGTTTACCATAGCCTTCCCAACTTCCTTTTCCTCTGTATCATGGCATTCTCTTCCCCGTGCCATGTGGGGAATTGTGCATGGCTCACCATGGTTGCAGACCCTGAACTGCAATTCTCTGTTGATCCTGAATAAACCCATCTCTACTGCAGGAATATCTGGCAGTATCTTTGTTTCAGCTCAACACCATGGAGACATCAGAATAAGTGTTAGGTTGATTAATGGACAATTGCCACATTTAACTTTCTCTTAATATCATTTCAGACATTTTGAATACATAGGGAATGATAACAGTTTTGATTAGTTCTATTTCAGTGGTTTCCTTTTCTGTTAATTTAATATAAATATTTATAATTTTGTTCTCCAAATACAGGTCTGATTGGCAGTTTTAGGAACTAATTGTTGAGAGGAGGAAGATTATTAAAAATACAACCAGAAATTTGTATTCTTCTGAATGATGGTGTTTTTAGATATTCATTTAAACTATGAAATATGTTTCTGCAATCTTGTTTCACATATGACACAACAGATTCCTCGAACTACTTTTTTTTTAGTTTGGCATCTTACTTATTTTACTTCAAACTCTTCATTTCTCAAGGGTATCTTCACTTAATTGTCACCAAAAGCAGAACTTTGTTCCCACATTGTCACTTTTGCCAACTTATTTTGTGGTTACTGGTAGTGACATATAATGCAAACTTTTGCAATTTTTATCTTATTTCACTACTTTGTCACTTATGTGCAGTTTCTCATCAAGTTCTGTTGTTTCTCCCTTCTTAGTTTCAGATATATTTCTTTTACCAATTCCCTACCCAAGTGTGCTGGAAATGGGGCAATTACTAGATTTCTGGCTCCTCTCACCCAGTCTATCCTTCACAAAGCAGCGAGGATCATCTGCTTTACTTCTTCCGTTTGCTTCTCTCCTTCCCTTTGCTTTTCTCCATCACAGAACATTAATTCCCATTTGGATCAAATTGTCTTTGACTTTCGAACTTCAAAGCCCACTATGATTACCTCTTGTCTCTAGACAAGACTATCTAAACCAAGTACTTATGAAGGAGTAAACAAAAACATCAAAAACTTGAAACTACCTTTTTGTTAGAATTACTATTTTGATTTATATTCTACTAGTTATATTCATGCAGATATCTTCCAATGAGGTTGGTTTTCTTGGGTGCAATCACAGCTTGCTCATTTATGGAATGACTAGGCCGTGTGTGTGTGTGTGTGTGTGTGTGTGTGTGTGTGTTCATGTTCTCTGCACCTGTGCAATGGGCCCTGAGAGAGTGTTGATAATCTGACCTCACAAACAAGTGGGGTCTGACCAGCCATCCATGGCAAGTGGCTGACTCTGAGCCCTGAGCCAGGGGGACTGAGGTCAAGTGCAGGGGTAGAGTGGGGTGACCAACATCTTGAGGGCAGAAATGAAGTATAGCCAACAAGATGTGGTTAAAAGTGAACAAGTCAGGAATCAAAGAAAAAGATAAAATCAAGCCTCATATCTCAAGAGGCTGGGTGCTGAAGAGAAAACCAGTTTGAAGCAGTGAGACTGTAAGTACTGGGTAGGGAGAGCGGGGTTGCCAGAGAGATAGAAACTGAAAACTGGAGATTTCCTGATAGGTTAGAACAGATGCTAGGAGTCTTTTGACAATTAACTGGGGCCTTGACAATGGACAGGGAGAGAAAGGGCACCAAACTGGTTTAGACAACTGACTACTAGAAATTTTAGTTCGGGTTTTGTGGTAATATTTGTAGCTGACTTTTAATGAATATATATGTGCCAGGCACTTGGCAGATATTTCTTTAAAGGCCTTACTGATGCTAGGAAATATAAGTAAGAAACATGTAAATTTAATGGTTTTTAGTGGTAATTATAATAATAGCAAAAATATCAATATTTACTTAGTTCTTAATTTGTGCTAGCACATTCAGACTCTAATCCACTGTGGTAGACTGAAAAATATGGCCACATGATTTTATAGCCTTATCAAGAGATGTAATCTACTTCCCCATCCCTTGACTCTGGGCTGACCCTATGACTTGCTTTGACTAACAGAATGTGGTAGAAGAATCTAAACCTTAAGACACCTTGTAGCTTTTGCCCTCTCTTTCGTGGAATATTGCTGCCACCATGTGAGGAAGCCTGTTTATCCTCCTTGAGGATGAAAGACTACATGGAGAGGGGGGCTGAGCTGTTCCAGCTGAGTCCAGCCCCAGCCAACCCTCCAGCTCCATCACAGCACAACATGAACCCATGAAAGACCAACAAAAGAACCACTCAGCCAACCCAGAGACTTGTGACTTGTGAGAAATGTAAATCAGTAAGATTTAGGGTGCTTTGTAAGGTAGTATTAGATAACTGAGAAATGTGCAGTTGTGATAAGCCTGCCCTTTGACATATGTAGTCACCCCAGCGTACTGATACAAATGATTAACGATGTGAGGTCCAGAACAGAATCAAGTGACATGTCACTAAACACCTGTCTCTAGGTCACTTAAGAATTTTTCAATAATATAACTAGACAAAAATAGTGCTATTGCAAAATAAAGATTGACTACCACTTCTTATTTTTCAAAGAAAATGTAACATCCTGTAAATAGATAGTTTTTACCCAGAGATTAGGTCTCACATTCAAGATGCAGTTGCTTTAGAAAGAATTAGGACACAGTGTTTCTCCAATTGTTGTGCCCTGATAATCTGCATCAAAAGCAACTGGAGTTCATGTTTAAAACGCCACTTTCTAGACTCACCATTAAAAAAATGTAATTATTATTTTTAATTTTTAGGGTATATTTTCTTGACAATATTCTTTCTGAATGTAATGTATACGGTACCCACTAGAATGGTTGAAATGGAAAATACACTCTATTAAGTGTTGGCAAGAATGGAGTACAGTTAGGACTCTCATACACAGCTACGGACAGTGTACATTGCTAAAACTCTCTGTCAGTATTTACTAAAGCTTAACATATCTATGACCCAGGAATTCTAATTTTAGACATATTCCCAATAGAAATATATTTATGTGTTCACTGAAAGACATTATTAAAATGTTCATAACAGCCCTATTTGTGATATTCCCAAACTAGAAACTACTCAATGCCCATCAGCAGTAGAAAGGATGATAAAGTTGGACTACGGTACATCAATAAGAGTAAACTAACTACAACTATAAGCTACAACATGAATGAGTCTTGCAAACATACTGCTAAACACAAGAAGCAAGTGTAAGGATAAATACAGTATGATGTATGCATTTTTAAGTTAAGAAAAAAGCAAAACTAATCTATGGTGTTTGAGATTCAGGATAGTAATTACCGTTTGTTGGAATAATGACTGGGAAGTGACCAAGGGAGGCTTCTGGGGTTCTCTGTTTTTTGATCAGGGTGCTGGTTAGATGGATGCATTTGTGCAAATTCATTAAGCTGTAGTACTTACAATTTGTACATCTCTCTAGATGAATATTCTACTCAATAAGAAGTTTACATTTACTAAACAGATGCCGGGGCATAAAGGATAAGTTGCTGTAAACTTTCTTTGTATCTTTTAATAAGCTCTACCTATATTACTCTTTAAGTGCTTCAACTTGAATGTTTGAAGATCAAAGAGAGATACATACTTTTAATTAAAAATGTATGTGCCAGAATAGCCAACACAATATTGAAGGAGAACAAAGTTGGACAACTAACACTACCCAACTTCAGGACTTACTGTGAGGTTTCAGTAATCAAGACAGTGCACTATTAGTGAAAGAATAGATAGATAGATCAATGGAAAAGAGTAGAGAGCCTAGAAATAGACCCACATAAATATAGTCAACTCATCTTTGACAAGGGAGAAAAGGCAATGTAATGGAGCAAAGATAGTCTTTTAAATACGTGGTGCTGGTACAACTGGACATCCACATGCAAAAAAAAAAAAAAAAGAGTCTAGATACTGACTTTACACCTCTCACAAAAATTAACTCAAAATGGATCATAGACCTAAATGTAAAATGCAAAAAATAAAACTCCTAGAGGATAATGCAGGAGAAAACCTAGATGGTGTTGGGTATGGGCTTTTAGATATAACACCAAAGGCATGATCCATTAAAAAGGTAATTGATAAGCTGGATTTTATTAAAATTGAAAACTTCTGCTCTGTGAAGGATAAGAATCTTAAGAGAATGAGAAGACAAGCCACAGACTGGAAGAAAATATTTGCAAAAGACATATCTGATAAAGCACTGTTCTCCAATATAGACAAAGAAGTCTTAAAACTCAACAATAAAAAATCCCAATAGCCCAATTAAAAAAATAGGCTAATAACAACCTTAACAGACACTTTACCAGAGGAGATGTTCAGATGGTAAATCAATATACAAAAAGATTCTTCATATCATGTCATCAGGGAAATGCAAATTAAAACAACAATGGAATA
Source organism: Neophocaena asiaeorientalis asiaeorientalis (assembly GCF_003031525.2). Classification (NCBI taxonomy): domain Eukaryota; kingdom Metazoa; phylum Chordata; class Mammalia; order Artiodactyla; family Phocoenidae; genus Neophocaena; species Neophocaena asiaeorientalis. The sequence continues at coordinate 5,838,353 of NW_020174712.1, read as the reverse complement.
CCACTACACACCTGTTGGAATGGCCAAAATCCAAAATACTGACAACGCCCAATGCTGGGAAGATGTGGAGCAACAGAAACTCTTACACATTGCTGATGGGAATGCAAATTGGTAAAGCATTTTGGAAGAGAGTTTGGCAATTTCTTACAAAACTAAGCATATTCTTACAATGTGAACCAGGAATCATGCTCCTTGGTATTTACCCAAAGGCACTGAAAACATATGTTCACACAAAAATCTGCACACGGATGTTTATAGCAGCTTTATTCATAATTGCCCAAACTTGGAAGCAACCAAGATATTTTTCAGTAGGTGAATGGATAAATAAACTGTAGTATGTGCAGACAATGGAACATTATTCAGTTCTAAAAAGAAATAAGCTATCAAGCCATGAAAAGACATGGAGGAACCATAGATGCATATTACTAAGTAAAAGAAGTCAATCTAAGATGGCTACGTACTGATTCCAACTATAAGACATTCTGGAAAAGGCAACACTATGAAGAGAGTAAAAAGATCAATATTTGCCAGGGGTTGTAGGGAGGGAGGGATGAAAAACCAGAGCACAGAGGATTTTTAGGGAAGTGAAAATATTCTGATATTATACTGATAGATACATACCATTACAGAATTGTCCAAATCCACAGACTGCACAACACTAAGAGTGAACTCTAATGTAAACTATGGAATTTGAGTTATAAGGATGTGTCAGGGTAGGTTCATCAGTTGTAACAAATGTATCACTCTGGTACAGGGTGTTAATAATAAGGAAGGCTATACGTGCATGGGGGTGGAGCTGTATGAGAAATGTTTGCACCTTCCTTTAGATTTTGCTGTGGACCTATAACGGGTCAAAAAACATGATCTTTAATAAAAAGTATATGCAAATGCATTTGCACATATATATTCCTTTTATACCTCTCCACCCCACCATCTACAAAGCAGCTCACAATTATTTTTGTAAACAAGGGAGAAATAATGTGAAATCCAGAACATATTATTTGTGAGAATTACAATGATGAATTGATTGTGTTTCTATGGAGTCTTTTGACTCCCTGATACTGGCAGACCTTAGCCTTTACAGGCTCAGGCCCTGGGTAAATGGCACTGCCAACTGGCCTGCCCCTTCTCCATCATTCGAGGAAGATCTATTGCTGGTCCAGGGATCCCTTCTGTGGTCTTAGAGGTTGTCTTTCTGTATTAGTTTTAAATTTTATCACATTTCTCTTATAAGGGAGGTTGAAAAAATCTTTCCATCTCCATATGTTTTCAGACTATTTTTATATGTCTTTGAAAATTATCTTTTCTTGTCTTTTGCCCATTTTCTATAGAATTTCTGGTCATCTTCTCTTAATTTTAAAAGTTCTTTGTATATTAGGAGGATTAACACTTTTTCTGTGATTATGTTAATATATTTTATCCTCGTTTATTTATCTTTTGATTTTGTCATGCAAATTTTTTATTGTTAAGTAATTGAAAGTATTTCATTGCATCTGGATTTCAGTAAGAGTTAGAAATCTTTCCCTAGTCCCAGGTAATGGGTACAGAGTTTCTGTGGAAGGTAATGAAAACGTTCTGGAAATATATTGTGATGGTTGCACAACATTATGAATGTACTTAATGCCACTGAATTGTGCACTTAATGATTAATTTTATGTTATGTGTATTTACCACAATAAGAAAAAAGTTTAAAAAGAAATTTAACTGTGTTTTTAGTACTTATATAATTTCATTTGTTATATTTAGATCTCTGATACATTTGGATTTTATTCTTATATATAGTGTGAGGAATTGATCTAATTATATCATTTTCTAAATGACTATTCAGTTGCCCCAACACCATTTAGTAAAAAGATCGTCTTTGCTCCAGTGATTTGAGTACCACCATTATAGTGTATTAGATTTCCATAATAGTTGGGTCTATTTCTTGACTCTCTATTTATCCCATGGAGCTTTTCATACGCCAGTTCCACACTATTTTAATTTTAGATGCTTTACAGTATATTTTAATATTTGATAGATCAGTTTTTCATCCTGCTGCCTCCTTTTCTTCTATTTTTTATACTGAATTTAATCAACAAAACTATATACAAAATCTATTCCTTTTTTAGCCCTTTTCTGGTTTTGGTTTTGTATTGAAAGTGTTTTTTCTTATTCTAAAATACTTGTTTGAGGATATTTAATTCACTTCAGAGTCTTGTATTAGTTCTATTTAGTTTTGTGTATGTGTGTTTTTAATGGGAGGGCAGTTATCAGTGGAGATGGTTTGACTTACCTTTTCTATTTTTTTTACAGTAGCTTTAAATGGATGTGGTTTGTTTTTTCTAATCCTACTTATTTTGCTTATAGGATTTATAGTTCAATACACTCTTTTCTGTCAGTTTTGCCCTCTTCTGTGCAGTTTTAGTGGACAATTGTGGAGGAATAGGTGAGGGTTAGGTGTTTCTTCTCTCTGTTTTGTTTCTTCAAGGTACTCAATTTTCCTTTATTTTCTTCTTTCCTTCACTGCCTCACTTCCGAAGGGGTGCCACCTCTTCCTTGTATCTAATTATCACCCTAGATGCAAAGCTAGACTGCCACCTTTGGTCCTGCAAATTTTTAATCTCCTTCCTTGTCTCCAGTGCTGTGAAGTGTCTGTATTTTGACACTTGATGCTGGACTTTCTCCTTCTGAGGGTGACATCGTCTGTGCTTTGTCTAAGTTCATCACTTTACTCGATTCTTTTTTCATGAAGGATTGCAGCATTGGGTGAGATTCTGATGGAATTATAGGTAATTTAAAGATCAAAGTGATTAGCTTCTTAGTTATGTCAAAGGCATGGGTTATGTATGGTTGTATTTTCTGTCCTTGTGGATTTAATGATTTTCTTAATTGGGGGTGGAGAGAGGAAGGTTGTGCAGGAGATTGGTAATCAGTAAGCTGCCATTAAAAAAAATAAATCCAGAAGTTCAATTTCCATTTTTTTTTAATCTTGAGGTGACTTTATAATAATGACAAGGCATTGTTGAATGGGTACTGAAGGAGGAGGAAGGGATATCTGTGGACTATTACTGGGAAAATAATTCTTTTATAACGTTTTCTTCCTTCAGCCTATGAATCTCTACTCTCCTAGGTTTGTTTGAATCCAGTACTAACTTCCAAGCACAGGTATTTTAGCACTCACAATCCACTGAATCTATTTACATAGCACTGCAAGAAGATCTCATTCTCCTGAACATGCTTCCTAAGTTCTTTTCAAGAAAGAAAGATGGTAAAGATGGTAACATATTGATATCTTTCTGTATCTTTACAATGCTGTAGCAAATCAGTCAAGTCTCATGGGAAGGTCTATTGCATATGCACATATTCAAAGCAGTGTTTTAAAGTCGAGAGTTTTTTTAATCAGTTATTTCCATAGGAGCTTTTCTCCAGTATGCTTCCTAAGTGTCATACTGTCTGAGTTTTTGTTGCTACAATTTTCCATATCTCTTACTTCAAGGTTTTAGTCTTGTATTCTCCTTGGTATTTGCATTTTCTTGGTCACCGTGCGCATATTCTATTCAGTGGTGATTGGATTGACATCTTAAATCCTGTTTGGCAGGAAGCTGGTTTCATGTTTAGATCCAAGATGAAAAGGGATCTATCGAGCAGCATGACATTTTCCGTGTTAAACAACACCCAGAATTCACTTCCTGGTTAAGATTTTGGGGGCCATATAGGCAGTACATGAAAACACACATACAACAAAAAAAGGAAAAGATGACAGATTTTAATGACTGACTCTGGAGCTAGACTAATTGGCCTCCAGTTACAGCTTTACCAGTAACTTTCCCTGTGACTTTGGGCAAGTTATTTATAACCTTTCTGTGTCTCTGTAGCTTCATCTGTAAAGGCAATAATTTCAATGATCTGATCAAGTTGTTAGAAGGAATTAGGTGAATTAGTATTGGTAAAGTGCTTGAAACAGTTCCTGGCGCATGCTAAGCCCTATGTAAGTGCTAAAGATAAACATATAATAAAATGCAATGAAGTGAAATGAAATAAAATTAAAGATGATGTATAACTGAATATGTGAATGGTAATAGAGAGAGTGAAGGCAAAGATGGGTGACCAGAGCTCTCTTCCGTCTGGAAAGCTATTCAGTGATAGGACATGGTGGAATTTGGAGCAACTCACAATTATCTAAAATTCTTACACTTGAGGAAAAGATATAAAATAAATCTGTTTCTACTCAAAATTTGCATAAAGTGAACCAGGATGAGAAGGATTTACTGTATCTTACACTCATATAATCATCATATTTTTATAATGGTTTTCAAAAATGTGGGCAGTAGATGATTCTTTAATGTTCTGCTTGTGTAGAGACATTATGAAAACATAAATTAAACCTTGACTGATAAACACCTGAATAAGTATGGAATTTACTGATAAGACAACTGGCATCCAGAGGTGGACAGTGAGTCTAGAATATTTGCATTTGAAAATGGTGCTGAACTTTTCATCATTGGGATACCAGAGGGATCTTAATCAGGGTCACAGATGATTTCTGGGGTCATAGAACATAGGAAGTGTTTGTGTACAAGTGCTTTTGTGCATTTATACATTTTTCTTGGGTCATTCAGATGATCATAGGAGTCTGTCCCAGTAAAGGTTACGAATCACTGGTGCAGAAACTGTGATCATCTGATTCTCTGGTTATGATTCTCTGGTTATGATTATGTGAAAGTATTTCTTTTAAAAGAGGTAATCTATTCACCATTTTAGGATGAGTTATCTAAAAATTAACTATTTTATATGACAAAGGAAAAGAATGAAGAAAATGAAATGCATACTAGTTATCCCTAAAGTGCTTTTTATTTTTTACTTGCTTTTATTTCTTTTCTATATTACTATTATGGCATTATATTAATTTTTTAAGTTTGGAAAGCACCTACGTTTACTACCATACTACCAATACTTGACTTTTTAAAGTTTTAATATATTTAAAAGAAAATAAATTTAAAGATTTTTAATAAATTAGGTGTCAGGTAGATTATATTATCAAAGAATTTCATTTCAGGGTAATAAGTAGGGTATTACATTTTTTAAAGGGGGCCTTGGCCTAATAGGATTGGGAACCATTATGCTATGCTGTATGCAAATAATTGGGTAAAATCTAATACTTCACAAGCTGTCCCCAGAGACCTTACTGATTTAAAGGGCAGGGAAAAAATGATTCTAGGTAAGCTCTGTGTTTGAGGGGAGAGGTTACTCAGTTTAAAGAAAAAAATACATAGTTCTATACCAAAGGAAGAAAAATGTGGACTCTAGATCTCTCTCAGTCTCTGTCTCTGTCTCATCTTTCTTTCTATCTATGTCTCTATGTGTGTGTTCTGTTCTATCATACCTTATCTTTCTCTATATCTTATACAGAGCAATACTTACACAGAGCAGGCATATAATATATTTGTTAATTGATTCATATTCTGCACATTCACCAACTCTCTTGTCCTTATCCTCCCACAACAGGGTTCCATAGTACTAACAGTGGAAAGGATAATAAATGAATCTAAATTTAATCCCCTTTTGTTTAAACTAATCTCCCTCTAATTAATGGCTGCTTATTCCATTATTGCTAATGAATCAGGAGACTGCTCCCTACATCCTCGCAGGAAGCACTCTATTAAATCATCAATTTGAAAATCAAAGGGGAGACCATCGTCCAGCTTCCCATTGTTCGCCTGGTGACTTTTTGTCTAATGAAAAGGGTGTCTGAAATACAAAGCCTTCTCCCTCTAATGCATGCCTCTTAATTCTGGGTTGCATCCTAGCTTTTTTCACACATTTTGAAATCCAAATGTTGTAAGGGTTACTACCCTAGAAGAGTCAGTGGATTACACAGAGGGATGGAAGGGGTAGGGCAGGGTAAAGGAGGGAGTGGGGAGGGTGAAGTAACAGGAAAGCTTTAAAAAATTATCCATGACCCAGCCCTCCCTGAGCATCCATCCCCACCCCTGTCCCCTCCACACACCTGAGATCTGGTTCAGGAAGACTGAGACTGGGTCTGAGTGTATGCACTTTAGAAGACCTCACCTCAGCCCCCAACACACATACACAACGTGAGAACCTCTGTAAGAGGCCCCTACCACAGCCATACAAGTATGCTCTCTTGATAGGACATTGCTTTAAAAAAAGAGGTAAACTTTTACTCTTTTAATTGTTTGGAACTTCACTCTTTCAAACTACTTTAAGTAAGCTGACAGCTGTGGAGTCATAATACAAAATATTAAGTTTTAATAGCTTCATGTGTTGAAAACCTCCTATGTACTGGGAGCTGTGCAGGGTGATGGAGTGTACAGAGGTAAGGGACATGGGACTGCCTTGCAGAGACTCCCAGGCCAGGTACTCAGAACCACTTGTATGTAGCAAACTTCAACAACTGTCAAATTAAACAGAAGTCTTGACGTATATTTGTCATGTGTTGCTTAATTGAGATTTCCAAATGGCATTTTTAGTTACCTCCAGAAGAATCGTTAAGAGGTACAAACTACTATATATAAAATAAATAATATACAGGGATATATTGTACAGCACAGGGAATATAGCCAATATTTTATGATAACTATAAATGGAGTATAACCTGTAAAAACATTGAATCACTATGTTGAACACCTGAAACTAATATATTAATAATACTGTAAATCAAATACACTTTAATAAAAAACCCCAGAAGAATCTAATTATGTATACTTCATGAAAACACTATACTTCATGAAAACACCAGTGGTTAAGACTTCGCCTTCCAATGCAGGGGGTGTGGGTTCGATCCCTGGTTGGGGAGCTAAGATCCCACATGCCTCACGGCAAAAAAAAAACAAAACATAAAACAGAAGCAATATTGTAATAAATTCAGTAAAGACTAAAATGGTCCACATCAAAAAAAATCTTAAAAAAGAACACTGTTGGTCAAGTCATACACCCTAAAACATAGCATCAGTGCAGAGGGTAACAAGCTGACATATGAGGCTAAGCTATTGAGATGTTAGCTCTGTCCTTAGAAAAGTACCAGGACATAGGAGTCACTTCATAAATATTTTTTGAATGAACAAATAAATGAACCTAATTGACATTTTTCTTACTAACCTCTTTGAAATTTTTTACATATTTCAAATTATAGTATTATTATTTGCTTTTTCTCCACTTTCAGGAAAACCTCAGCAGCTAATACGCACAATTTAGAATGCTTTGTGCAAGGATAATAAACATGCCCCATCTCTATCTGTGGGTGTTCTCTTGGTTTAGACTGAAAAGATACAGCCAAGAAGATAACAAGGAAGAGTGAAAAGAAAAGTCCATGTGTACTTAATATTTACCAGTGTAGTAAATTTTTCCAATATAGAATGAAGACCAAAAGTTGGTTTAATTGGATCCAGTCTCTTTGCGTTCTCTTTCCCTGTTTTTCCCTGAAGAAGAGACAGCGGGAGCAGGGACCTAGCCAAATAATGATTTAAATTTCTTGGGATGCCAAGTCAAGAGGTTGCTGAAGTTTATTTCTCTTTCTTTCACGGAGGTGAATCTCCAGCTCAGGCACATGAACTGCCCTGGAAGAGCAATCAGTTATAAAGAAAAGAATACATGGGTGTCTGCCTCTGTTAGCTGGAGAAATAATCGAAAGCATGAGTGTTGTGGGGTTTCTCTAAAACTTCAAAAGTGTACATAATCACAGAAAGGAGGATGCCATCTGTTTGTTGTTAAGGTCATGTTTTATTTTCCTGCTTATTCTCTCAATATATTCGGTGAACTTAGGTTTTTTATAAAGAAAGTTAATTATTATTTATGCTAGGTTTAGATCAGCAAGGAATTTACTCATTTCCCCCTTTCCATTAGTAGTAGAGTGGTGTTAGATAATAGATTAGAACCATTTGTCAATTAATCACCGTCACCCACTCTTAGAAATTACTCATTGGCCAAAATAATCAGAAGAAACACTACTCAGAAAAGAAAGAATCCATCTTTTGTATACCTAATAACATGTTGGCAGCTTTGCAAAGTTTGGTAACAATACATTTTGTTCTGCAACGTGTAAGGGGTGCATTGTCAAATAGAATTTATAGATCATTTGCTCTCGGCACCCATCTGTCTGAGCATCTGTGGAATCTCTAATGTTCTGCATTAAAGGCATAGAATGGACAATACTGAACTTCAGAACTTGAACCCTAGACGCAGGCAAGTGCAGAGATCTGCCCACAGTAATCCAGTTACGGAGCAGCAGAATTGGGCCTGGAATGCATCTCTCCTGATTCCTGGCCCAGTGACTGTTTGGCTGCACGGTGAGTATTCTGTGTAGTCAGTATCAGTCTTTGCTAGAATAGATGCAGTTCATATTATTCCATGAGTGGCTTCACGTGCAAATTTCACAAGTATGTATTTAGGACAGATTACGTTCTAGGCTACTTCAGTTAATTATCCCATAGTTTCCTCATAGTGTTTATTCCATAGGTTAGTTGATTAGTTGCTTTACTATTTTGAAGTAACAGCAAGCTCAGCCTACTAATTCCTCATTATTTGTGAACTTAGTTCAAGATACTGTGTATTAATTGTTTGCCATATGAGAATCAATTATTAGGTACCAGGATTACAAAAGAAGTATAGGCCCTTGCCTTTAAAGAACCTGCAGATGTGTTATACAGAAAGAACAGGCAGAATGATACTGATTAGAAAACACCTTTTCTCCTCTCAGATGCTGCATTTAAAAAAAATTTTCCTCCCATTTCTTAGGCTATCTTTTTTAATATGCTTCTTCTCTTCCCTCTACTGGAAGCGTCTCTTAAGTGTTGGGGTTCCTTAGGGCTCTGCCTTAAATTGTCTGCTCTATTCTCTTCCTGGATTGTCTCATCCAATCCTGCAGCTTCTATTATCAAACATCATAGCACTTATTAGGGTCCATGCATAGACTTCAGGGGCCTGGGACTCCCCTAAAATTATATGCAAAATCAATGTGTATGTCCACAGCTTTCATCAGGTTCACAAAAGTGACCGAGACTTCAAAGCTCTGTGATGTGCATAATTCCCAGGTCTGTATCTTTCCTGAGCCTTAGATGCCAAGTCCAATTGCACCCATGGCACCATCATCACATGGGGAGCTCACAGCTGCTTGAAGCCTAAAAGGCACAATGCTTTTCACAGTTTCTCATACCCTCCCAACACCTCCCTCCAACCCTCCCACCCAGCTTTTGTTCCTCCTTTTATGTTCCCTGTCATAGTAAATGACATAATCACCCACCAGGTTGTCCCAGCCAGAGTCCAGGGACTTTCTGGGATCCTTCCCTCTCCCTCACTCCACACATACAACCTTGTGGCTTCTTTCTAAATACCTCTCAAATCCCACTCCCCCCATCCATTTCCAATGCCACTTCCTCTCCCAGATGTCATCATGCTTTGTTTGATGCAGCAGGCTCCTGGCTGGTCTGCCTCCTGTCTTTCTTCAATCCTTTCTATGTACCGAGGTTAGAGTATATTTTCTTTCTTTTAAAAAAAAATATTTATTAATTTATTTATATATATTTTGGCTGAGTTGGGTCTTCGTGTTGCTGCGTGCGGGTTTTCTCTAGTTGCGGTCAGCAGGGGCTACTCTTTGTTGCGGTGCACAGGCTTCTCATTGCGGTGGCTTCTCTTGCTGTGGAGCACGGGCTCTAGGCACACGGGCTTCAGTAGTTGTGGCTCGTGGGCTCTAGAGTGCAGGCTCAGTAGTTGTGGGCGCTGGCTTAGTTGCTCCGCGGCATGTGGGATCTTCCCGGACCAGGGCTCGAACCCATGTCCCCTGCTTTGGCAGGTGGGTTCTTAACCACTGCAACACCAGGGAAGTCCCTAGAGTGCATTTTTAAAAATAAAACATGCCCACACCACTGCCTGGCTTAGACCTATTAGTGCATTTCCATGAACTCCAGAGTTCAGCACCACAGCGAGTATGGACCTTGCAGAAATTGTTTCACTCTCTTCAGTATCATTACATGCTGTATAACCCTTACCCTCTTTGCCGTGTCCTTTCTACAGCTACTCCCATGCTCTCTCCCATCTCCTGTCCTTGAAATTTGCTTTCACCTCTTCTGCCATTCTCCCCTCAACCCCTCTCACGCCCTCTACCTCAACTCCCTCCCCTTTCCCCCACTCTTCTCATTTACCAGGCTGACTGCTGTTCATCCTTCAGTTCTCACTTCCTTGAGGAGGCTGATCTAGTTTTCTCACGTAGGTAAGACCTCCTGGCTATAGGCTTCCACTCCCCGCACACCCCCTTTCAGGATACCCAGCTCTTAATCACTGTGGTGCTTTGTTTGTCCCTCCTCCTCCAATGACTATAAGCCTAGTGAGGGCAGGGGTCACATCTGTCTTGTGTACTATTGGATTCCTAGCATCTAGGATAAGGTTCATACTCAGTAGGTGCTTTGTAAATATCTAGTGAATGAATCAAAAGCCAGTTTGGGGCTTCCCTGGTGGCGCAGTTGTTGAGAGTCCACCTGCCGATGCAGGGGACACGGGTTCGTGCCCCAGTCCGGGAGGATCCCACATGCCACGGAGCGGCTGGGCCCGTGAGCCATGGCAGCTGAGCCTGCACATCCAGAGCCTGTGCTCTGCAACGGGAGAGGCCACAGCAGTGAGAGGCCCACATAACAACAACAACAAAAAAAGCCAGTTTGTATTGAAGAGACAGTAAAGTGCAATTAGAAGTCTGTGAGGAAGTCACACCATTGGTTACATTGTCACCCAGCAAGTAGGAAATGGATAGGATGTGGCATAGGCAAGACACGAAAGAGCAGAACACAAGAGATGGGAAAAATAGTATTAAATTCTGGGAAAAGTGTTTGAGTTGACTCAGAGATGAAAAGGCAAAGATGTGATCAGTGGCTTAGAAGGGAGACCAGAGAGCCTGGCTCATGGGTGGTTTATGTCCAGTGCAGGCAGTGGTTGGCTAAAATTGTAGACATTGGGTGGGAACAGATTGCAAATGGCCTTGAATACTGGAGTGAAGAGGAAACCCACTGAAGGAGTTAGAGCAGGGTATTGACATCATGCAAGTGATATGACATTAGACAGCAGCAGTATTTCTAAAACTGTAGCCATTAGTGAATACCTTTGGGATTTTTTTTTCTACATTTGAGTACCACTTTTACTATATATTACTTCATCTTTTTCCTTAAATGATTTTTCTACTTAAATGGTCTATTTTAAAAGGAAATTACATCACTACTATACTTGAAAAATAAATACCACTTGTCATTAGTTGAAATAAACATAATAAAATAAATCCAAGAAAAAATGTTGAATTCTAGGTCAGTACTGTTTTCTTCCCAAGTTTCTAAGTATGACGTCTGTTCTCTTTTGGTTATAAAGATAAATAAGTATTAAAAAGGTAATAAGGATCTATAACAAAACAAATATTCTCCTTCATGTAACCTTAATAGAAAGAAAATTAAAAAGGGAATACATGTCTCACTATATGATTAGATATTATTTGGTTCCATATATGGGTGCCACATAAAATCATCTCCACTTCCATCAGTGTTACTTGCCCTCACTTTGGGCAGCAGTGGTGTAGAGCCGGAGCCTGCAGCCTTTTTCTGTAACTATTTTAGGCTGCGCAGGCCATGCAGCCTCAGTTGCAAATAGTAACTCTGCTGTTATAGCATGAGAGCAGCCACAGATAAAACACAATCAAATACGTGCGGCTGTGTCCCCATACAACTTTATTTCTAAAAACAGGCAGGACATTTGGCTTGTGGGATGTCCAGTTGGGGCTCTGTATCTGCAGGTTCTACATCCATGGGTTCAACCAACTGAGGATCAAAACTATTTGATAAAAAATTCCAAAACGCAAATACATGGTATTTGCATTGTATTAAGTTTTATAAATAATCTAGAGGTGATTTCAAGTATACAGGAGGATGTGTCATAGTTTATGTACAAATATTATGACATTTTATATAACGGACTTGAGCATCCACAGATTTTGGTGTCTGGGAGGGTCCTGGAGCCGATCCCCTGTGAATACCGAGGGATGACTATAATGTCCCGATTATATAAATGGTTTACAAATCTATGCTGTGGTAAGGATTACTTATGTTATGTGTTGAATTGCGTCCCCCCCGCAAAAGAAAGATATCTCCAGTACTTCAGAATGTGACCTTATTTGGAAATAGGTTCTTTACAGAAGTAATCATGTTAAAATGAGGCCATTAGAGTGGGCCTTAGTTCACTATGACTGATGTCCTTATAAGAAAAGGAAATCTGGACACAGAGACAGACACACATAGAGGGAAGATGATGGGAAGACACAGGGAGAAGATGATCATCTCAAGCAAGGAATGCCTGAGGCTACCAGAAGCCGCGAGAGAGATTTGGAACAGCTCTCTGCCTAGTGCCCTTAGAGGGAGCGTGGCCCTGGCAACAGACTTCCAGCCTCCAGAACCGTGAAACAATAACACATTACTGTTGTTCTAAGCCACCCAGTTTGTGATACTTCATTACCATAGCCCTGGGAAACTAATACAACCTGTTTTTTTTAAATAAAAAATTTGGTGCCCTGCCAAAGACCTACTAGATTAGAATATTTATGTGTAGGGACCAGGCATATGCTTTAAAATAAAAAATAAAGCACCATAGGCACCAGAGTTGACTCTAAGCCTGCAGTTGGTTTGCAGCCTCTGGTCTTCATGGTAGAGCAGAGGAGGAAGAGACCGAACTCAGGCTACCTAAGGGGAAGCAGCTATAATAATCCACATGTGTGGCGATAGGGGGCTGGATTAAGATTTGGGCAGTTGGAATAGAAAGGAAAATGCTTTGATCGGTCTGACAAGAGGCACACAGTAAATGTTTGGGGAATAGCAACTAGAGGTAAAACAGATGCACTTGTCCATCCCAGAGGAAATTTATTACAGACAATGAAATATAGGCATGAGGTCTGTGTTAGAGATTGATATTTTAAGATCATCCCCATATTTAACATGAAAACCAGTGAGTGCTCACAGGGAAAGAGGAGTAGAGAGATGGCTCACAACTGTGACTCCATGCCTTAGTTGGATGGTGAAGGGAGGAAAGAGAGCCAGTGGAGGAGACTGAGCAGGGATGGCCTTATGGGCAGGATGAGAAATAGTTATTAGAGCAAAGGTTTTTAAGAATAAAGGAGTAATTAGAGTGAACTTTTATAGAGAGATCAAAGGAAGGGAACATAAGGAAGCACTAGATTTGGGATTCATGATGCCTTGCCAGCTTTGACAAACCACTTTCAGCAGAGTGTAGAGTAAACTCAGATTTGCAAACATTAAAAGTTTTGTTGTAAAAGGAACAGGCAAATGTAAGGAAGAAAGATTGTCAAATACACATTTTTTTCCCCCCAACATGGGAGATCTGTGCCTGTTTGAAGGCACAGAGGAAGAAACAAGTGAAGACACACCGAAAAATACTAAGTGCCTTCAGACGGAGAATGGCCCTCCCAGCACCTTGATCAGAAGTGGGTTCCTGTTCCCCTTGGAAATGGAACAGGGAGGGATTCTGTGGTTGTCAGTGTTGTCCCTCTGTTCCCAGTTTCTGTTTCTCAGAGAGATTAACAGTGCTCCTTTCTTCCCTCCCTCCCTCTTTCCTTCCCTCCCACCCTCCCTCCCTCCCTTCCTTTTTTTCCTTCTTTCCTTTCTCTCAGTAAGACCTGTTTATCAAATACTGTTCTAGCAGCTTAGAGTCTGCCATTTCTTTAAAAATTTTCCTAATCTTTGCTTTTATAGTCTAGTCAATATTAAGACAGGGGTTGCATTTGTCTGGAAACATCTTCTAAAGGCTCTGAAAAATTTATGCATTATAATTTAGTGAAAATGCTATTCATATTAGTTGATATATATCTCTATCAGTTTATCTTTCTATTTATCTAATACATATTCCATCTATTTCTAAGGAATGATTTGAGGTGGCTGTTATATAATGATTACAAATTATAAATGGATAGTTATGAATAATCATATATATTACTAAGAACAGTTTAAAAATGAAAGCTAGAAAATGACAAGTTAATTACTTTAGTCATGAAAATGCACAGCAAGAGATTCCAGGATAAAACCCACCTTTGACAGGGGAGAGAACGACTCAAACAGGCTTTGCTCCTGGCTGACTGGATGGGAGCATCTAATTTTACCAGCTGACAATAAGATAGAGCCAGCTGAAGCTTAGGCCAGAAGAGATGAGGTACACCATGTAAGCCCATGTGCTTGATTATGACATCAAGTGACTTGTTCCAGATTTCAAATACATGGCTATGGAACAAAAGGGTTTGAGCTCATTTTCTCAGCATCTATTCCAGTATTGACATGAAGCAAAAAGCAAAAAAAAAAAAAATTTTTTTTGAAGTCTAAAGTATTATTACAAAATAGATAGCATCAAAGAGGACAGAGGATGCAAAGAGTTTGCACACTAAGCACTCACCAGCGGCCTGCCAGGGAGCATGTGGATTTTAAAATGCCACTTCCGAGCAATAAAAATGAAATGTCCCACCATCTTAAAGGTTTGGGACTTCTAATAGAGTAAGCATTTGATTAATGAAAGAACATGTACTGTAAAGAACAAGGGATCATAAAAAGCTGGGTTTTAACAGCCTGAGTACCTTTTGCAGCTTTAAGTTCTTTATCACCTTGTAAATCACCCCTGGAGAGAAATAACCAAAGTGAGACAAGGCAGACTTCCATTACCAGCCTGTCCACCTTGGGACTTTGGCTCTAGTTTCTCTACCATATTCTCTTTGCTAACACTCTGTGGTACCTTGCCTTTATTATGAGGAAAGGAGGGCTGGGTCATTGTGGTGGCTCTTCTTTTGGTAAATGTCTCAGAACAAGTATGCCCCCTCAGGATGTACCTTGCCCCCCCCATCGATGCCTCTGTTCTGCGGGCAAGCATGCCTCCACAGGTAGAAATGAACAACCACGGGTATTAACTAGCCCGGACCCCCAAATCTTGTAACTTACAACAGCAAAGATTAATTTCTGCCAGGTTGGTCTGTGGGTTGGCTGCAGTGGAATTCAGGTCTGATCCACGTGCGTTTCATTTCCAGGGCCCATGTGGAAGAGCATCGGCACAGGGCCACGCTTTTCTCCTGGTGTAGGAAGGAGCACAAGAAGGTGAGTGAAACCTCACGAGCTCATTTGGGGCCTCTGCGTGGGCGTGGTATACTTTAAATCAGCTCACGTCCCATTGGCCAAAGCAAGTCATGTGGCTAAGCTCAAAGTCAGTGGAGGGAAGAAGTATATTTTACCCACAGCAAATCCTGGCCTGGATGAGGAGGTAAGGATCAATTAGGACCAACTCATCTCATTGAATATACTGTGGATTATGCAGGTAGGTTGGTCATGTGGGTACCTAATTAGAGAGCCTGGATCTTCACTGATGATCTCTGACAGCAAAGTGGGTGTTCTAGAGAGGAGATAGATGCTTTGCATGTGGTATATCTTATTAAAATGTCAGGAAAGAGCCCTGACTTTCAGAACTTTGACTTGCTTAGTTTGCAGACTTGGCCTCAAGCAAATTCTTGGCAAATTAGCTACTGATACTAGGAGCTGTGCTAAGTGGGTTATACACGTGATTTCATTTAGTTCTCACAATAATCATCTGAGGTGTCTGCAATTATCCCCATTTTTCGTGTGAAGGAACTGAAGTTTAGAAGCCAAGTTGCACAAAAGGTCAGCATGCTAGGAAGTCCAGAGCTGGCGTTTGAATCCATGTCTGTCTGACTGCAAATGACTGTGCCATGTTGGAAGAATGTTTCAGGCTTAAATTTAGTGAGAAACTGACACCCAAAATATACTTGTAAAGTTTTGTCTCGTGTTCATATCCTTTGAATCTCAGCAATTCCACTTCAAGGGATTTAACTTAAGGATGATACATTAGATATAAAAAAAAGCTATTTCAGGAATGAACATTGATATAAAACTATGGACTTTGAGTGATAGTGATGGATCAGTGTAGGTTCATGGATTGTTAACAAATAAACCACTGCGGTATGGAATGTTGACAGTAGGGGATGCTGTGCATATGTGGGGACAGGGGCTAAATGGGAACTCTGTACTTTCCACTCAATTTTGCTGTGAGCCCAAAAGTGCTGTAAAACATAAAGTTTATTAATAATAAAAAAAAAGTAGGAGAATGCCATTGTCCACAGAGTGGAAAAAAAAGATACTTGTATAAGGATGCTCATGGCAGTGCTATTTATAATGGAGAAAAATTGGAAATAATCTTAAAGGATTAGACATAAGGGATTTGTTTGATACATCTGTAGGTGGCTATAAAATTACTACTTAGAGGAATATTTAATGGAATTGAAAGTGTGCATGGTGAGAAGACCTGAACAATATGCACAGTGCAACCACAGATTTGTAGAAAGAATACTCAGATATGAACTGTGAATAATTCTGGGTAACATATATGCCTTTAGGTGACCCAGCTCCACACTTCCACCAATTTTGTCACATGAACATACTTTGGCTTTGTAGCTAGAGACTGTACTCTCTCAGCAACACACACTCTCCCCAAATGGCCTTGTAGCCAGACTCAAGCTGGGAAAATCTTACTTTCATCCGTGCCCTGTGAGTACCTTAGAGACCTTCCAGGATAATGCCCTCTCTAGGCCCCAATTTGGGGTCCAGGGGTAATCAGTATACAAGGGGCAGATGGTCTTGTGGGAATTGTACTTGCCCTCAAATGGTGATTATTACTTGTTCTTTCTTCATAGATTAGACATACTCTATTATTATTATCATTTTATTGCAGTAAAACACACATAAAACTTATTATCTTAACAATTTTTAAGTGTACAATTCAGAGGTATGGTATTTAGTACATTCATATTGTACAACCATCACCAGACATACTTTATTTTAAAGCTCATTGTTTATACTGCTTATAGAAGTAATACATATTCCTCGCAGCAAATGTTTAATGTTAAAAATAATCTATATTCCCATCTTAGACATATAATTTTTAAAAATTGAAGTCATATCTTGTGTGTATGGGTATGTACACATACACACACATATAGCTATATACACACACGATGTTTTGCATAGATTAATTACAGTAAATGCATAGTTTTATGGAGGCTTCTACTTCCTTTGCCTCCTGTTTTGGATGACAACTTAGATGAGACAACAGGAACATAATTCCACATGAGGATACTATGGTACTTAGTGTTAACACTTAAAATTGGTTTGGGTTTTAAATAGGAAGAGGGTCTTTTAAAGACAGACACCAATGGCTCTAAAACCAACACTGGTTTGGGGATTAAGTAGCTAGTGTGTTTATCAAAAAATAACAAAAAAATTAAAAAAAAAACTAAAACAACAACCAGAACCACAAAATCCAGAACACTACACCTCATTTATGTTTGTGAGGAAGGGGAATATCTTTCTCACTAGTAAATTCTTCTCAAGGCAGAACAGACAAGAAGTAAGAACTATGATTATTGACTGTTTGTCAGTGGTAAAACCTTCTCCAGAAGGAAAACAGTGCCTCAGGCTCTGTAATAATAATTGTATTGCTGAGAGCTGACACTTACTGAGTGTATGCTCTGTATATCAAGCATTTTCCTACCCGAAGCATGCTTTGGGGCATTTTGCAACAACTGCCTTCTGCGTTTTGTTGATTTAATTTATTCATTAAGTTGCTTGAAAACATTGAATTGTTCTAGATCAGGTGTTTCTTTTTCTAATGAAGGAGTATTTTATAGCTTAATTTAATCGATTGGGCTCTTTTTTAAAATATTTAGCCCATGAGCTATTGGATGCTCCTAGAGTCATCTAGTCTTTATTATAACTTTTTCTTATATAAGATGGTAATATCAAGTTTATTTTTACCTCAGGATTCAAATTGCTTTTAATGAGCAATTTAGGGTACGATTAGAGTGAAACAAGGTTCTAACTCGGGGTGAGTAGATAATAACTGATCTCTAGAATGCTTCCAAACAGCTATTAACTTTTTAATACAATGTTAAAAGCTTTGCCAAACTAATACAAAGTCACTGCGTTTATATAAATATTCTAGAGGCTGACCCATTCACAATTCTTGAGGATACAAAACTGTCATCTTATTTAAACCTCTGAAGTTTTGCAAAAATGTTGTCCTATTGTCCAAATACTGTAGATCTATACTTATAAAGTACAGACAAAAGAAGACCAAATGAATTTGACAAAGATTTTGAAATGGGGGTTCTGACAGTCACATTTTATTTTAATCAAAATAAGAGCTATCAAATCCAAACAAATAATGCAATTTTGTTGCTCTTTGCAACAAAGTTGAACAAAGTTCAGAAAATTGTTAGGCAAGGAATCATACAATTTGAGAATAAGAATTGTCCTCAAGCTACAGATGAGGCACCAGAGGCCCAGAGAGATGAAGTGTTTTGTTGAAAGTCACACAGTAGGTGTTGTTCCATTGACTTGTGACTCTTAGCACATTGCCTTCTGGTATTCACTAGAAAGTCATTTGAAGGAGATATTTTGAACTTTTTTGGAAAGATCACTGCTCTCTAATATTCACCCTTATTGAAAATGCCTTATTTGGAAAATCTACATTAACTTTCATAGAAATGAAACTGGGAGTCTTCAAAGTTAATGTCCCATACAGAAGTTAACTACATCCTTTGCTCACCTCGCACAGATAAATCCTCTACAAGTAAACGAAGGTGTGGGAGGAGAAAAGTATTAAGAAAGAACAAGCATTATTCTGCAGGAAAAGTGAGAATATCTGTTGCTCTTGTGTAAAGTAAAATAGATTTTCTTAGTAACTATATTCACAGAATGAGGAATAGCATAAAAAAAGAGCTTCATTTGCTGATGGATAATGGCCCTTCACTAATCCATATGGTCCCAATTCTAACTGATTGTGTACCATATAATCAATGTACAATATCACTAGCCACCTCACTTTTTAAACTTAGAAAGAAAGTGAAAGTCATGACTTCAGCCCTCATCACTTTTCTCCTCATTTTTCTTGTCTTTGATAAAGTGCACAACTTCAAAAAAAAAAAAAGTCCAAAGTGAGTCGCTGAAATCACTGAATATTTTTCAGCTATCTGGTTTCATCCTCTCAGTAGAGAACACAATAGTGATATGGATGCGACTCATATGTAATGCCCTCTTTTCTCTTGTTATGTAAACATTCCAAAAAGGGAAACAACATTAAAAATTGAACCCTGGAAAGACGCATCGCTATAAATTATGATTTAGCAGCAAAGTCACTGCAGGAGAAAGAGAACCTGTCTTTCTTAACCTGATGGTATTTGCAATAAAATACAGGAGGATGTGGCACTGCTCTCCTTGATAAATTGAGCACTAGAAAAGCCATGAATGTGAAATTATCTAGCACATGATAAATCTTCGGTAATAAGTAAAAATCCAGTAGTCAGAAGAAGGAGGAACTGCATGAACGGAACTTTGCTTCAAACTCTGTCTCTAACTTTGGGCAGGATTCCTGGCTCTCTGAGGACTGTATAATTAGGTTCTTTAGTTCATGATTAGTACCACAAAAACCCTCACTGGGAACAAAAAGTCATGGAGTGTGCAAGTTTCACCTTTAAAAATATGCCCAAAGGATTTGTCAAGGTAAATGCGGAGTTAGTTGAAAATTTGTCGTTCCTTCCAAATTAACAAGTTGGCACAGTCTTCCAGTTGACATTCTGAGAGGTTGTTATGTGTAGGCACAAGGTGAATCTTTAAAGCATGCTTTCAATTTGCCTCTGCAAAACCTGCTTTGGCCTCCAGGCAACAGTGAAGATCATATTTTAAGATAATTTGCAAAATTCTAGAAAGCATCATCAGAAAACTCCAGTTCTCCCCTTCATAAATAAACTTATCAAAAAAGATATATTAAACACCCCCAAGACTAGCAGGTCATTAATGTTTCTGTGACAACAAAAGGAGAATTTAAATTCAGTTCAATTTATTATACTACTTTTTGAACAAACTCAAAGATTTAGAATTTTGTTCATAATATTTTCTTATTGTTGAAAGTGTAACTCTCTTGTGATTGAGGTGAGTACGAGTTAAATTAAGTGATATTCTATTTTGTTATAAGAGGATTTCCAATGCCCAAGTAGGTTGCTGAATGGACAGATCAATACCAAGAGCTTCGCCTTTGGCCTCCTGAAGTTTGAGTCAGTAACAGTGGCTGGGTCTGCAGGTAAGGCACACCAGATATGAGAAAAGGGTTGTAAAAGTTCAGCAAATAAGTAGGAGAAATAAAGCACTGGTATGATATTAAAGATAAACTGTTTATATTTGCTTAAAATCTTATTCTGCATCATGTTATTCAGTATAGCTACAGAAAAAAGAAAGTGCTATTTTTCATAGCTTGATGAATTCCAAATGCCCCTCCTATGGGTCTCTTTTACTCCCTCATTTTCCATTGACTTCAATCTTTGGTGAAAACAGCAGCAGAAATGAACACACTTAGCCATTTATTTCCATACGTTTTCCTCCTCACCCTTGCTGATTCTGAGCCTATGGACTGTGCTCCTTGCCTCAGCTGCAGGATATGACAGGGTGAAAAAATGTAAGGAAGTTGGTCTCCTTCAATTTAGTTTCTAAATATCTGTGATATTAGGGAAACAGGGAGGACTCCAGTAAGCAAAGAGAAGAAAGGGATTACTTTTCTTTTATCCCCAAGACTAGAAGTTCCTCTGGATGGGGTAGAGTGGGCTGCTGTTAGAATGGTAGCTCTAGAGAGAGAGAGAGCTTTACTTTCTATATCCCAGGCATAGCTCTGCAAATCCTCAGGAAGCTTTGTGAAATCTAAGAGCAGAGAGGACATCCACGTGGAGAGAGCTATGAAGCGGTGATGGAGAGGAGATGGCTGCAGAGTGAGTCTGGGCAGACAGTGTCATAGGCAGAGTCATGAAGTTTCCCATGATATTGGTGGCACAGAAATGTACGATCAGATCCTGTGTCTCCATCTATGGCACAGAGGTAGCCAAGAGATCCACAAACCAGGTGAAACATGGACAGAAAAGTGTGACCAGTGGTGACAAGCGTATATGGATGGGGATGAAGTTCCCCTACATGATGACAAACATCTCATCTGTTGCTGGACCGGATAAATGATATCTAGGACCATCTGCATCCCCTGTACCATGGTTTCCCGGAACCTAGATATAATTTTAGAAAAGAGAGGGAAGTAAATTGACTGCTACTAATTTTCCTCAATTCCAATGAAATTAGAAACACAAAAAAGAATTTTTAAATAAAAATAACTCTTCTCCACATTAGTTTGCAGAGTGAGGTTTCTGTCCTCTGTGTTTTCTGACTTTCAATAAACAGCTTAATTCCTTAGGGAATACACATATCTGATTGTTTATGTGGGAGGCTTCATGGGATCTTGGAAAGGGGTTAGATAAGGGAAGCGGAAAAAGATATCTAGTCTATTCTGTTCCTTCTCCTCTCTTGGCCTCAGTTTTCCCACATGCAAAATGAGGGACCTGGACAGAAGGATCCCTGAGGACCCTTCCAGCTCTGACGATGTGGCTCTGTGAGTCTATACTCTATCTTACTGGACAAATTGTTGGTTAGTGCTTCCGGAGTCAATGTTGCCCCTAAAACACTTACTAGGGGCTTGGCTCTCAGGCGGTCAACGAATATTAATTTCTGTCACCCTCCCCCTCAGTAGCATTATCTGATGACTGCTTTCCTAAGATCTAATTCACATGAAGGGCCATTATCTTCTCCTTTCTCTAAGTTTCAAGTGCAGGTCTTACCCTGGAGAAGCCATGCAATGGGTTGATTTGTATTTGTCCGAAGGATCCTCTTCTGCAGTTCTTTCATCTGTGATTGAAAGGCTTCTCTCTGTGCTCTGAACAGGAGTGGTGGTTAAAGGGCTTGGATAGTGGCTAGGAAGGTCTGCTGTCTCACTGGTGACACATGAAGAGAAAATTAATCAGGGACTCAGAGTGGCACTTTGTTGACCTGAGTTTGTGACCAGGATGAGACAGGGCTTCCTGTAATCCTGTGGAGGTCAGCCAGCCTGCTCTTCATGGTGCTCCTTACTGGGCACTCAGGCCACTGGCCCCGTGTACCATTCCAACAGGAGCTACGAAATAGTTGAAACTGTCCTCTGTGAGCTCACAGAGGTACAGGGGAATGCCAGATCATCCAGAGACTGAAGCGCTCTCTAAATCCATGTTTGCAAGTGCTCTTGCGTGAATGGTGCATCCACAAGGGATGTGGGGTTTTCACTTCTGCTTTGAGTCCAGCTATTTCACTTCAGAGCTGCCTCTGTCTGTATGTCTGAGCCTTTCCTTGTTAGAAGTCTTCAGTCAACTATTCCCCAGGGAGACCCCATTTTTAAGAGGGTGTTCCTGGGACTTCCCTGGTGGTCCAGTGGTTAAGACTCTGCACTTCCAGTGCAGGGGGTGCGGGTTTGATCCCTGGTCGGGAAACTAAGATCCCACATACTGTGTGGCGTAGCCAAAAAAATTTTTTAAAAACTAGGGTGTTCTTTTTATGGATCTGGCTGGGGGGGCAATATTTTTTTATGGCTGTCCCGGTCTTTTACCCATGTACAGGGTCTTGCCCATGTGCCTAGGCTGGGGTAGATATGGACTCACAAAGATGGTGTTTTGGTTTGATTCTACTTCTTTGACTCAAAATTCCCCAACTAGGAGCCTCAGTTGGTTTTCTCAAAGTGTGTTCTGCAGATCACCTGCATCATAATAAATATAAGGTGTTTATTAAATGCAAATTTGGAGGATCCCACTTCATGATTCAGAATCTCTGAATTGTGCAGTCCCTAGGATCTGCACTTTAAACAGACACCCTGATGCTTCTTTTGCGTATTAAAGTTTAAGAGACACCACTTACTGATCCTCTTCTACCTTTAAATCTCACTGCTAAAAGCTGCCTTAGCTTATTCATACTTCTCTTTCTAGGAGAGCCCTATATTTTTCATCGCTAGGGGGCAGCTAGGGTCGGTTTACAGAGTAGCTCACATGCCTCACTCACTCCAGTAGGCCCATGCCAGTTAGTAAGCGGGCTAACCGCACACTTGTACCTTTCTGAGAGGGTGGGCTGTTCCGCAGTGCACGTCAGTCTGGCTGCCCAAGTATTTCTTAGTGATGACCTGATTTGCTCCATCTTATTCTGTTCTCTCTTGGCATTTCCTAGTCACACCTCATGACCTGAAGTTGCACTCAGTGAATTCCGATGACATTATTGTTTGAAGTTGCCACGTCAACTCCCTGTGTGACAGCTACTTCAGTCTCCTGCTATTGCTTGTCCTTGGTACATGTCACAGCCAGTGAGGCATCTCTGGTTCTGAGCTGGCAGATTTAGAATTCTACAATGTTATTGGGATTAGCCCTTAGACACTGTCAAGCTCAGGGGACCTTGTTGGTAGTCTGGTAAAGCCCTGTCTCAGAAAAACATTTTAAAAAGCATAAGCTGGGCTTCCCTGGTGGTGCAGTGGTTAAGAATCCGCCTGCCAATGCAGGAGACAAGGGTTCAAGCCCTGGTCTGGGAAGATCCCACATGCCGCGGAGCAACTAAGCCCGTGAGCCACAACTACTGAAGCCAGTGTGCCACAACTACTGAGGCCCGCGTGCCTAGAGCCCATGCTTCACAACAAGAGAAGCCACTGTAATGAGAAGCCTGCGCACCGCAACAAAGAGTAGTCGCTGTTCACCGCAACTAGAGAAAGCCCGAGTGCAGCAACGAAGACCCAGCACGGGCAAAAATAAATAAATAAATTTATATAAAAAACATAAGCTAACATGCATATGATCATAAAATAATGAATTATGTTCAATATGCTTATCAAACCATTTTTAAGAATGTTGTAACACAATATTATATGTGCCTCTTTACTAATGTATTACATAATAAGAAATAGCTGTGAGTTTGATGATTGCTATAAATTTGAAGAGCTGGTGATCATGAATATTTTGAGATATCTTTAAAAACTGTACTGTAATGTGAAAATATCCATAATTTATATTGGAACCAAATCACAAGTACTGCTAATACTATTGTGGTAGACTGCTTATATTCATAATTTGAGGAAGTACTATAAATTTCAGTTAGATTTTAAAAAAAGATGCATTTTCCCATTTGTGCTTGTGGTCCCCTTAAATGAATTTTCAGAAACCCCTATCTAATTTGATTTCCCAATTTTACCAGGAAACAAAGGGCCTGACACGTAAAACAAATTACCAAGATCACAATTCATAGTTGGCCAAATGGGATTCAATCTTGATCCCCTTAATCCATTTCTCTTTTTTCTGTGCTCCACTGCTTCTTTTTCCTGAATTGCAGGATGGACTTTATTTGCGATTCCGCTTTATGATTCTCCCACAGTTCTGTTTTCTTTGTGTTACATTTGATTTTAGCAATTCCATACAATTCTCCTTCTCAGAAGTGCTTTAATTTTATTGAATATTAGTGCATTTGGATTTCTCCCAGTTACTTTATTGTTTTTGAAACATTTTCTAGACTGGAGTCCAGTTCATATTGTATTAATCTTTAGATTTTGTTTTACTTAATTTTTTGTACATATAATTTTAACTCTGTAACTAGGCTACATGCTTTTTGAGCTTAAGGAACTGATATTATGTATTTTATCTTTTTGCGTCTTTCACAGCCCTTAAAAATGTGTTTGGCTGCAACTATATGTATACAGTATAGTGGACATCACATCAGTTTTCCACCCAGACAGACCAGAGTATGAATATAGCTTCACTTTTATTTTGGCCCAGTATTAACCCAGCCATACCTTCATTTCCTTACCTAGTAATATCTACCTACACAGAGAGTTGTTTTGTGGGAGACACTGTGCAGCAGGTGGTAGGACAGCATCTGGCACACAGTAGAGGTTTGAAAAGACACATTATTATTCTTATTTCTCAGTAACTCTTTGATTTGGTGCTTCTTACCTGCTGGTATTCAGGGTGTCTCTCTTGTACTTTTTCTTATGGTAGTCGTAGAAAACTGGAGCTAAATAAGGTGAAACTTGTGGAGTAGAGCAGCATTGTGCTCACCCATACATTTTAGTAACTATTTATTGTGGATGTGTCATGTCTGTTTGTCTTCTTACTCCTTCAAAAATTGATCCCATCAAACACAGGTCATGTTTTCTCCTCAGTTTTTACAGCCCTGTTTACTAGTCAGTGAAATTGTTTATAATGCTTTCAAAGGGTCAAGAAGAGGAACCATTGCAAAAGGGAGAGAATTATGCTGGTATTTTAGAAGGCTAATATACAGCACTCATTTTTTTTCCCTTCTGGAGTTCAGAATATATTGAGACAATATATTGAGAATGGAGACGAAAAATTTAAAATATGTTATATATTTTAAAAATTCTAATCATGCTGGGAAATGACTTTAGCTCTGCTAATACTTCCCCTAATCTGAACTTTGCTTCCCCAAGCAAAACAAAAAAAAAATACAAAGCTGGAGTGTATCCTCCTGCACGTGCAAACAGAACCTGCCCTGATATATCATCTCTCTCTTGGCTCCGCGTCAGAAAAAAAGGAGAGGAAGTTTCTTTGCTGAGCACACTGTTTCTTCTCCCAAACTCAATAGTGAGACCAGTCACTCCTTGTCACAGAGAAAGGACTAAATGAAAGAGGCAGAGAAAGGCTATGCATTCCTCTAGGTGAGTTGTCCTCAAAATGTGGACCATGGGCCACAAGCATTAGCATCTCCTGGGCATAGTGACAATGCAGATTCTGGTGCCACATCCCAGACCTTCTGCAGTGTTGGCTTAGCAATCTGTGTTTTAACAAGCCCTCCAGGTAACTCTGATGCAGGCTTCAGTTTGAGGACTACTGTCCTAACTACGGGGTCCTCAACCCTGGTTACATATTAGCATCTCTTGAGAAGATTTAAAAATTATGCATTTTTGCGCCCCACAGGCAGAAAAAGTTTATAAATCAGGATCCCTTAGGGCAGGGCGGTGAGGACTGGTATGTTTTGAAAGCTCCTCAGATGATTCTGACATGCGGTCAGGGCCCAGGGCTACTGCACGGTCTAGCTCATGCCTGTACACATGGAAACAGGAGTCCTGGGAAGGGCACAAGGAGCAAACGCTGGTTGTGACTTTGAACTCTCAGTCCTGCCACTTGGGAGTTTTCTTTCTTTCCATCTCATACTTGGCATTGTGAACATTAGGAGGTCACCTACCATGTAGCTCTTGACCACCTTGTGGGGTCTGGTGACGAAGAGCCTTGTGGGGTGGTGGGTTCCTGAGGCACAGGACACTCAGTGAGTCACAGTGGTACCTGTCCAAATACCACTGCCACCTCTAAACTTGTCACTTAAAATGCAGATGACTTTGTTTCACGATTTAGCAAACTCTCAAGTTGGCAGAAACTAGCTAATGTGTTTTAAAATGAATGTTTCTTACATCTTTGAAAGGAATCCCAACTCAAGACTTTTTTGACACCGAGATTATGCTTCAGAAGGCCAGTAAAAAACTAGAAAAGAAACCAAAAACTCTAAGGTTTGTAGGATGACTGTATATTTGGAAGAACAAAAGTTCTCGTTGGAGATGGTTTCTGTTGACAGCGCACAGAGAGGTCTCCTGAGATCTTTTTAAATGCGTTGTTATATGCACGTTAAATTCCGGGACAGTTTTTTTGCCCCACAAAAACGTTTTGCAAATCCATTCAGTACTTTGCTTCACATAGAATGGTTAGGGAGTGAGGTCACGTGAGCTAAATAAACATCTCTGTACCTCCCACCATTGCTCTGGAGAACCCTCAGGCAGCTTGTCTGTGCCTTCTGCATGGGGTCGCCTCTAGAAGAGCCCTTTCCAATAGAAATATGTGAGCTACAAATGTGAAACTCTATGTAATTTAAGATTTTTCCAGTAGCTACATTAAAACAAGTAAAAAGAACATGTGCAATTAATTTTAATAATATATTTTATTTAACCTAATGCATTGAAAATATTTTTTATTTGAACATGCAGGAGTAATCATTTTATGCTCAAATCTGTATAAAAATATTCTCTTTTTGAACCAAATCTTTGAAACCCACTGTGTATTTTATACCAAAAGCACATGTTAATTTGAACTGGCCATAGTTCAAGAATTCCAGAGCCTCAGTAGATTACTGGCTGTTATATTGGGTAAGGAGTTCTAGAATCTGGTTCAGTCATCAAGTTTGCCTCACATCTTTCTTACAATTTGCTCTCTAGCAATTAACTTAATTCTGAGAAGTAGCTTAGTGTTTCCCCTTGATATTCTTTATATATAATTAAGAGAATATCACCAATAGCTGTTTTCATTAGAGTTAAGGAAATCTTTAAAAAATCCTAGTTCCCTTTTGTGCTTCTCATTTATTTTGAAAAATAGGATTTCTGTCATAGTAACTTTGGCAGTGCCTTTTTTCAAAAGGCCTTTGAGCCTGTAGCCAGACAAGGTTGAGATTGCCTGGAAATGCTAACTTTAGAGGAATGTGGGCTGATATTTAAATATACCTAAAACATCAGTAAGCAGTAGTCCAGCAATTCTACAAACAGCGGCTGGAATGACGTCTAATTGTGCAAATAGAGATGAATTGTGAGTGGACAATTTTTACTGTATTTCTTAGGCTACGGTTCCTTCTCTTTGGTCCATTGGACTTAAAATACTGACCAACCGACCACTGCTTGTATGAAAGATAGCCTAGTATCAACCGGGATGGCTGCAGAAAGGAGTGCAACTGCTAACATATTATGTAATGTATTACAGCAACAAAGATTCAATAATTGTTGATTAATAGGATATTGACTTTTAAAAAAATTTAGACTTGCACCCCATTTAATATGTTTGCAGTTAGTATCTGCTGACCAGAATTACAAACTTCCTTTCACTAATGGTTTTCCATTATTTTGGAAAATAAGAGGTCAGAATCTTATTTTATTAAATTTGTAGCACACAATTACATATTACATATGAAAACAGGTATTTTTAACTTGACGTAAGAACTAGTGGATTATGTGATCCAAGCTGGAAATATCATAAAGGAATAGTGTAGTATGTCTAGATGACTTTAATCTTTTTAATTATATAAGTTTCAGGTGTACAGCATTCTAATTTGACATCTGTATACACTACAAAGTGATCTCCACCATAAGTCTAGTTACCATCAATAACCATACAGTTGACTCCCCTTCACCCATTTGCCCACCCCTCAACCCCTTTCCCCTCTGGTAACCACTAATCTGTCCTCTGTATCTGTGAGTTTGTATTTGCTTTGTTTGTTTGTTTTGGTTTATTGGACTCCACATATGAGTGAAATCATATGGTACTTGTCTTTCTCCATCTGACTTGTTTCACTTAGCATAATACTTTCAAGGTCCATCCATGTTGTCACAAATTGCAGGATTCCATTCTTTTTTATGGCTGAGTAGTATTCCATTGTGTATATATACCACATCTTTTTTATCCATTTACCTCTCCATGGACACTTTGGTTGTTTCCATATCTTGGCTATTGTAAGTAATAGTACAATGATGGATGTATATATCTTTTTGAATTAGTGTTTTTGTGTTCTTTGGATAGATAGCCAGAATGAGGCTGACTCTTAAGAAGAAATAAGCAAATGCATTGATATCATGAAGAGCTAACTACAAAACCAGGTGTGCCCTCCTGGTATGCTTTGTTTAAGTCTTCACATCCATTTTGACAGTTGATAACGGTGTTACCTTGGACTTTTTCAGTTTCAGTATACTGAATGGAGTCAGGGAATAAACTAACTGTATTTCATGCATTCTAAGCTACACATTTTTTCCCCCTTACATCTTAGTTATTTTGAAATTAGGATGTATCTTACAATTGATTATAGCTCAATATTAATTGCAGTTAATATTTCTTTGAATTGCATAAAATAATGATGAATCTTACTATCTTTGGTGTACTAGATTAGATGAAATACAATTACATAGAACACATTGTGTGGTGTACTTTGTGCTAGACTCTATGCTAAGCATATTCTAGAACTCTTATTTTATCTTCACTATAAGTCTCTTAAACAGATTGGAAAATGGAAGTGGAGAAAAGTGACGTAACTCACCTATTTTCATACATTTAAAAAATTGTGGAATCCAGATCTCTGATGGCAGGTGCTTCATGTTGAGTGTCTTCAGATATCTGTGCTCTCCTGCCTCCCTGTGTTTGAACCAAATTCTCTTCATGCTTGAAACATCTTTTCACCCTCCTTCTCCACCTCCTAATTCCCCTTGAAATTTGGATAGATTCCACCTTCTTCAGGAAGCCATCACTACATATCTGAATTAGAAGCCATGTTTCCACCACGCCCTGTTCTTATCTCTAAATCAGCGGTCCCTAACATTTTTGCCACCAGGGACTGTTCTCGTGGAAGACAATTTTTCCATGGACCGGAGAGGGGGGTGGCGAATGGTTTGGGGATGATTCAGGGACATTACATTTACTGTGCACTTTATTTCTATTATTATTACCTTGTAACATACAATGAAATAATTATACAACTCACCATAATGCTGACAGGAGGCGGAGCTCAGGCAGTAATACGAGCCATGGGAAGCAGCTGTAAATACAGATGAAGCTTCGCCTTCTCACGCGCCACTCACCTCCTGCTGTGCAGCCCGGTTGCTAACAGGCTGCGGACTTCTACGCAATCCTGTATGCTTTAACACCTGGCAGAGGGTTTGGTATGGAGTAGACCTTAGGTATGTATTTGTTGACTGATTTAAGGTTATTACAGCAGTAGCTGGCTGTTATGGTTCCTCCATGCTCTTCTTTTTTTTCAGTTTCTGCCCTTTTTCTTGAATTTCTAAGTATTTTACTCCCTGTTCCTTTTAGGCCACTCTTTGAAGTTCTTGAAATCCTCATCAAACATCATGGTCCGAATTGAATTGTGCTCCTCTGTCCTCTGGCAATTTCCATGTAAGAAATACATAGAAACATACATAACCTTGGATATTTCCATGCTTCCACAGAACACACTTTTATGGCTAAATAATACACAACTTCATTTTCAAAGTCTTTATTGGAAATTTTTACATGATCAAAGACTACTTGATATAATCAAGTTGTATTTAACTACTTGGCTTCATATTTGATTTTCTTCTTTTGTATTTATTACCAGCTTCTCAGAAGAAAAGCAAAACATTCTTTTAGGCTATTACCAAAACATAGATAATTTAAAAGTGAACTTCAGGTTTGTGAGTCCTAATATAAGGCTTGTTGGCTCAGGGCAAAAATCAGGGAAAAACTGCTTAATTCTTGAGATGTGTAAAAGTTTTCATTTGTTCCAATTTTTAAAAGAGTAGGACTATAAAACATAATTCAACAAATAGACTTGAATTTTTTATTATATAAAGCATGGTGAAAAGAATGGAGGAAAGGAAAAGAGAAGAGAAAATGGCAAAGGAAATGGAGAAAAAGAGAAAAGAAGAGAAGAAAAAGAAAGAAGAGGAATAAGTGAGGACAGATGAATAGAGAGAGACAAAAAGTCAGAGAAAGAGAGATGCAGGAAAATAAAGTGCAAGATGATTGATTGGTCAGTATATCAAGTGTGAGGAAATGGCCTCTGGTGTTGACTTGGCCCCTGGCCTTCAGTCTATTACATATATTCCCACTATGCTTTGAAATGATTAACTCTTTGGCCCATATTCACAGATAATTCACTGCTTTAACTTTCAGAGATGCTGCACTAAATGGGATGTCATAATAATCCCACAGAGTATAAATTAGTCATAAGCAGCAGTGTCAGTGATGAGAGAAACATTAATTTAAGGTCCAAATGAAATCAAAGAAAGGGTTAGGTCTACCTATGTACATAAGGTTTCCTATTCTGACTCAAAGACTCCTAGAGTTGGAGTGCATTGATCATTTGGAAAAGAAGCCATCTATAAATTCAATACATATCTGAAAAGCATAAATGAAATGACATTTCTACAGATCAATGCCAGTAAAATGCTGAATGAACCATGAGAGAACTAATGTGCCTTCAAAAGTGAGAAGTGCAACCTTCACTGTCTTTAGGATCAGAACTAAATAGGGGTTATTTCAGCTGTGTGACTGCTGGTTGTGTTTCTTGAGTTACAGTTCACTGTTAAGTCACTGGCCCTGCAAACTATTAAGGCAGCATACTGTGGAGTGACAGGCTGAGTCTATCATGCTACTGGGCCCAATTTTCCTTTTTGATTTTCTTGGCAGACTTTGGGTTCCCTTAAGGAAACTGTGTGGCACTTGCTATTCTTGGGAGATTATTAGAGGTGGGTAATCAATCTAGTTACCCCTGAGATATCGGAGAGTATGCCATTTATGTGTTTGAAATTTTTTATTTCCTTCATTTGGTAGAGTAAGATCAAAGTAACAAGAGTTAGGAGATGTATAGTGATGACTTTTAGTGTTGCTATTTATTTTATGAACATTAGACAGATATATTATAAACACATATACTTAAATATATTCTAAACATATATATTTACATATATTCTAAATATATATACTTCTCATATATATATTTTCATAAACATTTGAATGCCTTATTGTATACTGTGCTTCCAGTAACTACAGGGACAGGTAATTTGACCAGCCTATGGGTTGCCTAGACATTTGGCTACACATTATTCTGGGTGCACCTGTAAGTGTTTCTGTATGAGATTAACATGAGTCTGAATGAAGCAGATTGCCACAGATTGTGGGCGGGCCTCATTCAATCATTTGAGGGCCTGAATAGAACAAAAAGGCTAACCGTCCCCTGAGTAAGAGAGAATTCTTAACCACCTGTCTTTGAATCGGAACATCAGCTATTCCTGGGTTTTGAGCCTGCCAGCCTTTGGACTGGAACTCTGCTCTTGCCTCTTCTGGTTCTCAGGCCTTTGGACTTACACTGGAACTACACCATTGGCTCTCCTGGGTCTCTAGCTTGCTGACTACAGATCTTGTGACTTGTCAGCCTCCATAATCACATCCGCCAATTCCTTATAATAAATCTACATATGTATGTATGCACGTATGTATGTAGGTATGTATTTATCTCCCATTGGTTCTGTTTCTCTGGAGAACCCTGACTAATATGGGTTAGTTCTCTCTCTGTTATTCTCTCTCTTCCAGCCCTTTAGACACCATGGTTTCCCCACACTCTCAGCTCTGTTGTCTCAACTCAGGGAATCTGTTGAGCTCCACCTGAGTTCAAGCTCCCTTCATCACACCCTGGAAATTCTCTCACATCAGTAAACTGGGCAAGTATAGGCCTTACCTCATCTGTTTCTCATCTCTCAGGGATTACTATACTTTTTTAGCTAATTCAGTGCCCCCCAAATTATGGTTTCATATATTTTTTCTGTTCTGATTATTTCAGGTGGAAATCTATTTCATCTTATCTAGAAGTAGAAATATTTGATCAATGATCTAACTTATATTTAGGGGTCATCAGGAAAAATCTAAAGTACTTTCTATCAAATAAAATGTAAAGATAGAACTATGTAGTACGATTTACAAAAGATTTTCATCCTTGTTCAAAATAAAACTCAAAGTGTTAGCACATAAAATGGTAAAACCTCAAATATCTGGAAGGATTTTTTCTATAGAATAATGTACTCTGAAAAAGTTTGGAGGCTGTCAAAACCCACAATTTCCAATTATTTTATTTGTAGGCACAGAAATTAATATGTAGGTGTATTTTGAAGAAATATTTCCTGCTGAACAAACAGAATTCAGTGGGATGGCTGAGAGCAAGGAAGTATGGCCAGAAAATGCATTACACGGATGAGCCTAGCCTTTGTGAATATGTGAATACTGTCCTTCAACTCTTAACTCCTAGGGCAAAAAATTCCTGTGAGATCCATTAATAGGCATTTATGTCTTGAAGCACATACATAGCCACCACATAGCTCAATATTTTTAAATTTTTTAATCTTTTAAAATGAAGCTTTTAATTTTTGAAAATGAAGCTTCAAGAATAACTGCTGCTGACCTGCACTCTGTGGCCTCCACAGATTCCAGACAGGTTTCATCTGTGCTTTTTCTTCCAAAGTTTATTAGCTACACATGTGCATTTGAAACTGGTTCTTTCTTTTTTTTTTTTTAACATCTTTATTGGAGTATAATTGCTTTACAATGGTGTGTTCGTTTCTGCTGTATAACAAAGTGAATCGGCTATACATATACATATGTCCCCATATCTCTTCCCTCTTGCGTCTCCCTCCCTCCCACCCTCTCCTTCAACTCTTAACTCCTAGGGCAAAAAATTCCTGTGAGATCCATTAATAGGCATTTATGTCTTGAAGCACATACATAGCCACCACATAGCTCAATATTTTTAAATTTTTTAATCTTTTAAAATGAAGCTTTTAATTTTTGAAAATGAAGCTTCAAGAATAACTGCTGCTGACCTGCACTCTGTGGCCTCCACAGATTCCAGACAGGTTTCATCTGTGCTTTTTCTTCCAAAGTTTATTAGCTAGCCCATGTGCATTTGAAACTGGTTCTTTCTTTCTTTTTTTTTTTTTAACATCTTTATTGGAGTATAATTGCTTTACAATGGTGTGTTCGTTTCTGCTGTATAACAAAGTGAATCGGCTATACATATACATATGTCCCCATATCTCTTCCCTCTTGCGTCTCCCTCCCTCCCACCCTCCCTATCCCACCCCTCTAGGTGGCCACAAAGCACCGAGCTGATCTCCCTGTGCTATGCGGCTGCTTCCCACTAGCTATCTATTTTACATCTGGTAGTGTATGTATGTCCATGCCACTTTCTGACTTCATCTCAGCTTACCGTTCCCCATTCCCGTGTCCTCAAGTCCATTCTCTACGTCTGTGTCTGTGTCTTCATTCCTGTCCTGCCCCTATGTTCTTCAGAACCATTTTTTTTTAGATTCCATATATATATGTTAGCATACGGTATTTGTAAACTGGTTATTTCTTGAATCCAGTTAACAGAGAAACCAGTATCCATGATCAATGGAAGAAGAGAAAATTATTTATCTCATCAGCAGTTATCTTTGAGTGTTATTGAAGAATACTTTCATGACGTATTTTGGGCATTGTGGGCCACTGTAGCTGTCTACCTGAGTGCCTCACCATCAGCTAAATAGTGAACAATTCTGTTTTTCATGATGTATAGTACCTGATATTACTTGAGTTTTAGACGTGCTCCCAATCTCCTTGTATCTAGAATAATAGGTGCAATGTTTCTGTTAGTTTATAAATAAATTCATATGAAATTGTGACTATATATTCATGAAGACTATTCATGGGGAATATTTACTGCATGCTATCTAACAGAGAGATAATTAGTTCCTCCACTGGATTTGGAATGCTGTGAGGACAGGGACTGAATCTTTTTTCCTTTCTGTAGTTCAGTTATTGATAATAACTATATTACAGTGAACACAGACATTCATGGATTGTGGGCACACCAAAGCAAGATATTAATGCTGGTAATGTTTGTGGAAAGAAATATTAAATGTCACACCTAAATATTATTAAGGAGCAGGACGAGGTACGTAATTCATGAGGCCCAATGACAAATGAAAAAGTGAAGCAGCTTGTTAAAAAAATATTAAGAATTTCAAGACAGTGACAGTGAAGCATTAAGCCAAGTGTTGGGCTCTGTGTGACTATACATGTCACACACACGTGAAGCCAGCCCTGTTAAGGACTATAGGAAATAAAATCCAATTTCAAGTGCAAAGAACAAAAAGCAAAACAAAACAAACAGTACCACTCAGGTTTTTCAGTTGTCCAGGATTAGAGAACCTAGTATTTCTTCCAAAGAATAATAAGTTTGTTTGAAAAGAGCGATTACTATATGTTATATACCATTGGTCTAATTAGATTTGATATACTTAATTATATCAATTATGAAAAGTTAGTGGTTGAAGTCTTAGACTTTAAAAAAAAAGTGGGTATTGTAATGACAAGTATTGAGCTTTGTATTTGGAGAAATGTTGAAGTAATATTTCACTGCTGATTGAATATGCTCTGGCTTTTTGAGCATCTTGAATTGGTTGCATTACTTTTATACTTCTGTTTTTGTATACTACCAAAGTGAATACAAAAACTTAAAACCTTAAGCTTAAATTAAATACTGTAGCTAAGACAATTAACTTGAACATATAAAACTAAGCTTCTTGAAATATCTCAGATGAAAAATATTTGCTTTGGGGGAGCTGAATAATTTTCTGGGAACACATCTTTTCTTTGTTTGATTTTAAAAAGAGCATTCATATATGGATTAATATGCCATAAAATTTTGATTTAAAATCTCTAAAAGCCAGGGTAAGACTGTCTACAAAACTGTCAAGATGCATTTTGGGCTGTCTGCGTCCTTCCATTTTTTTTTCTTTTCTTTCAAAGAATTTAAATGCAATTGGAATTATAAAAATCGCATTAAGATTGAAAGACTGTAGGATGAGTTTCACCTGGGGTGCTTGTTAAAAAATTCAATTTCTGGGGTTTCATTCCAGATCTGCTCAATGAGATTCTGCAGGCGGATGCCTAGAATCTGCATTTTTTATGCTTTCCAGATGTTTCTTATGCACACTAAAGTTTGAAAAACACTGCCCTCGAGTTTTAACTGCCATTAAAAAGAACTTTTAATACAGCCATAATTTCGTATTATTGATTAATAGAATCTGCTTTTAATATATAGTCACTAAAATACATAGCTGTATGCACTGAAATATACAGATGTGTTGCCTTGCTGAAGAGAAGGGAGGTCAACCTCTGACTGCATCATGTTTGAAGTTCAGCTGTGAAATTTGATGACTTTTGGGTAAATCTAAAAGCCAGGCGAAATGTGTGTCTGTATTCCCCATCCCTACTTTCCGACACTATTTCACTGTATTGAGGTTAATCTTTATGCAGGAATGGTTTATCCCTGCTCCCTGAATTTCTATAGAAAGACATGGGTTACAAAGTCAAGAGGTGCAGACTTTTCTAGGCTTCTCATCCAAACAGTCAGTGACTAGAGCTGGATCCGGCGGAGCTCACCACTGATTTAATTTGATCTTTGCAGGGAGGATTAAAAATATTGTTCTCACCCCAGTTAGAATGCTGCTGCTAAGTTTCAGTATATCAGAAGCTTTCTCATTTTCCCAGCGCCAGTGCTGGCTAGGATAAGTGACAATGCTGCAGTATTTGCATTATCTTCCTTAGCTTGCACGTTTTTCAACATGTCAGAGAAGAAGAGGTGATATGAGGGAAAACTCATAGAGAACATAGGAAGGGCTCCTGGCCCATGCCCTGAAGGATTGGGAACAGCGCTGAACCTGCCTGCAGGAATGAGTAAAGCCTTTTATTGTGTACTACCTGCACCTCACCTCCATGTGATTTTTATATACTACCAGTGATGCCACCGCTCTGCCTTGAAATTGGAGGCCTCAGTTATGAATTTTATAATAGTATCCAGAAAAAATGGGGCTTCACTTAGTGTTTGCCTAAATTAAAGATAATTAATATTGAACATGTCAGGTTTGTAAAAACACTATACTCGTCGAAGTGTTTGCAGACACATCTTTTCCTTTAACTCTTGCCAAAATCCTGTTAGGTTTGCAAATCAGCTACTATTATCCGTATCATGGAAGAGGAGATAGAGGCTTAGAAGCTAATAATTAGTGCAGTCAGCATTGGGCCCCCAAATTTTGAACTTTAAGATAAAAATAAATCATATCTCTGGAAAGAAAATAGTTGTACATTGTACATCTGGTTTTGTAAAAAAAAGTGTGGTCTTTTATTGTTTCCTTAGATCACACTATCAGTGTGCTGTTAGCTACATTCGACTCTGAGGACTAAGACAGTGTCACTTCTTCCCACTCTAGGGGCTATGAGTGATACTCTTCCAGAATTTAAAATGTGTTTTGGTTATAAGTGTGTCCTGAGGGTGCAACACTCATTGTTCTCCTTTGTGACAGAATACATGTTCAGAATTTTAATAGCCATTATGCTCCACGATGCAAAATGATATGCTCTTTGATTTTTAAAAGTCCTATCTGCTGATCTGATTGGCTAGTATTCCAATCCTCATCTGTTTATAGCTCTGTAACCAGTGGGATTTTCCAACAGACCTGAGTACTTTTCCTGTCCGGAGCATAAAATAATGACAATGTAGGATGCTGTTCTCAGAACTTATTAGGCATTAAAATTTGAATACCTCATGCTTGTGACAAAGATGATAATAGGAGTTGAAAATGCCACAATATGAATCTATTCTCACGACAAAGATTGTAATGAGAATGGGAAACGCTGCAGAGTGAACCCATTCTCATTATGTTCTGAAACCAAATTTCCTGCCTTCAGCATGAATTGTAATGTCAGGGCTCCTTAATCAATAATGTTCCATTTGAGGGATTATCGCATCTAGCAAAAATGTAAATTCCACTTCTGAGCACCTATCCTGTAGGAGGATCTGTTTCCTTATTCAGTTAACCAAATTGGAATTAAAAAAACCCTATTTTAGAAGCCTCATTATAGAAGATAAATGTGTGTCTGTGTGTTTGTGTCTGTATTGTGATTGTCACTAATTAAAAATTAACTGATTTAGTACATTTGAAGCAAAGAAGTGTTCACATTGCCTTCCTTTTATTGCAGTATTTACAAAAGACCTGGACTATATGCTCTCTGACCAAATTATTTTACTGTATGATCATAATGCTTCCAGCTGTGATTAGAGGGAAAGAGTTTATAAGTATTAAAACAAAAAATATTTTGTTAGCTTTGTTGTTATTGTTAAGACTGCCTCAGGTATTTTATATTTTTCTTTTCCTTCTTGAAAAGGATTTACTACTATTAATAATGGCTTACATTGCTCCAAGCAATAGTAAGGCATATTACCTTATTTATTTTACTTTCATTGTGATTTGAGAAGTAGACCAACCAAATGTGCTACTAAGTTATTTGGTGTCCTTTTGAAGCTACCAGTATGGCTATGTTTTCCAATTACAAATGTGATAAAATTTAAAAAAGCAACCAATGACACCCAAAGACAATTCTGTCTGTACCACAACTTCAGAAGCTGGCACCTTGCCACACCTTCTGGGAAGATAATGCAATTCAGAGCAGAGCCCTCTTTGAAGTTCCTTGGACATGATAACAATGAAGGGCTGCAAAGTGAGATCACTGGTATCTCAGATACTGCACATCCTGATGTTATGAGAGGAATATTTAATCCAAGCATGGCTAAGAAAGCTACATCTTAATTGGCAGTTTTAGAAATCTCATCTCATGCATGATGCCTTTTCTGACATGTTTTCCAAAACTGGAATATCTCTACTGACCAATTTCCATGGCTTCCTCTTTTCAGACTACTCTTAAATGAATGCACACTCCCAGTGTATCCTTACTAAAAGTCAGTTAATGTATGTATGTATTAATAGTACATGCAGCTGTCTGTATAACTTCTGTGTAAGTATTTATTGAGGGTAAAAGTCATGGGGGGCAGATAATTGGAGCATGGGAGAGGTAACTGGTGCTGGTTTGGTAAGTTAGAGAGTGTGAGGAAGAGGAATAGGGCTTTGAGCACAGGATGAGTAAGACAGCACGCGTGTGTTGAAGAGAGAAGTGTGGACCGGGTGGGAAGAGAGGGTTGGTTTAGGGTGCTGACATTTACATAAATTGCACAGACATGGGGAAGGTGGTGACAGAAGGTGGGAGGACTGTGATATTTGAGTGGAAAATAACACTTAGAAGTTGGCTCATCTCCTAGCTATAGAGGAGGGTACTCCCTTTGCCACATTATTAGGAAGTCACGGGGTACATGGATCTTGAGCAACCCTGTTCATATGGTGTGATTTTGTGATTTTTCCTGAGTGTTGATCTCCAGAGTTCTAAAAGCCAAGAGAGACAGAGGTCACAGTGGAATCAATATTTCTATTGCAGATAAGAAAATCTCATAAGGAGAGCCTACATAGATTAATTTGTGTACAACCAAACCTAGACTTGAGAATCTTTTGAAGATAATACTAGGATTATGTCCCTAATTTAATTTTAAGCTTCTTTCTTTATTTCATTTTTGCTTTATATTTGCTCTCTCCTATTTTATACCTTCTTGAAATAAAATTAGACAATAGTATGTTATAAATGTAGAATCAGGGGATATTAAGAAATCATCTTTTCAGCTGCTATCATTTAGAGTGAAATTAAATGATTAGGTAGTTACTTTGTTAGTTACTGGCAAAATTGTTTTAGAACCCTCAAATCATGATGATTAATCCATAGACTGTCTGTTGAATCCTATAAATAGCTTGATTTTATTCAATGGGAGGAAGACAAAGAGAAAAAAAGTGCTAGGCAGAAAATTGTCTCCTACATTGATAAATTTATATTCAATTCATACTGATTGATATTCAGTTAACATAAAAGCAATAACTTGATCAACTTATCTTGGTAGTATTAAAAAATCTTGTTATTCTATTCATTCAATTTCCAGTCCTAGTTTGAAGGTAGACAAAGAGCATTTTCTTCCTTTTTAAAAAATATTTGGGTATAATAACTTTCAAGGTCCTAAGTTTATTGGCATAATTTAGTGGAAATATTTATGCTCCAAAGCATTCATTTTTCTTCCTAAACTTTGTGGTTTCCAGTTTCTCAACTACTGGGTGGCTTTTAGTTTACAT
The DNA here is from genome assembly GCF_003031525.2 of Neophocaena asiaeorientalis asiaeorientalis. NCBI lineage: Eukaryota > Metazoa > Chordata > Mammalia > Artiodactyla > Phocoenidae > Neophocaena > Neophocaena asiaeorientalis. The sequence continues at coordinate 5,798,792 of NW_020174712.1, read as the reverse complement.
GGCAGAACAGAATCTTCTCAACTTTTAAATTCTCTTAATAAACTATTCAGTGGAGAACTGAGCCAAAGCCAAAGTTTGAGTAAACCAAGGACATAATCTCATCCTTATTCATGTCTTTGTGGGTGTTGAAATGTAGTTACTCCTATATGTATTTATCTAAGTAGTATGGTCAAGCATAACTTTTCTTCTTTATTTTTTTTGACTAATTTGTTTCAAAAGTGCAAATAACAGTTAAAACAATAGCTTCCTGTACACAATACTAATACCACTGGAATATCTCAAGATTGTATTACATGCTCCTTCCCCCTCCTCCTCCTATCCCTCCACCCCCCACCCACTGAACATTATCTGAAAAAGAAGTTTGGGAAGAGAGATACTGGATTAAATGTTGTTAACTTTTCACCAAAATATGTCACCAAATTGGTATTTCTGAATTGACTTGAAAAGATGTTAATAGATTTAAATGCAAAATTCTGTATTCCATTGGTGTGAAACTGTTGGACAGAGTATGGAATTGTGAAGCGATTTCAGAGTTAACCTCCAGGAGCTGTTCCAGGCCACAGTTTAGTTTCTGGAGGCTTCACCCACTGGACATCTGTTCTCAGGGCCCTGAAAAGCTGCGAAGCCTTGGATCACCATTGTAAGTCTCTCTTTCTTCTGTGGACATTCAAAGCAGAACTGTTTAGATCTAGGTGTATTAGAGCTACCTACCCTTCAAGCAAATGCTAATTCTTAAGAGCCCTAGAATTTCCTTATTACTTAGGTAGTCGCTGAGGAAGACAACTGTCCCCAGGTTTGGTGGTAGCCGACTGAGGGTCACTAAGCTTATCTCAGCCCAGGGCACTTCAGTCCAGAGGATGGATGATGTGAATTCCACCATCCTCTTTCTTCCTCTCTAATACCAGTCGAACTTCATGGCATTGGGCTGGGTAGTCTCTAATTTACCACATAGTATTTCCAGAGATTAATCTGAAATTATTTTGTAGTCAATGACACGAAGGTAATGTAAGTTAGTATTTACAGTTTTACAGACTGATAAGAAAGTGCACGATGGAATATGATTTGGGGCAGGAGTCTGGTTGATGTTCTGCCTGTCTGTTGCATGGCATGATGTACTTTCAAGCTGGAATGATCCTTGAATTTCAAAACTTCATCTTAAAGATGAGAAAATAAGAATTAGAAGATTAGGAAGAGTAGGTGGCTTGCATGACTATTTCATGGCAGAAACGGTATTCAACCCCAAGCTGATTTATCGGAGGTCCTATGTCAGATGAAAGTGTTTTTGATAACTCAAAAAATATTAAGACTCCAATTGCGATGAAGATTTGATTTCTACTTTGAAATGTACACCACTTTAGCAGGGATACTCTAAAGGAGCTATATATGCCGTCCCGCTGCCTTAGACTCAAGTGGATTGTGTTCAAAATAGCTACATTTCTTCCAGAAGCCAATTTTGTTTGGAGCATAATACTGGCCATGGTTCCATCCAGTTTTGAAGCATGCTGATTGTAGGTAGCTATATTTATTATAACAGTTGAAAGGAGAACACCATAAAAATAAAAGTCTCCCATAAGTAGGACACTATTTCATCTGATGTAGAACTGTGGAAGTTGAAAGCAAAAATAATGGAAAGCTTCCTCTAACCTTCCTTTAAAAAGTCCTAGGAAAGAATGAGTTCTTTTTTCAATGATTTCTAAGTAATGACTCTAAATATGCATGTAATTTTGGAACATATATGAATATTCCAAGTATGATATCCCTCTTTTTGGCCAGCATCACATTTTATTCCTTTTACTTTCTTTCCTTTTCCCATTAAGGTAAGTGAAAAGAAGACCTGTACATTATTTCATGCTTGTACCAAAATACATGCACTTTTTTTTCTTTTTCCAAGAGAGTATATTGTTATATAGGAGTGAGACTGGTGCAGAAAGTGGGAAGAAAAAAACCCAATCCTTGTTTATTTGTCTGCTGCTTTTGACTTTAGTGAGATGTGAGATCACTCTCAAATTTTAGTGTTCAGAAGCATCATCTGGGCCTTGTTAAAAGCATACTCCTAGATCTGGCTTTCAAAGATCTGTTCTTCCTGGAAATGCCCTGCATGATAATGTCTGTGGCTCCTGGACATTTTAAAGAACACTGTCTAAGAGTTGGAGTGCCCTTAGAAAGGAGGAATGTTGCTGGACTTTCCCAGCCATAGTGCTCTCAGTGACTTGGAATTTCATATTTTTCCTTTTTTTTTTTTTTTCTGACATTAAATCTTTGTGGTTGAATCTTTAAAAGCTGACTGGAAAAAATGCAAATATATTGAGCATTCACATGTTAAAGGAGAAGATTCCTTGGCAACACAAGAGGAGATCCAGAATTCAAGGTTTTTTCTTTCTATTCTGTTAACTGTTGAGGATAGTGGTTGTTGCTGGCAGTGCTGAACAAAGAGAAATACCCTAGTCCTCCTTCCTTTCTGCTCCCAAGTCTCTTGCCTGGGTTTCCCATTTGCTGAATGCAGTCAGAAGCCAGAAGCTTCTGAGCCAGCTGAGCCCCGGAAAGACAGGTGGCAGGAGTCACATGCTGGCATACAGAGCAGAGCAAGGAAAGAGAGAGGCACAAATTGAATCCTAGGGCAAACAGGCCAGGACTTGGGGAATAATCTTGGCCTGATAGAGAATCAGGGCCAGCACATTATCTAGGGTAAGTGCATGAGTGGGAAAAACAAACCCCCAGGGATCTAAAAGTTCATGTCCATCCAAAGTAGTAGAGTCTGGGCATTGTTCTGAGAGAGCTGAGGACCACCCACCAGGACTCTTTCCATTGTGGGAATGTAAGATTCTCAGAAGAAAAGGAACTTTGTCACTGGGTGGCCTCATTTCACCTGAGCAGCTAAATAGGCATTTTTGAGTAGAAATACCTCAGCTCACATATCAAGCAGAGATGATGCCTCAGCAGTGCTGTGCCTGGCATGCCCTACCCACTCCTCTGTCTCCAGTTCTTGTCTGGGGTCTATTTGGAATGTCTGATATCTCTCACTGCCAACATGATTGGAATGTAGCAGAAAGCTGTGATTGGATCCTGTGGAAAAGTTAAAAAAAAAAAAAAGACAACCAACGATTACGTTGACTGTGTAAGAATAAAAAATTAGGGCAGATGTGCCTTGGTGACCATTTATTTTCTATGGAGTAATAAACTCAGTTCATGTTTTCAGGCTGCCCTCTGGACAATAAAGTAGTAAATTTGTACTCAGGTGATGACTAAAGAACTTGGGCTATTTCTTTCAAAGTACAAAGCTCTGTAAGGGCCAGCATGAAATGAAATTTGTGATGTATGCATGAAACTAGCTAAGTGACTATTATAAAAGTCATAGTCTGCATGAGGCTCCATAAATTCACACCATGGAGAGTTGTCTAAAGGGATTTGCATTTCTCCTTCACATGGACTTGAAAGGCTTCTTACTTGGCAACAGCAAGTCCAGCGGCTGGAGCAGACAGGCTGCATGCTACAAACACCTGGCCACCCACTTTTCCAGAAACCCTGAGGACTTTTGATGTGGCAATTAGGAACTGGCCCACATAACATTTTCTTAGAGTGAACTTGGTTTTGACTTCATTTCTTGCTTAACAAGTTCTTGTGTTTTGGAAAGGTGTAACCTTTTCCTTTTGCTTCCTGACTGAGGATACCTGCAAGGTATTCCAGCTAACTTTTGTACATACATCATTGTTTTTTTGTCAGCCTTGTTTTAAAAAATCTACATATTGCTTCCCCTGTTCAATCCATCAGTTTACACTTGAAAAGGTCATGTTTCTCTCATCAGGAAACTTTGGAGGAATCCTTTGCTATGATTTATCTTATGTTACATGCCCTGATAGAGATCCTTAGGAGGCAAGGCCCATTAGGTCCTTGTAAGGTCGTTTTCCGGATGTCCAGTGCAAAATGAGTACCGATGGTGTGTGCTTGAGTTTGAAGTACTCTCTTGGATGATTTAAAGGGAGTCAAGGGAATGATAGTTTTTTATGCAGTGACTTGTATGGATCAGACAAGTGATATACAGGAGAAATTCTCCTCTTGTAGGTGCTAGAATGTCAATGATAGCGCTTATGTTCAAATCTCCCCCTACAATATTTGGTATAAAGATAACCATGCCTACGAATATTTAATATTTTATTATCTTCATAGTCTATGGTTGTATTAAAAACCTATTTTTATGTTACAAGCAAATATTTGCCCTTTCCCCACTAAACTTCTTCAGGATGTAAATCATTACTGACATGACAAAGCAAGTCTAAATATTTTTTAAAATCACAGTATTTGAAAATAATAGTCAGTGAATTTCAGGGCAATTATATATGTACAGTATTCAACACTGGACTATTTTTAGTGGAAAGGCCAGGCAGTTTGGGGCAAAAAGCCAAATATGAAGTCAAATAGTTTGTTTTCACATCTGGGAAGACATTATGAGGGAGACCTGTTTTGGTTATATGATTTGTCTGTGGTAAGGACAAAATCTGATATTATATACAAAACATTTATGGCACCCATTCAGTTGTAAAATCTCATTATTTTCCCCATTCTATAACCTCAACCATCTAAAATATGTCAAGTGTATATTTTTGGCTCCCTCTAAATATATTTTACCTCAAATGTTAATTTCAGCCAATAACACTTACTCAGGAAATACTTATTGTATATCGCTGATGTATAATATAAAATCCTAGGTTGATTGCTGAGAATGTAGCAGTAAACAAGATAGAAAGTACTCCTCTCAGAATCCCCAAGTGTAGTGGCTCTCCTGGCATTAAATTCTGCTCATAGGACAGAGACACTTAGCTGACTGTAGAGAAGCTTATTAAGGGGTAGAAGATAATTGTATAAAATCAAGTTCAGGTGTATGTGGTACACCTGAGCACATTCCTGCTCTGGCTTTGGTCTTGAGTGGTTTCTCCAGTTGCATAGGTAGATTTGTCCTGCACCCCCAACACTCTCTCCCCAAAGCTGTCTTTAAACGAGGTGTGAAGTTGTGAAGCTGTTTAGCACTTGGCTTGATCTCAAGTCTATAGTAAGGGCTCCAACATAAGGACTGAAATTAGAACCTGGGTCTTACTATTGGGGCTAAAACCAACAGTGTTAATAAGCCACATAAATTACACTGAAGGACTGGGGAGAGAAATGTAAGGAAGTTGGATTACCAGATCACTAGACCTGATAAGGGCTTTTTGGCTCCATGTGGTCAGTGTCTTTGGGTTGCTTATGTGGTCCTCCTTCATGCTTGGAAACATGGTTGCCCCTCTTTACTATGCACACCAGCATCTATACATCTTTAGTTATTATCTTTTATATTTGTAGTTTCTGGGTTACTGTTGCTCCCTTAGCCATGATAGTAACTGAAGGGAATATCAGAATCTGTTAAAAAATGATGCTTAGAGTTTGTTATTTTCAAAATATATTTAAAAAATTATTTAATTATAAGGATATTTTGCTGGAAAGTTTTCAGAAATATGATTTGGTCCTATGACTGATGGGAGGAAATTTGTTCTTAGCTGTTCTCAGACGATTACAATGTATGTTGTTTATTTGTGCTTGGTGAACTAAATATAAGGGGAAGAAGCGTTTTATTATCTAATAATTTAAATAATTTGACTTAGGTTTTGAAACAGACTTAGCAGTATCACCTTGGTTTATTTGATGATTCTGATTACCCTTCTCTGAAGGAAATAATCTGACTTTCTGTCTTCATTTCCAGCCCCCCTCTCTCTTCCTTGAAAGTCACATGGTGTCGTAGAATGAGGATAGGAATAGTGTTGGGAACCTTGTATTTTAGTCTGACCTCTAAATTTACTCACTGAAAATCTATAAATCTCTTTGATTTAAATCTCACCATTGGTACAATGGAGGTTAGAGTACAAACTCATGCAACTCACAAAGTCTCAAATGGGAGAATTTATATTAAAAGATTTATACACCAGTCCCTCCCATCAGGAAACTTCCACAAGCCTCTTAGATAACCTCATCCACCAGAGGGCAGGCAGCAGAAGCAAGAAAAACTGCAGTCCTGCAGCTTGTGGAACAAAAACCACATTCACAGAAACATAGACAAGATGATAAGGCAGAGGGCTATGTACCAGATAAAGGAATAAGATAAGACGCCAGAAAAACAACTAAATGAAGTGGAGATAGGCAACCTTCCAGAGAAAAAATTCAGAATAATGATAGTAAAGATGATCCAGGACCTCAGAAAAAGAATGGAGGCAAATATCGAGAAGATGCAAGAAATGTTTAACAAATATCTAGAAGAATTAAAGAACAAACAAACAGAGATGAACAATACAATAACTGAAATGAAAACTACACTAGAAGGAATCAACAGCAGAATAACTGAGGCAGAAGAACGAATAAGTGACCTGGAAGACAGAATGGTGGAATTTACTGATGTGGAACAGAATAAAGAAAAAAGAATGAAAAGAAATGAAGACAGCCTAAGAGACCTCTGTGACAACATTAAACGCAACAACATTCACATTATAGGGGTCCCAGAAGGAGAAGAGAGAGAGAAAGGACCTGAGAAAATATTTGAAGAGATTATAGTCGAAAACTTCTCTAACATGGGAAAGGAAATAGCCACCCAAGTGCAGGAAGTGCAGAGAGTTCCATACAGGATAAACATGCTGAGACACATAGTAATCAAGTTGACAAAAATTACAGACAAAGAAAAAGTATTGAAAGCAGCAAGGAAAAAACGACAAATAATGTACAAGGGACCTCCCATAACGTTAATAGCAGATTTCTCAGCAGAAACTCTACAAGCCAGAAGGGAGTGGCATGATATACTTAAAGTGATGAAAAGGAAGAACCTACAACCAAGATTACTCTACCCAGGAAGGATCTTATTCAGATTTGATGGAGAAATCAAAAGCTTTACAGACAGGCAAAAGCTAAGAGAATTCAGCACCACCAAACCAGCTCTACAACAAATGCTAAAGGAACTTCTCTAAGTGGGAAACACAAGAGAGGAAAAGGACCTACAAAAACAAAAACAAAACAATTAAGAAAATGGTCATAGGAACATACATATCGATAATAACCTTAAACGTGAACAGATTAATTGCTCTAACCAAAAGACACAGGCTGCTGAATGGATACAAAAGCAAGACCTATATGTATGCAGTCTACAAGAGACCCACTTCAGACCTAGGGACACATACAGACTGAAAGTGAGGGGATGGAAAAAGATATTCCATGCAAATGGAGATCAAAAGAAAGCTGGAGTAGCAATACTCATATCAGATAAAATAGATGTTAAAATAAAGAATGTTATAAGAGACAAGGAAGGACACTACATAATGATCAATGGATCAATCCAAGAAGAAGATATAACAATTATAAATATATATGCACCCAACATAGGAGCACATCAATACATAAGGCAACTGTTAACAGCTATAAAAGAGGAAATCGACAGTAACACAATAATAGTGGGGGACTTTCACCCTACTTAACCCAATGGACAGATCATCCAAACAGAAAATTAACAAGGAAACACAAGCTTTAAATGACACAAGAGACCAGATACATTTAATTGATATTGATTGGACATTCCATCCAAAAACAGCAGATTACACTTTCTTCTCAAGTGCGCATGGAACATTCTCCAGATCACTTCTTGGCTCACAAATCAAGCCTCAGTAAATTTAAGAAAATTGAAATCATATCAAGCATCTTTTCTGACCACAAAGCTATGAGGTTAGAAATGAATTACAGGGGAAAATAGGTAAAAAACACAAACACATGGAGGCTAAACAATACGTTACTAAATAACCAAGAGATCACTGAAGAAATCAAAGAGGAAATCAAAAAATACCTAGAGACAAATGACAATGAAAACACGATGATCCAAAACCTATGGGATGCAGAAAAATCTGTTCTAAGAGGGAAGTTTATAGCTATACAAGCCTACCTCAAGAAACAAGAAAAATCTTAAAATAAACAATCTAACCTTGCACCTATAGGAACTAGAGAAAGAAGAACAAACAAAACCCAAAGTTAGCAGAAGGAAAGAAATCATAAAGATCAGAGCAGAAATAAATGAAATAGAAACAAAGAAAAAAATAGCAAAGATCAATGAAACTAAAAGCTGGTTCATTGAGTAGATAAACAAAATTGATAAACCATTAGCCAGACTCATCAAGAAAAAGAGAGACAGGACTCAAATCAATAAAATTAGAAATGATAAAGGAGAAGTTACAAGAGACACCGCAGAAATACAGAGCATCCTAAGAGACTACTACAAGCAACTCTATGCCAATAAAATGGACAACCTGGAAGAAATGCACAAATTCTTATAAAGGTATTACCTTCCAAGACTGAATCAGGAAGAAATAGAAAATATGAACAGACCAATCACAAGTAATGAAATTGAAACTGTGATTAAAAATCTTCCAACAAACAAAAGTCCAGGACCAGAAGGCTTGACAGGTAAATTCTATCAAACATTTAAAGACCAGCTAACACCCATCCTTCTCAAACTCTTCCAAAAAATTGCAGAGGAAGGAACACTCCCAAACTCATTCTATGAGGCCACTATCAGCCTGATACCAAAATCAGACAAAGATACTACATAAGGGAAAATTACAGACCAATATCACTGATGAATATAGATGCAAAAATCCTCAACAAAATACTAGCAAACAGAATCCAACAACACGTTAAAAGGATCATACACCATGATCAAGTGGGATTTATCCCAGAGATGCAAGGATTCTTAAATATATGCAAATCAATCAATGTGATACACCACATTAACAAATTGAAGAAGAAAAAACATATGATCATTTCAATAGATGCAGCAAAAGCTTTTGACAAAATTCAACACCCATTTTGATAAAAACTGTCCAGAAAGTGGGCATAGAGGGAACCTACTTCAACATAATAAAGGCCATATATGACAAACCCACAGCAAACATTCTCAATGGTGAAAAACTGAAAGCATTTCCTCTAAGATCAGAAACAAGACAAGGATGTCGACTGTCACCACTATTATTCAACATAGTTTTGAAAGTCCTACCATGACAATCAAAAAAGAAAAAGAAATAAAAGGAATACAAATTGGATAAGAAGACGTAAAACTGTCACTGCTTGCAGATGACATGATACTATACATAGAGAATCCTAAAGATGCCACCAGAAACCTACTAGAACTAAACAATGAATTTGGTAAAGTTGCAGGATACAAAATTAATGCACAGAAATCTCTTGCATTCCTATACATTAATGATGAAAAATCTGAAAGAGAAATTAAGGAAACACTCCCATTTACCATTGCAGCAAAAAGAATAAAATACCTAGGAATAAACCTACCTCGGGAATAAATATTTGCAAATGAATCAACGGACAAAAGATTAATCTCCAAAATATATAAACAGCTCATGAAGCTCAATATTAAAAAAACAAACAACCCAATCCAAAAATGGGCAGAAGACCTAAATAGACCTTTCTCCAAAGAGGACATACAGATGGCCAAGAAGCACATGAAAGGCTGCTCAACTTCACTAATTATTAGAGAAATGCAACCCAAAACTACAATGAGGTATCACCTCACACCTGTTAGAATGGGCATCATCAAAAAATCTACAAACAACAAATGCTATAGAGGGTGTGGAGAAAAGGGAACCCTCTTGCACTGTTGGTGGGAATGTAAATTGATACAGCCACTATGGAGAAAAGTATGGAGGTTCCTTAAAAAACTAAAAATAGAATTACTGTATGGCCCAGCAATCCCACTACTGGGCATATACCCAGAGAAAACCATAATTCAAAAAGACACATGCACCCCAATGTTCATTGCAGCACTATTTACAATAGCCAGGTTATGGAAGCAAGCTAAATGCCCATCGACAGACAAATGGATAAAGAAGATGTGATACATATATACAATGGAATATTACTAAGCCATAAAAAGCAACGAAATTGGGTCATTTGTAGAGACATGGATGGATCTAGAGACTGTCATACAGAGTGAAGTAAGTCAGCAAGAGAAAAACAAATATCGCATATTAATGCATATATGTGGAACCTAGAAAATGGTACAGATGAACCAGTTTTCAGGGCAGAAATTGAGACACAGATGTAGAGAACAAACGTATGGACACCAAGGGGGGAAAGCTGTGGGGAGTTGGTGGTGGTGTTGTGATGAATTGGGTGATTGGGATTGACATGTGTACACTGATGTGTATAAAATGGATGACTAATAAGAACCTGTATAAAAAGATAAATAAAATAAAAATTTAAAAATAACAGACAAGAAAATAATTAACCTATAATGAATAAAGGGCATATAGAAATAACCACTAGATTATACTGCTTCTAACACTTAACCTTCTCACACTCTCTTACCTCTACCCTCCTTCAGTCTTTCACCCTGTCATGTTGATTCTGACTTAAGCATTTCATTGAATGCAAACTCCTTCTTTCCACCCGATTTATTGCTCATCTGCACTACTGCAAGCTACACCTCTTAAAATCAGCACCTCCAAGTTACACTCAAGTCAGGGTTCACTTCTTGCTATTCCTTCTCCCTTGCAGGCACCCTTAAGCACATATGCTTTTCCTTAGATACATTATTGCTTCTGCTCAAAAGCCCTCTCTCCTTTAAAAAAAAAAAAAAAGATTTATAGAACTGCAGAGTATTATATATTTGTAAGATATTATAATTACTAGACTCTGGCCTAATACGAAGTAATTCATACATGTGGAAAAATATCCATATGGTGCCAAAAAGTGCATAACGCAAGTCTTCTCTGCCTGCTGTTTCACAGTTTTTCAGTTTCCCAGTTTCACTTCCCAGGGGCGCCTGCCCTTCCTGGTGAGTTCTAGAGAACTTCTGGGGACCCTGACATAGCAAGAGATTTTTAAAAGCACTTTTAATAGACTAGGGCCTACTGCGTAGGAAAATACACTTTTGTATTTAGTAGGTCCTAGTTCCCAGTGTGAGATATTGCTCAGGATTTAAGGAATACAGCTGAATCATTTTTCCTGTTTCAAATAGAATAGTATAAAGCCGCATGCTGTTAGCTTGCTGAACCAATGTGTTTCGCAGATATGTGTTGAAGTTCATGGAGCACCACCTAAAGGGATGGAAATAATGCTACACAGGAATATGGCCTTTCAGCAACACACACAGTTTCACACCACACGTTATTACTTGTAAAAGTCGTTGCTCCCCTTTCTCATCTCTAGATCACTGGATGACAGCTGTGGCAGAAACAAATAGCAGGTGGGGTGACATGTATTTGTGGATTTTAGGTTATAGCTTGGCTTTAACATATTGCCATGTCTCTTTTTCCAGACTTGCTTTCCTTTCAGGGGCTCAACACCTCTTTTTAACATAATAATTAGATTCAAGACCTGCAATTTAGTCAAGATGTAGTCACGGGTCAGTGTACTGCTATTATCACAGCTGGGGCTGCAATCCCACGTTGCCTGTCCCAGAACAGCAAGTGTATTCATCTCAGCTGTGCCATCCTGGGCAATGTCAAACACTCCTCACATTCTTTCCTAGGGAGCCGGTCTCTTAGGTTTCTTTGTTTTTTATTATTTCAGGCCCATGAGGGATGTGTCAAATGTCTCCCAGATCTTTTACCCTTTAATTTGTCCATATTTGCCTTAGAGACCAGTTCCAACTGGATATGATCCTAACTGCTGAAAAATAGTTGGAATATGACTAGGGTCCAGGATTAGGGGCACGAAGAGGGGAAATTTGAAAGGGCAACATAATCAGCCAGTTGTCACTGCCCATAGGTAACAGTCAATCATATTCATCATTACTACTCATAAAATTCTACCTCAAACAATGAAGAAAGCATCTCTCTGAAACATTTATGTCTCCTAAGACTGACAGAGACACTTGCTAGGGATTTTGACTGTTGAAAACTAGCTCATCTTAGGAAAAAAATTGTCTTGCTGATGAGTAGTCAAAGAAAAGGAAAATCAGGTATACTTTCAACACAAATAACAGGGAATTAAAAACTCTATAGACCCTCAGATAAACTTAGAAATCTTAGGGTTGCAGGTGTTGGCTCAAGATGATGTTTTGCTGAAGTATTATGTCCCCTTTCTTGAGAATCAACATTCTGAAATAATCATATGGTAAGAGAATTCCCAGTAGAGAAACTTACTGGTATGAGCACAAAATAGGGTTGAGAGCCTAAGGTCTTGAGTGAAGCTATGAATAATTTTTATGTTTATGAAAACCAATAAAATAGCACAGTGACCGCAAAAATATTTCACACATATTAAATTAATGGGTACAGTATGATTCACTTCCATTTATTATCCAATAATCACTAGAGAATTTTCAGACTCTCCTGTAGTTTCAAAAACTTGACTGGAATTAATTTTGCTTTGATACAGACATGATGTACATTGAGTTACATTTTTTCTCTCTAGTTGGTTATTCATTGCCATAGTGATTTCATAACTCTGAGACGATGACTTCTCCCCTATCTACTTGTCTGGCACCATCTTGGCTTCAGAGACTTAAAATAACTTGGACTTTTGAGATGAATAATGTTGGTCCAACTGAGTAGCTATTTCTCAAGTATCTCCTCTAATAGGGTGTCGTTGCTTTGGTTCCACTGCAATGACTTCTGGCTCTCCTGCTCACAGCTACTGGTGTGCTGTTTTAAGGAATAGGATTATCATGCTTCAGCATTATTTTGCCTTCTTCAAAGCTGCATTCCTGATACCTTTAATCTTTCTTTCTCACCCTCATCCATTCAATGCTAACTCCCCTTTTTTCTTCCTAACTTCGTCTGGTTTCTTAGCTTTAACATTATCTCAATCAGAGTAACCAACATTGTGATACTGCTACATTGCATAAATGGATAAAAAGTCTATTCAAGCTTACTAAGGATTTGTGGGAAAGAAGTGAAAATAATGATAAAATATATCTTTTATTTAGTGCTTACCCTCTGAAAGAGATACATTATCCCCGTTAATTTTTTCAACAATCCAATATGGTAGATGACATTTTCATCTTGGTTTTAAAGAGAAGCTAGGTAACTTATCAGGGTAACACAGATAATAAGTGGGCAACTAGAACCCAAGAACCCGTACTTTGGTCACAATGCTATAATGTTCTTATTGGCTGCTGTATGGAGGAATATCACATAGTGGGGGATATATATATCAGTTTTTTGTCTGTAAATAACTGCTATGAACTGTGCTATGTTGGATGATATTACACATCATATTTCAGCCAGATTATATAATACTCTAATAATTTGTTTAGAATTGTCTTATTTTGCTATTTAAAACTCAGTTTTGATTATTTTCATATTGGGGTATAATATACATACAGAAAAGTACATAAAATGGCAGCTTCATAGATTTTCACATGTGTACAAAACGAGTAGCCACCACCTAGATCAAGATGTAGAACAATTCCAGTACCACTATTAGGTCTTTTCCCAGCCAATAGCTCTCTCTCCAAGGTAGTTACCATTCTGAACTCAATAACCATCAGTTAGTTTTGCCAGATCTTGAACAATATATAAATGGAATCATAGACTATGTGTTCTATAGTGCCTGGCTTCCTTCCTGCAACATATAGTTTGTGAACCATCGGGGTTGTGTGAAATAGTAGTTAGTTCTATTACATTCTATGGTTTAAGGAATCATCACTTATTTATCTATTCTCCTGTCAACAGACATTTGTGTTGATTTGGTTTTTGGCTATTATGAATGAAACTGCTATAAACATTTTCATAGATGTTTTTCTTTTGGTGGACATATGCATTCATTCTTCTTGGGTATATCACCAGGAATGAGATTCCTGTGGGTCATAGTATAGGTGTGTGTTTAGCTTTAGCTTTAGATATATAGCCAACAGTTTTCCAAAGTGGTCAAACCAAGTATGGTCCCATCAAGAGCACATTAGAGTTTCTGTTGTTTTATATTTGCAATCACACTTGGCATCAACAGACCTTTTCATTTTAGGTATTCTGGTGGGTGTGTAGTGGCCCATTGAGGCTTTAATTTGCATTTCCCTTATGAGTAATTAAATGACTTATTTTTGTATACTTATTGACCATTTAATTTTTTTTTTGCTTAAGCAGATATTAAATGCTCAAGTTCTTTGCACGTTTAAAAATTTGAGTTGTCGGGCTTCCCTGGTGGCGCAGTGGTTGCGAGTCCACCTGCCGATGCAGGGGACGCAGGTTCGTGCCCTGGTCTGGGAAGATCCCACATGCCGCGGAGCGGCTGGGCCCGTGAGCCATGGCCTTAAAAATTTGAGTTGTCTTTCTTATTAATTTGTAGTAGTTCTTTATATATTCTAGGTATGAATTCTTTTTTAGGTATATGTATTGTATATATCTTCTCCAAGTCTGTGGCTAACCTTTTCTCTCTTTTAATGCCTTGTGTGAATAGAAGTTCTTAATTTTAATGCAGTCCATTTTATTAATTTTTATGTGTTGTTTTAGGAACAAATTTAAGAAATTTTGGCCTACCCCTAGGTCATGAATATCTTTTCCCTATGTTTTCTTCTACAACAGATTTTCCCAAACTTCCTTGGTTTATGGAGCCTTTAATATGTTAGTAATTTTTTAAGAGAGCCACGAGGTTAAAAGAAATACCTAACGATTCTGCTTATTCAGTAGGTAGGTCCAAATAACTTAATAAGGATTTATGTCCCTTTATGTGTGAAAAATAATATAACTAAAAGAAAAAGAATATTTCTATTTTATTCTGAAACAACCACAATTACTTACTAATGGGATGTATGCCTGTTGCCCTGCACAGAGCCTCAAATCTTGGAAACTTATTGGACACCAACACCTTCACACTCTGTCCATGTTAATTTCCCTACAGTACTTGCTTTTTATAACAGCTACCATTGAGCACTTTGCAGACATGTGCATGGAATGAAATGTAGCAGAATGTAACACTGAGCTGGTAGCTTGTGAAGGGTCTGATAGGAGTTTGTATTGCTATGTTCCTCTCAACAATGTAAACTATCCTATGGTACCCTTTGCATTTGCTGCAGCACCCCCAAGGCACCTTGACAAACAGCTTAATTCTAGAATATTGTTTATTGTTTAGGGTTTCACATTTAGGTTTATAATCCATCTCAAATTAATGTTTGTGCACAATGTGAGATGGGTACCACGGTTCTTTTTTATCCCTGTTCTTCTTTAAGATTGCCCTATTCTTGGTCCTTTGCATTTACATATACATTTTAGGATTCGTTTGTGATATTCCACTGAAGAAACTCCTCTTCTTTCCAGTGCAGTTAGACCTGTCTGTTACTATTGTGGTTCAGAGTATATGTCTGGGGAAAGGAAGGGGAATCTCAGTTGTTCTTTCATACATTCCCTTTCTCTCCTTTTTGGTGATAGCTCCCCTCCTTCACTGTGTTTGAGGGCAATGTAGGGAGGAGGAAAATGGAAAATATTTTAATTAACCAAGAAGGATGCAGACTTCTTGTGGGTTGGTTATTGCTGTTCATCATTTCTCAGTGAGTGTTGGTTGGCCTTTGGGGCATCTGGGTAGAAGGTACCTAAATGCTGGTTCTCTCACTGAGACATGTGTATGGACTCTTCAGAGGCCACTTTGGGAGGAGGACCTCCCCACTGAGTAGCTCAAGACTGACCTTTTCTATGTTCCCCTTCCCCTCTACATACTCTGCCTCTGTGTCTTCTTCACCTCTTCGCCACGCACCACTATCATCTTCTTGGTGCTAGAATTCTTTATCTAAAGGGACATCTTGAGTGGAATGTTGGCAAGAATCTTCAAATGCAGATACTTTGTGTGGCTCTATTTTACTCATAGAGTACTCACATTGTCCTTTCATCTCCATCTACTCTCAGGTTCTCTTTTCCCAAGTGTGGTAACACAGAGGATGACTGGCAAATACACTGACTAAATGACCTGTAGCCAGAGAATGAAATGCCAATTTCCTCTTCTCACACACATCACTATCTTTACAGTTGATTCTTGGAGTCTCCATCTTTGTGGTTGAAGAAAGTGAAGAGTTTCTCCACAAGCAGTGTATTCTAATGATTCTTCTAGCTGCAAGTTCATGTCTTCATCTTTATTGATTATGCAGTGGTGGTGGTTGTTGGGGCCATTCTGAATTGGCACTTCTCAGTGAATTGGGCAAATTGTTGGCAGAATTTGAACTCTGAATGTGTAGTGATTAGTGACTTTGATTTTCAGTTTTAGGTCTTAGCTATAATTTCCCCCCTAAAGAAAAACAGCAACAACAACAAATAATAATAATTTCATGACCTCTTTTTAGGCTAGTTTTTGTTCTAAAATCTAAAAGAACTAAAGACTTTTCTTAAACTTGTCTCTAAAACCTGCTAATCTATTTTTAATAAGAATGAATTCTTTCTTTCCAGCTTTGGCACATGATTAGTTACTAATGAGACCAAGATATTCAAATTCAACAAATATTTATAAACATTTACTGTGAGTTCAGCACCATTCCATCTTTCAAGTCTGTACATTAATACATCTGATTTAATCCAGATAAAATTTAGAAATTAGGCATTATTTGAGCTTTAACTGAAGAAAAACTGAAATGCTGAGAATATTGTTGTTCAAGAGGCCCAGTTAGTTTGCTACTGAAATAGCCATCCCCCCAAAGTAAGTAATTTTTCATGTAAACAACTAGGAGGATGTTAGGTGTACATCCATCTGGAAAAGCAACTCACAAACAGATGAACTATTGATGCATCAGTTGTCATCTTCTTATACAAAAGAAAGCATATTACATCTTGAAAGTCTGAGGTGATTGAACTTCAACCAAAAGTGATTTTTTAATTGGATGAGCTAGAAACTACCTGGACACTACCATTATGAGGTCAGCAGTAGATCAATAATTCACTTTCAAGTTCCTGGAATTACTCAATTGTTTCTTTCTACCTGGACACTACCATTATGAGGTCAGCAGTAGATCAATAATTCACTTTCAAGTTCCTGGAATTACTCAATTGTTTCTTTGATCTGGAGAAACGAAGAGAGGTAGTATTTGAGATAGAGAAAAAAGACAGGACAAAAGCACTAAATTTACTTCATTTAGCTTATTGACTTCCAAACATTAGGAGAAATTTCCAAACATGTGTATTTCTTGTGACTTGATTGTATTAAAACTTGCAGGTGTGTGGAGAATCTGACAATATGAAAAATTTCAAAGTTAAAGAAACAAAACCATAGTTTCCTTGGATGTTCAGAAAAGAGCAAAGCAACCTTTCCTTTCAACTAAAGTTCTTCTTCTTTCTCTCTTTCTTTCTTTCTTTCCTTTTTTTTAGAGTAACACCCAACATTTTTATTAGAGGTTCCAGTGCTTCCTCCCAGATTGTTTGGTGCTTTCTAAATGATTTGGTTTTTATTTGACTATTTCATCCAATTTTAACTTAGTGATTGTGGCACAGATTGCCATATACTTTATTCTGTTGGAGAATCTCATTAGAATTTTTACCTTTTTGTTTTAATTTCATATAAGTTATAAAAACCCTACTCAACCTTATTTGAATCTGATTTGAAATGTAATCAGTTGAGGCCTACCACTTCTTCATTAAGATGTTGGAACATTTGTGTTTATATTCATTTCACTGTATAATTAATTTGGTTTTGCTCTTTGATGCAAATCTGAGTTGTGGTTTATTCAGATGATAAAGGCACTGGAATAAATCACCACCTTCATATTATCACATAGAGCCGATGGTCCATATCATTGAAATTTACAAGGTAAGTCAAAGCCATTTTTCAGATACTAAACCAAAGTTGATGAAGGGTCTTTCGCCTGGAATGGGAGAGAAAAGTACAAATTACCCCAATGAAGTTTTCTTTAACTTTTGTTGTTTCTTAATTTGATGACTTGAAGATAATGCTAACCTATCCTGACTCTAGACTTCCTTTTTTTTATGGGCACAGCCGCTCCGCGGCATGCGGGATCCTCCCGGACCGGGGCACGAACCCGTGTCCCCTGCATCGGCAGGCGGACTCCCAACCACTGCGCCACCAGGGAAGCCCTAGACTTCCTTTTTTAAAACTAGATTACCTTAAACTATGTTTTAAATTAAATATAATGTTTATCTGTCTATACTGTAGATTATTTGGGTCAGCATGGTTAGTAGCCATGATAATTAGAACACTTGTATAAGGAGGTTTCAAATGTGTTTTCTTGCTTCACCCTTTTGGTTAGAAAGTCCTTTAGAGTTTTGTGTATGGGAGACTCTTACCACTTTTATGGAATATTTTTTCTCCAAAGGACTAATTTAAATGATTTAGAAATTATGTGTGGAGACTAATCATTACTCTTAATGACTGCACAGAGGGCATTCAATTGAAGAAATATTGAAAGTACTAATCAGGAGTCCAAATACAAAACTGTCTTATGGAACTTTGATTTTACTTCCAAAATGAAGGGCAGATTCCTCATCCCATGAAGAAACAAAGATTTGTGAATCCAGATGTGTTTTCTATGGAATGATTTCTTCTTATCCACTTAATCCCATGACTTAAAATTTTAAAAATAATTTTCCAGTTTTATTGAGATACAGTTGACATGTAACATTGTGTAAGTTTAAAGTGTACAAGGTGGTGATTTGATATATGCATATATTTTCTGAAATGATTACCACAATAAAATTAGTTAACACATCATCATCTCACATAGCTACCATTTTTTGGGGGGGTGGTGAGAACTTTTAAGGTCTACTCTCTTAGCAACTTTTAAGAATACAATATAGTATTGTTATTGTATCGTTAACTATAGTTATAATGCTGTATATCAGATTCCCCAGAACTTACTCATCTTATAGCTGCAAGTTTATGCCATTTGACCAACTTTACCGCTCCCCGCCCCTGGCAACCACCAATCTATTCTCTGTTTCTATGAGTTTGATGTTTTTAGATTCCACATATAAGTGAGATTGTACAGTATTTGTCTTTCTATGTCTGACTTATTTCACTTAGCACAATGCCCTCAAGTTTCATCTTTGTTGTCGCAAATGGCAGGATTGCCTTCTTCTTATGGCTGAATAATATTCATTGTTTGCACTGTATATATATATATACACCACATTTTCATTATCCATTCATCCGCTGATGGACACTTAGGTTGTTTCTGTGTCTTGGCTACTGTCAATAATGCTGCAATGAACATGGGGGTACAGATAATCTGTTCAAGATAGTGATTTTGTTTTATTCAGATATATCAATATATTTAGAAGTAGAAATGCTTGGTCATATGGTAGTTCTATTTTTAATTGTTTGAGGAGTCTCCATACTGTTTCCCCTAGTGGCTGCACCAATCTACATTTCCACCAACAAGAGTTCCCTTTTTTCCACATGCTTAGTAGCATTTGTTATCTCATGTCTTTTTGATAACAACTTTTCTAACAGGTGTGATTTGCATTTCCCTTTGTATTGATCACCTTTTCAATGTACCTGTTAGCCATTTGTATATCTTCTTTAGAGAGACAGAGAAAAAGTAAACAATAAAGAAATGATGGGGTAAAATGTTAATAATATGTAAATCTTGTTACAGGTGCTTGGGTGTTCTTTGTACTATTTTTATTCTTACGGTATTTCTTTTTTTTAATTAAAAAATAATTTATTGACTCATGTAATTGATAAGTCCAGGGGTAAACTTTAAATATGACTCTATGTAAAATATCCCTAGTAATTTTTGTCTCTCTTCTGATTCTGCTTTTCTCTGAGTTGACTTCACTCTGAGTTAGTTTTACCAGAGAGGGAGTGACAATAAGGTCTTGCAGCATTTCTTTAAGTTTGAAATGATTTCCAAGTAAAAAAGAAATAAGTTTCTGAACTAGAATTTTAAGGTTTTATTAAAAACCTGGGAACAAATTTGAAACCTTTTAGGATACCTAAAAATTAGTTTCCATTTAAGAAACATACATGTCTTGAATTATTTGTACCATTCAGCTGTATTTTTACAGTATAAAGTAAATAGTTGGTAACTATTTAGGCAGATTAATTTCATCAGGGAAGAAAAGCTGTGATGGAAGGGACAGACAGAGGGCATGGAGTTCATGGGAGAAAGCTCAGGTTACTGAGCAGGAACTGGGCTTTGATTTTACCCTGACCCAATTCTGAACTCTGGCAAACAAAGACTCAACCACAGGTCTGAACCTTCATGAACCTTCATGTTCTGAAGCTCTTCAATTGTTATGTGAGCTTTCAGCAAATCAAAGATTAATCTGCAATCTTTGAGGACGTGAGTTATTCTCAATTTCAAGAAAATAAAACTTTTCTCTTCCATGGGAGTTTGTGGGATTTGCCTGACAATTTAGTTCTGTGTCGCATCTAAGTTCTTCCATAAGCATAACAAAACACACAACAAAACAAATTAAAAACCTCTAATATTTACTCATCATTTCAAATAGTTTATTCATACCTTTATACATATAAAACCCCCCAACACTTCACTTGTATTTCTTTTTCCTTGGTGAGCTGCCATTTTCTTCTAAGTTGCTTAGGAGTGGAAAGTAGATCAGAATGCTATACAGTAATCTTCTGAAAGTTTAGAACTGAGTTGGCCCCAGTCCCCGCTCTTCATCCCTGCATTTGTAATCTCACATTTATACAAGCTTTCAAGTGGATTTCAAAGATAATTCAAAACTTCTACTTGAGCAGTAAAATTTGCCAAATTGTATATTCCTTTCTATAATTTTCCTTTATGTTAGGCTTTGAGAACAAAGATGTCCGTATGTGGTTTATAGATTCCCTTGGAAGGCAAAGCAAGGAGGAAGGAACTAGAAAGGAGAGGCAGAGTAAAATGAATGTTTTTTTCCTGGTCTGAGTCTGATTTTGATTATTAGATACTTCATGGCATCATAATTTTGGTTTTCCTGGAGATAAAATATTAGGATATATAGGTACTCTAGAGATCATCTAGACCTACACCTTCAGAAAATGAAGAAGTTAGGAACTATTTGGGAAATTAAGAATAAGCTAGTTGACTGAAGTCACACAGCAACTGATATTGTAGCCAGCACTGAACACTGACTCTGTCCCAGATGCTATAGTGCCAGAAGTTGTAGTTTGAAGAAACTTCCCTTATATCACAACTGCTCTATTTTCCTTTCTTTTTGCTTGCCCAGTGATAGAGACTGGGGGAATGGGACAGCAGAACTAGTTTGCTAGAACTCAAATGGCAGAGAGACAACACATCTTGTAGGGCTGAGAGAACCTGTCAAATCAAATAATGGTAGAGATAGAAAGTACCTTGGAGATCACCTATTCCAACTCTGCATTTTTCAGGATAAAAACAAACAAAAAACCTCACAACAACAAATAATTAAGGTCCAGAAAAGTTTAATTGGTTGATCAAAATCCCCTAGTTAGCAAAATGACTGTGGGCAAATCACTTACCCTTTCTGAGTCTCAGATTGCTCATTTGTTAAAAAGATACATAGGGGCTATTGGAAAGATTTAAGATCATGTTTATAAAATACCTAATATAGTTAGTGCTTGACATGTATAAAGCACCCAGTGAATGTGGTCTTTTATTGTTAAAATTATGCCTTAAGTTTTAAACTCATTAATAATCATTATATTTATCATTGGCCCAGTTGAAAGCAGAAAGGGGAAGGCTTCTTAGCGCCTGAACTCTTCTCAGAGCTGTGGAAATCCTGGATTCAGAGGCTTGTCATACATGGTGAGCTCTAGTCTCATTTGAAGTAATGATCAAAGTTCTGCATGGTTCATGCTGAGAGGTAGTTTTTTTTCCTTCCATGTGCCCCTTACTTTCATTTTGCTCAGCTTTAAAACATTTGCTCTATTTATATGAATGTATTCAACAGGCAGATTGTTCCTTGCCTGAGAATTCTTCCCTTGAATGCAAATAACAGTTCTTAATCTCTCACAGCTGGTTCAAGAAGTATGCCTGATGAATCACCTAGAGGAGATAGAAAAAAGGATAAAGAGAAGAAACACAAATGCAGAACATTATACAACTCTTGAGCAGCCCATTAGCTATTTAACTTATGCAAAATGCATTGCATGAGGAACTGTGTTAGATGGAAGCCACAAGACTTTCTCTTGGGCTATGCAAAGACAAGGTCAGACCTTTGATGCTTTAAAAATGCAGAAAGGCTATGATCAGTTGAGATTACTATGCCAATTTGGGGAAACAAACTTGGGTCAAAAAAAATCTTCTTGAAACCATAAATGCTCTGGATAGATCTAAACCCTTAGATAGATAAGTGTTCCCATGCCTAGGGAGGAGACCAGCTGCTGAGGGTGAGAAAATCGTGAAATAGCCTTTTTTATCAAATGCAAGAAATTCTGTGTGTCTGCATATATTTCAAAGGGTAACTCTATGTTGGCACATATCTCTCCTCTCCCAGTGAGGTCTGAATGTGGAAAGAAGTAAGTTATAAGGGAGAAAAAAAGGTTGGCTTTCATACCGTATAAAGTGTTTTGAAAAGACAGTAATACCAAGAAGAGGAAGTTGGGGAGGGACAGGACTCAGGCGGCACAGACTATTTAAAGCTGTGGGGTTGAGAGGAGATGATTCCATTCACTCCTCCCTTCCTTCCTTCCTTCGCTTCTTCCTTCAGCAAATATTTATCTTAATCCTGTTCTTCTCTCGATTAAAATCCTTCAATGGTTTCCTTTTTTACCTAGAGTGTAAAACAGATTTCTCCCCCCGACCATCATGGATACAATGATATGATCCCTGCCTACTTTGCCAACTCCACCTTATGCCATCTCTCTAGTTCTGCTGTTCAGACACAGTTTTCCTTTCTGAACTGAACGCTTTTCCCCGTGGGAAACACTGCACCCCACCACACCTCCATCACACCCCATCCCGTCCCTATCACACACACACACACACACACACACACACACACACACACACACACTTTTCCAGTGGCCGGTGGCTTCTCATCTTTATGGTCTCAGCTTAAATCTCAACTAGTCGGAAAGACCTCCTCCGACCACCCTATCCAAGGCAGTTATCCTCTGCCCCAATATTTGTCTCTATCTCAGAGCTTTATTTGTTCCTTCATAGCTCTCATTACCACGTGCAGCTCTTTTATTTATTGGTGTGTTTGTTGTGTGCTTCTACCTCTAGAAATACACCCCAAGAGAGCGACATGTCCGCTTTGTTCTTTGTTGTGGTTGTGTTAGCTGCTCCCCTCACAGTGCCTGGCACTGAATAGGTGCTCAGTAATGAATGGACAGTGAAGGTTGCAGAGGCTGGGATGATGAATGATGGTGGAAGAGGCTACTCAGTGAAATCTCCTTAGTCTAAAAAGCAACCTGTGGCTTTCATTTCTAAGCTTCTTCAGGACAGAGGCTCTCTGGTGGAAAAGCATCCAGCAGCATGGCAGAGTGGGGACTGGAGTCAGGCAAACCATAGTGTATCAGGGTCCCTAAACCTTCGGAAGAGGTTGCCACTGGATTCTGATTTGAACGTCTGAGTATTCGTGAGGACGTGCTTTGCTAAGGTGGGTTCTGTTGTCATAAGTTGCCTATTGGCCAAAGGCCCTTGCAGATTATTCTCTTTGTACTGGAAGGAAGCATCAGAAAACACTGGTGCTCTTAGACAGGGCAGTATGTTGAAGTGTGGATATTCCGGCCCTGGTCCCTGGCATCTCACTGAGCCAAGGCTAGTGCCTGGGTCACCATCAACACCCCTCCGGAGAGCAGTCACAGCAATGTGCCAGCAGAGGTGCGGAGTTCCCTGACTTCCAGTGACTGGGTCTTCCAAGAATCCTATTTACAGCCCTCTGGGATGCATTAGGGAAGTGTGCTGAATACCAGCTTGTCCCTTTGCTCTCCTCCCTCTACAGATCCTTTCATCCTGCCCTAATGGAACCATACTTCCCTCAGCAGGGGTTCCTCTCCTGCTCCTCAGGCGGCTACATCCCTAGGTTATGACATGGTTGAGCCGATGACGTTCAGCTAATAGTTTGCAAACTCAGGGGTCTAAAGAACTTGGCAGTACTCTGCAGTTCTTCCAGAGCTCAAGAACAGATATGCAGATATGTTCCTAAGAATCTCATGGTTCCCAAGGCAGTTATGCAAAGTAAACTCTGATAATGATTGCTTTGGCTCTGGCTCTTTCTTTTTGTTTTTCTGCCCTGCAAACTGGTTCATCTGTACGATTTTTCTAGGTTCCACATGTATGACTTAATATACGATATTTGTTTATCTCTTTCTGACTTAATTCACTCTGTATGACAGTCTCTAGATCCATCTATATCTCAACAAATGGCCCAATTTCATTCCTTTTTATGGCTGAGTAAGGTTCCATTACATATTACCACATCTTCTTTACCCATTCATCTGTCGATGGGCATTTAGGTTGCTTCCATGACCTGGCTATTGTAAATAGTGCTGCAATGAACATTGGGGTGCATGTGTCTTTTTGAATTATGGTTTCCTCTGGGTATATGCCCAGTAGTGGGATTGCTGGACTATACAATAATTCTATTTTTAGCTTTTTAAGGAACCTCCATACTGTTCTCCACAGTGGCTATATCAATTTACATTCCCACCAACAGTGCAAGAGGGTTCCCTTTTCTCCACACCCTCTCCAGCATTTGTTGTTTGTAGATTTTCTGATGGTACCCATTCTAACTGGTATGAGGTGATACCTCATTGTAGTTTTGATTTGCATTTCTCTAATAATTAGTGATGTTGAGCAGCTTTTCATGTGCTTCTTGGCCATCTATATGTCTTCTTTGGAGAAATGTCTATTTAGGTCTTCTGCCCATTTTTGGATTGGGTTGTTTGTTTTTTTAATATTGAGGTGAATGAGCTGTTTATATATTTTGGAGATTAATCCTTTGTCCGTTGATGCATTTGCAAATATTTTCTCCCATTCTGAGGGTTGTCTTTTCGTCTTGTTTATGGTTTCCTTTGCTGTGCAAAAGCTTTTAAGTTTCATTAGGTCCCATTTGTTTATTTTTGTTTTTATTTCCATTACTCTAGGAGGTGGATCAAAAAAGATCTTGCTGTGATTTATGTCAAAGAGTGTTCTTCCTATGTTTTCCTCTAAGAGTTTTATAGTGTCCAGTCTTACATTTAGGTCTCTAATCCATTTTGAGTTTATTTTTTGTATAGTGTTAGGGAGTGTTCTAATTTCATTCTTTTACATGTAGCTGTCCAGTTTTCCCAGCACCACTTTTAGAAGACACTGTCTTTTCTCCATTGTATATCCTTGCCTCCTTTGTCATAGATTAGTTGGCCATAGGTGCGTGGGTTTATCCCTGGGCTTTCTATCTTGTTGCACTGATCTGTGTTTCTGTTTTTGTGCCAGTACCATATTGTCTTGATTACAGTAGCTTTGTAGTATAGTCCGAAGTCAGGCAGTCTGATTCCTCCAATTCCGTTTTTCTCCCTCAAGACTGCTTTGGCTATTCAGGGTCTTTTGTGTCTTGAAACAAATTTTAAGATTTTTTTGTTCTAGTTCCTTAAAAAATGTCATTGGTAATTTGAAGGGATTGCATTGAATCTATATGGTTTTTCTTCTTCAGTTTGTTAATGTGATGTATCACATTGATTGATTTGTGTATACTGAAGAATCCTTGCATCCCAGGGATAAATCCCACATGATCATGGTAATACCTTTATAAGAAATTTTCCATTTCTTCCAGGTTGTCCATTTTATTGGCATAGAGTTGCTTGTAGTAGTCTCTTAGTGTTAGCAGTTGCCTTATGTATTGAGGTGCTCCTATGTTGGGTGCATATATATTTATAATTGTTATATCTTCTTCTTGGATTGATCCCTTGATCATTATGTAGTGTCCTTCCTTGTCTCTTGTAACATTCTTTATTTTAACATCTATTTTATCTGACATGAGTATTGCTACTCCAGCTTTCTTTTGATCTCCATTTGCATGGAATACCTTTTTCATCCCCTCAATTTCAGTCTGTATGTGTCCCTAGGTCTGAAGTGGGTCTCTTGTAGACTGCATATATATGGGTCTTGTTTTTGTATCCATTTAGCAGCCTGTGTCTTTTGGTTGGAGCATTTAATGCATTCATGTTTAAGGTAATTATCGATATATATGTTCCTATGACCATTTTCTTATTTGTTTTGCATTTGTTTTTGTAGGTCCTTTTCTTCTCTTGTGTTTCCCACTTAGAGAAGTTCCTTTAGCATTTGTTGTAGAGCTGGTTTGGTGGTGCCGAATTCTCTTAGCTTTTGCCTGTCTGTAAAGCTTTTGATTTCTCCATCAATCTGAATGAGATCCTTGCTGGGTAGAGCTTGGTTGTAGGTTCTTCCCTTCCATCACTTTAAGTATATCATGCCACTCCCTTCTGGGTTGTAGAGTTTCTGCTGAGAAATCCGCTGTTAACATTATGGGAGCTCCCTTGTATGTTATTTGTCGTTTTTTCCTTGCTGCTTTCAGTCCTTTTTCTTTGTCTGTAATTTTTGTCAATTTGATTACTATGTGTCTTGGCATGCTTCTCCTTGGGTTTATCCTGTATGGGACTCTCTGCACTTCCTGCACTTGGGTGGCTATTTCGTTTCCCATGTTAGTGAACTTTTCGACTATAATCTCTTCAAATATTTTCTCAGGTCCTTTCTCTCTCTCTTCTCCTTCTGGGACCCCTATAATGTGAATGTTGTTGCATTTAATGTTGTCGCAGAGGTCTCTTAGGCTGTCTTCATTTCTTTTCATTCTTTTTTCTTTATTCTGTTCCACATCAGTGAATTCCATCGTTCTGTCTTCCAGGTCACTTATCCGTTCTTCTGCCTCAGTAATTCTGCTGTTGATTCTTTCTAGTGTAGTTTTCATTTCAGTTATTGTATTATTCATCTCTGTTTGTTTGTTCTTTAATTTTTCTAGATCTTTGTTAAACATTTCTTGCATCTTCTTGATCTTTGCCTCCATTCTTTTTCCAAGGTCCTGGATCATCTTTACTATCATTATTCTAAATTCTTTTTCTGGAAGGTTGCCTATCTCCACTTCATTTAGTTGTTTTTCTGGGGTTTTATCTTGTTACTTCATCTGGTACATAGCCCTCTGCCTTTTCATCTTGTCTGTGTTTCTGTGAATATGGTTTTTGTTCCACAGGCTGTAGGACTGTAGTTCTTCTCACTTCTGCTGTCTGCCCTTTGCTCTAGCTCTTTCAAATATCAGTGTGGATTTAGAAGACGACTGGGGGTAGCCTCGTACAGTGATTGTCATCTCAGCTCCCTTTTCTCGTTGCTAATTTCTTCCATTTCTTCCATATATACTAAGAGATAGGACCAGAGTTGAGTTTTACAAATTCCAAGGTAACACACTGAATTCAGAAGGTAGGTGCTTGTCGAATTTAATAGAACATAGTGTCATTGCAGTAAATCTCCCTTGGGACAAAGAAAGAAAGTGATTGCCTTGAGAAGAGAGAGGTGTCTGCTCTTTGAGGCATGTCCTATGGGTTTGTGATTCCACTGTTTATAAAGAAGCCATGATGTTGGCAAAATGAACTGATGGTATCTCTGCTTGGCTGCATTCAGTGAAAATGAATCTGCATGAAGAGGCTCCAAGTATATGACTTTTCTCTGGGGATGCCTGAAAACTTGTGCAGCATGCAGAGGAATATAAAGCACTGACTTTTAAAAGCTAAACCTTTTTTAAAAAATTCCCATTCTTTCATGCAAAATTAATAGTTTTTCTCACCTGATCATTTCATCCACAACAGGGAAAATTTGTTTTCTGTTAGCACATGAAAGCTAGTGAGAGCAGAGCACATTACAGAAATAGAGACACTGCACAGAGCCTGAGTAACAGTGAAAGGAACTCCCAGGCTGTTTATAAAACATCTTAAACTAGTTTTACCTCAGAGTCATAATTTCTGCAAAATGCATCCCTACTGGGTAGGGACTAATAAGGCTAAGGACATGTAATCATGTACACTGTTTAAAGAGCTGTATAAACAGGTGTTCTATGGTGTTCTCACTAACTTATTTCCATCAGCTTATTAAAATAGCTGTTGATCAAGGTAGTCTCCAGGTACTGAACTGATAATGCAGAATTTCAGACAATAATTAGGTATGGTAAAAAGAAACCCTGAAAATTTAGTATTGCTTGATAGATACTAAGTGCATAATAAATGTTAAACTTTGTTATTAAAGATGTTGTTTTTTAATTAGAGGGGCCATTGGCACCACAACTGAGGCTATCACTTCTCTCTTGGAGTTGGCTTTCTTCTGATTGTTCTCTTTAAATCGGTGAAGTCTTCCTCCTTGGGCTGTCATTGGCTGGATAGCACTATGCTCCCTTACTGTGTCCTTTTCACAGAAACACTCTGGTGGGTGCCTCATATGAAGCTTTTCCTTACTTTTTCTTCCTGAATTCTCTGGGATGGGTGTCTCGGGAAGAGGAAGCCGTACAGGCATCATCCATGTGACTTAAACACATTTAAAAAAAATGTTTTAAGTAAAAATGCCTAATGTCTGAAGACTAATTAAGGAGACATTTCTATCAGTATTTTGTAAACTTAAACAGACCAAATAGATTGGATTAGTTTTGATTAATTGAATTAACCTTTAAGACTTTGTAAATTTATGTTAACATTTGGCTAATTCACCTTTGGTCATGAGACGAACTTTGAAGAACTTCTCTGGGTTGCTAAATTTTATGAGATAAGAATAAAAGTAGCACAACTTTCCCACTAGTTTATATATATATAAAAAAAACCCCACCAACTATGTCCAAATTAATATATAAATTGCTTATATATTTAATTTATCTTATCTACTTAAAAGACAATGGTGGGCTTCCCTGGTGGCGCAGTGGTTGGGAATCTGCCTGCCAATGCAGGGTACACGGGTTCAAGCCCTGGTCTGGGAAGACCCCACATGCTGTGGAGCAGCTGGGCCCATGCCCACAGCTACTGAGCCTGCACTGTAGAGCCTGCGGGCCACAACTACTGAAGCCTATGCACCTAGAGCCCATGCTCTGCAACAAGAGAAGCCACCACAATGAGAAGCCCACACACTGCAATGAAGCGTAGCCCCTGCTACTAGAGAAAGCCCATGCACAGCAATGAAAACCCAATTCAGCCAAAAAATAAATAAATTAATTAATTAAAAAAAAAAAGAGAGTGGCTTACCATGATGAGCCAAACAGGAAACATATATGGCTGAGAAATAGCTATTTTTAAAATCAGGTTTGCATTTCTTTAAGTTTTTAAAATAATAGCTGCTTTCCCCTTTCCTTGGTAATTAAATCTGGGTCCAAAGTAGAGTTATAATTTGGTGAGTAATTTTCTAATTTATAGAAGTTCAATATTATTCTTAAAATTTTATATGAATATTGTCTTATAAGGTGACTGTGAGGCTTGGCTTGCTTGTAACAGTACCGGTTTGCTTGAAGCATTCTGGTTTATGCCTCTTGTCTAGGTGTATCATTAATAGCACTCTCTTCACTTTCAAAAGTGTCCTGGTTTGGACAATAAATTTTATAGTCACCATATTTATCCATCACTGGTAGGTAAAACTCTAAACCAGTATCCATACCAACAGTCACATCAACAGCAGTATTTATAGAGTAACAAAGAGGGAACTATTTTAAGCTGGACCATAAATGAAGAATAGCTTTGAGGTCAGTCAGAGGAGGATAATGAAAGATCAGTTTATCTGCTTTGGGTGATGTGAGTTATTGGGAGTAAGCAATAGGTTGGATTACTGGGGTCCAACCATGAATCTGAACTCTTCGAAAGCCATGGAGGGTCTGGGTTGGTACAGTAAAAAATGGGGAGTTATTGAAGCTTTACGAACAGATATGTGATAGATTAAAAACCACTATAAGAAAATTAGTATAGCAACAGCGTATGAAAAAGGTTGGAATAGTAAATGATATCATTCCTAGACCATAACTACTGAAAATGTAGCCTAGTAGGTACTCTAAAAGGCAGACTTAAAGCAATAAGCAAGCAAAATAGCTGGTATACCACCCAAAGGAGTCATCATTCTATAAAGAAATGGTAAGAGGTATATAATAGTTACAAAAACAGTAATATGGAACCTGAGTAGAAATGAGATTGGAATGGGGAGCTTGGATAACCTGGTACTTCCCTAAGCCTACTAGTATATAGCTTCAGTGGTCTTTTTCATGGTTCTTATGGTTAAAGATAAGGTTGTGTCTTGAGGATTTAGCTCAGGATCTAAATAAGTGATCCCTCCCCTTATCCCTAGTTATTATATAAGGCCATACTTGAGACATATTGGTGTTTAAGCATTAAAAGAGTTGTGAATACTTTAAGGTTGAAATCAAATGGAATTTTACTTCATAAGGGGGTTAAAAGAGCTATAGAATTAAGAAAGATGTAAATAAAATCATGGATATCTAGATGGAATTTTTGAAGTTTCATTTAGTATGCTCAGGAGACAACTTAATCCTTTGAGTTCAACATCATGGAAAACCATAATGACACGCTCTCACAAATAATACTATGATGTTTGACAGAGACAGTATACACAGATCAATATTACTTTGTCCTCACTCTGGATTTATTTCTTATATTAAGAAATTGTCTGCTACTTGTGTAAGATGCCAAAAGCCAGGGAAGACAAGGATGATCTAACTATACATATCAAATATAAGTTTCCCAGATAATCCTTCATCTATTTTAAATTGGTAAGTGCTTCAATTTTCATAATCCACCAATATCTCTATCACTTATTTTCTTTCTTCTTTAAGTATCTCATCTTTTATCTTTACTAGCTTAGAGCTAAGCAGTCATAAACCTTTTGGAAGGTGGACCCAAAGAATATACTGGAGGGCAAAGAAGGAATTACCTACTTCCATGTGGTTTATATAACCTCTTAAAAATCTCAGCTGACATTTCAGGAACTTGTTATGTGTGTAGGCAGAAACGGTGAGGGACAAATACATCAGAGTTACTGAAGGATTATGTCTCTAATGTGGACAGCAGATCTTACTTAATATATGGCTTTGCAGTTGTATATCATGAATGAGTTCACTATTTTTTATAATAGTAATAATAGTCTTGGTTAAGAACTGAACGAATACTTATTAATAATCAGTGATCAGACTTCATATAGCTTTTATAATATGTTTAAAGAATCAAAAGAAATCATGTCTATAGGATTAAAGGTAAATATTATAACAATGTCTCAACTAGGAAAGAATATCAATAAAGTGACAGAAATTATTAAAAAATAGAGATTTTGGATTTGAAAAGTGCAATCATTGAAATGGAAAATTCACTAGAGGAGCTCAGCAGCTTATGTGAAATGCCAAAAGAAACAGTCAGAGAACTTGAAGATAGTTCAGTTGAAGTTATCTAGTCTGAGGAACAGAAAGAAAGAAGAATGAAGAAAAATAAACATCTTCAGACACCTGTGGGACTCCATCAAGTATACCAAAATAGGCATAATGGATGTTCCAGAAGAAGAGGAGACAGAAAAAATGTCAAGAAAAAAGTGATTCATCATGTATAAGGGATCTTCAGTAAGATTAAATGCTGACTTCTCATCAGAAACCATAGGGGATAGAAAACAATAGGATGGCATATTTAAAATGCTGAAAGAAAAAAAAGTCAACCAAGACTTCTATATTCAGCAAAATAATCTTTAAAAAATGGAGAATTAAAGAGATTCCCAGATCAATAAAAACTGAGAGAATTCATTGATAGCAAACTTGTCTGACAAAAAATTAAATAGGCAGTACTTCAGTTTGAAATGAAAGGACACTATATAGGAACCTGATTTCACACAAAGAAATATTGATCAATAAAAACTGAGAGAAAATTCAACTTAATAAAATCAGGAATGAAGGAGGGAACATCATTACCAACCTTACAGGAATAAAAATGATTATAAGAGAATACTGTAAACAACTCTGTGCCAACATATTATGTAACTTGGAGAAAATGAACAAATTCCTATGACTACTGAAACTAACTCAAGAAGAAATGAAAAATCTAAATAGATACACAACAAGTAAAATGATTTAGTTTGTAATTTTAAAACTTGTCATGAAGAAAAGCTCAGCCCCAGATGGCTTCAATTAAGTCTACAAAATATTTTAAAAAGAATTAATACCCAAACCAAACTGTTCTTAAAAAAAAAAAGAGAGAGGAGGGAACCTTTCCTAACTAATTCTCTGAGACCAGGTTTATTGTGATATGCTAAAACTAGATAAAAGTTATGAGTAAAGAAACTACAGACCTTTTGAATATAGATGAAAAAACGAATACAAAATACTAGCAAACCAAATCTGGCGCCATAAAATGGATTTTACACCATGATCAAAGGGACTTTAATCCCAGGAATGCTCAGCTGGTTTAACTTTCAAAAATCAGTAGGAATACATCATATTAATAGAATAAATGACAAAAGCTGCAGAAAAAAAATTTTGACAAAAGCCAAAACCCTTTCATGATAAAAACCACTCAGCAAGCTAGGAATAAATGGGAGCTTTCTTAATTTGATAAAGGGCATCTATGAAAAACACACAGCTACCACCATACCTAATAGTGAAAGATTGGATACTTTCCCACTCCAAGATCAGGAGAAGACAAGGATATCTACTCTTACTCTTGCCACCTCTATGCAACATTGTATTGGAAGTTTTACCCAGGGCAATAGGCAAGGGGTTGGGTCGGGGGTGGGGGGAGGGGAAAAAAAAGAAAGAAAAGGTATCAGATTTTAAGAAGTAAAACTATCTATATTTGTAGATGACCTCTTGTACATAGAAAACCCTAAGGAATTCACTAAAAAGCTATTAGAACTAATATATGAATATAGCAATGTTGCAAGATACAGCATTGAAATAATAAATAAATTGTATTTCTATACACTAGCAATGAACAATCTGAAAATGAAACAATGAAAACAATTCTATTTATATTAGCATCAAAAAGGATAAAATACTTAGGAATAAATTTAACAAAGGGGTGTAAGGCTTGCACACTGAAAACTACAGAACATTGTTGAAAAAATTAAAGAAAACCTAAATAAATAGAATGACATTCCAAGTTTATGGATTAAAGATGTAATATTATTTTAGATGAACATACACCCCAAATTAATCTACAGATTCAATGCAAATGCTGTCAAAAATCCCATCTGGCTTTTTTGCAGAAATTGAGAAACGATCTTCAAATTCATATGGAAATGCAAGGGACTCAGATGGCCTAAACAATATTTTAAAAAGAAGAAAAAGATTTGATTACCTACATTTTCTGATTTTGAAACTTACTACCAACTACATTATCTAAGATAGTATGGTGCTGGCGTAAAGGAATAGTTGAATAGAATAGAATTGAGAGTGCAGAAATAATTTACATATGTGGTACATTGATTTTTGACAAGGGTTCTAAGATGCTTCAATTGGGGAAGAGTAATCTTTTCAACAAATGGTGCTGGAGCAACTAGATATCAACATGCAAATGAATAAAATTGCACCACTAACTCACACCATACAAAAAAAAAAAAAATCAGAGACCTAAATGTAAGAGCTAAATCCATGAAACTCTTAGAAAAAAGCAGAAAAGTTCTTTTTTTTTTTTTGACTTTGAGTTACAACTGTTTCCTAGATATGACACCAAAAGCACAGGCAAGAAAAGAAAGATTACGTAATTGGGCATTAATTTGGCACTTGGTAATTTGGTAAGTAGGTAAACTGGACAAATAATCCAATTTAAAAATGAGCAAAAGATTTAGTAGATATTTTTTCATAAAAGGAATACAAATCACAAATAAGCACATGAAAAGATGCTTGATCATTAGTCATTTAGGGAAATGCAAATTAAAATTATAATGAGATATTTCATATGTAGTAGGATAGCTCTAGCTAAAAAGTTATACAGTAAAAAATGTTGATGAGACTATGGAGAAATTGAAATCTTCATATATTGCAGATGGGAGTGCAAAATGGTGCATCTACTTTGAAAAGCAGTTTAACAGTTTTTTCAAAATATTAAGCACAGAGTTATCATATGATCCAGCAATTCTACTCCTAGGTATCTACACAAGAGAAATAAAAACATATATCCACATAAAGACTCGTACATGAATATTGATAGCATCATTATTCATAATAGTCAGAAAGTGGAAATAAATTGTCTATTAACTGATGAATGGTTAAGTAAAATGTGATATATCCATGCAGTGAAATATTATTTGTCAATATAAAAAGAATAAAATATTTATATATCCTATAATAAGTATGAATCTTGAAAACAACATACTAAGGGAAAGAAACCAGAAATGAAAGACTGCATGTTGTGTGTGTGATTTCATTTATATGAAATCTTCAGAATGGGCAAATTTATAGAGACAGAAAGTAGATTAGTGGTTGCCTAGGTGGAGAGTAGAGAATTGGGGAAAGTAGAGATGACTGGTAATGTGCATGGGTTTCTATGGAGTGATAAAAATGTTCTAAAATGATTGTGGTGATGGTTGTACAACTTTTTGAATATATTAAAAGCCATTGAATTGTTTGTCTCTCTAGAGCTGCCAAGTAATGAGGTTCTGAACCCAGGGACAGGGACTTGGGGACATGAACCACTGGTGGCACTAAAGAAAATCTGGGCTACCATTTCCTCTGAGAGATATGGCCAAGTTGAAGTTGAACACTGGCCAGAGAAAAACGTGAATCCTACCTGTGTAGACATCTCAATATGAACAAAGGCCATCAGCGTCAGAATCAGACAAAACCAGAGAGCTTTAAATGGGTGAATTATATGATGTGTGAAGTATATCAAGTATTCACTTTTGTTTAAAAAAGTATACTGACCTTTGGTATTCAAAGCTTCTTCTTGGTTTTTAAGCCTGAGGCATTGCTGCTTTTCTTGAATATAGGGCATTTGAAAGGTAGTGATGAAGTTCGTTTAGAAAAGACTAGAAGGTATAAAATTAGAACATCCAGTATTCTTGATTCTCATATTATTGGGGTATAAAACAAAATTGATTTTTCCATGTTTTCCAATGTTCCATATTAAATACCTTCTTCCCTTCATACTCATACACAAGTTAAAATTCACCTCTTGCAACTAGAGCTTTGATCTTTTCTCTCTGTGAATGTGTATGTGTGTGTTTGTGTGTGTGTGTGTGTGTGTGTGTGTGTGTG
The DNA here is from genome assembly GCF_003031525.2 of Neophocaena asiaeorientalis asiaeorientalis. Classification (NCBI taxonomy): domain Eukaryota; kingdom Metazoa; phylum Chordata; class Mammalia; order Artiodactyla; family Phocoenidae; genus Neophocaena; species Neophocaena asiaeorientalis. Next base: position 5,763,732 of record NW_020174712.1, on the reverse strand, counting down.
TGTGTGTGTGTGTATGTGTGTAGCTGGAGGCTGGTTATGGTCTGGCTTTGAGATACCTCCAACCCTGCTTCTTTCTTTTCAGGGCTAGCTCCTTTGATGTTGGAGCAGGGACAGGAAAGAGAATAGATACTGGAATCAAAAGATATTACATGATGGGTGCATGGCAGTGCAGAGTAGCTAACCTTTAAGCTCTGGTTTAGTGTAGCCTTTTTTTCTGATGCTGATGGCTTTTGTTGGTATTGAGATGTCTACACAGGTGGCATTCATGTTTTTCCCTGGCCATTGCTCAACTTTAACTTGGCTCCTATTCTCACTAAGGAAAGGGTAGCCTAGTTTTCTTTTGGCACCATCACTGATTCATGTTCCCAAGTCCCTGTCCTTGGGTTTCGGTCCTCTTTACCAGGCAGCACTAGAGTAACTTATCCTTTAGCATCCTTTTGCTTTCATATGGTGCCATGGAACTGTTAATTATCTTTTCCATGTACTCACAGTGCCATGGGGAACTGTGATGGAAAATGACCCCATCTTTTTCTTTCATGTATGTTCTAACACGTCCCCTTCAAATCCTGTTGGCTTATTCTCTCGCTGAGAGATGAACACTCATCTTAATGTTCACATATGCTCCCAACTTCATAGTGCAGATGCCAAGCTCTTATGTAGGCTCTCTCAACCAGCTCTACCTTTGGGTGGCAATAGTTGGACCTGCAGCTTCTCCAGCTGTGTAAGTATAAAGCCAAAGAATGATATCCCAAATTTCTACTCTTGCACACTCCATCAATCTCAACCCTCTCCTCCCTTACTAAGAATTAGAATGCTACTCTCCCAAGGAGAATAATACATATAGTCACCCCTGTTAAGACCTGAAACCATAAAATTCCTAGGAGAAACATAAGCAGTAACGTCAGTCTTAGCAATGTTTTTGTGATTCTGACTCCAAAGCTAAGGGAAACAAAAGCAAAAATAAACAATGAGAGTACATCTAACTAAAAAGCTTCTGCACAGTGAAGGAAGCTATCTCAAAATGAAAAGGCAGCCTACTGAATGGAAGAAGATATTTGCAAATCATATATCTGATAAGCAGTTAATATCCAAAATATATAAAGAACTCGTACAAACAACTCAACAACAAGAAAACAATGTGTGTAAAAACTGGGCAGAGGAGCTGAATAGACATTTTTCCAAAGAAGACATACAGATGGCCAACAGGTACATGAAAAGATGCTCCACATCACTAATCCTCAGGGAAATGCAAATGAAAACCACAAGATCACCTCACACCTGTTAGAATGGTTATTATCGAAAAGACAAGAAATAGAAAATGTAGAGAATGTGGAGAAAAGGGAAGCCTTGGGCACTGTTGGTGGGAATGTAAATTGGTGCAGCCACTATGGAAAACATTATGGAGTTTCCTCAAGAAATTAAGAATGGAACTATCATACGATCCAGTTATTTCACTTTTGGGTATTTATCCGAAGAACATGAAAACATTAATTCAAAAACATATGTGCCCCCCTATTTTCATTGCTGCATTATTTACAATAGCCAAGATACAGAAACAACCTCAGTGTCTATCAATGGATAAGTAGACAAAGAAGATGTGGTATGTATGCACAATGAAATACTACTCAGTCATAAAAAATAAAATGAAATCTTGCCATTTGCAACATGGTTGGACCTAGGGGATATTATGCTTAGTGAAATAAGTCAGAGTGAGAAAAAAAATACCTTATTATTTTACTTATATGTGGAGTCCAAAAAATAAAACAAAGGAACAGACACAAAACAGAACAGACTCATAGATAAAGAGAAGAAACTGGTAGTTGCCAGAGAGGAGGGGATGGGGGAATGAGTGGGATAGGTAAGGGAGATCAAGAGGTACAAATTTCCAGTTACAAAATAAATGAGTCATGGAGATGAAATGTACAGCATGAGGAATAATAGTCAATTATATTGTAATATACTGGCATGGTGACATAATGACTAGACACATTATGTTGATCATTTTGTAATGTATAGAAATATCTAATCACTGGAGCTGATTCAGTGTTGTAGGTCAATTATACTTCAATCAAAACACCAACAAATGGGCTTCCCTGGTGGCGCAGTGGTTGACAGTCCGCCTGCCGATGCAGGGGACACCGGGTTCGTGCCCCAGTCTGGGAAGATCCCACATGCCACAGAGCGGCTGGGCCCGTGAGCCATGGCCACTGAGCCTGCGCGTCTGGAGCCTGTGCTCCGCAACGGGAGAGGCTACAACAGTGAGAGGCCTGCGTACCGCAAAAAACAAACAAACAAACAAAAAAAAAACACCAACAAATAGTTATGAGGGTTATTTCTGATTTCTTTTATCTGTTTTAGTTCCAGGTCAACAATCGTATTCTTATATTATATTGTAAATCTTTTCATGTCTTACTTTCCCAACTATTTATGAGCTTTTTGAGGGCCCATGTATTATGCTTCCTTGGAGCTCCTGCAGTGCTATGCACATAGTAGGTGCTCAGTATACATTTTTTTCCTTAATGTCCTGTTTTTCTTACGTGTAAATTCGAAGTATGGTACCAATTCCTACTGTGTGATTCTCAAAATATTTTGTACTATTAAAAAAGAGATGATAATTCTTCAGACTATTAAAATACTGATATTAGAATATGGCATCTGCCATAAGACCCATATTGGCTTCAGTCTGTTATGTGAACTTTCCCATGCTCAATAGACACTTGAATTTAGTTTATGTGGATGAGATTAAACAGATTAACCACTTGTATGGGAATGTACCTACTGAAAAATCCCCTTTGGCCCAAACTCAATGTACAAGACTGTATGAGTAACAGAGATGGACAGGAGGATGATGAAAAGTCACTGAGTCACTGCAAGTAATTTAATTATAAATGGAGTTTTTATTAGTAGTGTTAATGTGTGCTACCTCAGCTAACCTGACAATAAAGGTTTCACAAGCTACAATGACATCTGGAACCAAATCACATGTAGGAATTATGCAGCAGCAATAAAATCACTTAGTTAGCATTGCAAATAGTGTTCTAGCATTTATGAGATGTCTGCAAATTTGCATACAGATACATAATTACATAATTTGCAGCTGTTGTGTTTGTTTCATAAGACCTTGCCACTTTATTAGCAGAATATGTAAATCAGGAATTAATTCTCTTTATCTTTTTCATTCTCAGCCTTCTAAAGATGTGAGGTAAATCATGGTGATTTGGTGCAAGTCTTTTACATGGACTTCATTACCCTGTCTTGGTTTTAGAACAAAAACATATCCCGTGACTTATTTAGCAAGAGAGTATTTTGAATGATTTGTAAATACCATTTGTTAATGAATGAATATCATTTATTAGCTAACTCTACCTTTCCATATTTGTCTTTGAAGTCCTTTACTTGCTCTGTCACTCTAGAAATATGGCCTATTGATGTCATGCTAGTTTAAAGAGGTTAATTATATATTTGCTCTTATCTGTATCTTTCAGATAGTAGTAACTCTCTCATATTTTAAATTAATGCAGTCCACTGAAATGGAAGAATTTAATAAAAATGGAATAGCATCTAGTAAGCGTTTTACATACAGAAAGCTGAGCAGATCTCGCAGTTAAACACAGAAAAGAAAAGAGGTGCACTCAATTTATTGTCAATCTTTCTGAAGGAAAGCCTAGTTGAACTAATTTAATAAATTGTGTTAGTACAATTTCATGTAGTAGAATCATAAATTTTTATACTTCAGATCTAGAAGTTTTAAGAAAAAAAAGTCCCACCATGGCTTTGCGATTTATTATAAACTAATCAGATTAAAAAATATGCAGTTGAGTGTGCTGTGCTGGCTTGAGATGGTCTAAGCTTAGGTGTAGTAAGTACAAGATACCTCAGAGAAGTCTAAGGTATCCTTTGATAGGCAGGGGACTTCTGTCTTACATCCTGGGTATTGCAGCAAAAATTATTTCAGGACATCAGATTAGATGTAGAAATAAATAGTAGTCTTTGAGGAAAACTGCTTGGATAGGATGAGATTTCAAGATGTAGACTCCATTATTCATTCATCCATTTATCTATTTATTTAACATTTATTGAAATAGGTGTTAAGGAAGAGAAGTCTTAAGCTAGGTTATAAAACTGGGGGCTAAGGATAAGGAAGACTAATGTGTTAAGTCTGACCATAAATGTCACAAGTGATTCTTGGTCACTGTCAAATATGTTTTCTAAATGCCCATCTTTATGGAGTGCTGGGCTGGCAATTTAAATAAAATAAAATTCCTAGCTTTATAGGAATTTTAATCAAAGGTAAAACCCATGTGCAAAAAATAGATTGTTAAATTAAATATAAATACATGAAACTTTGATTATATATATATTTTGTGGCTTATGGGGGTGTTCGTATTTAAACAGAGTTAAGGGAAGAAAAATCCCCACATCCTTGGATATTAGGTTTCTTCAAGTTCCTTATACACTTAACCTTGTAGAAAAGGCAGTTATATGGTAAGTTCCAAGAACTCCCTGTGTTCTAGATAGAGTCTCTATGCTCTCAGGCCAGCTTCTACCCATCAGCTCTATATGGGATGGAGATTGGTACCATAGTGCTCGAGTCTTGTTAACTGTGGGATAGAAATTACATAGTAACATGAAAAGATGAAATATTGTCTACAAATAAATTTTGTATAAACAGGGATCTCATAAATGGAAAATGTTTTTTTGGGTTTTTTTTTGTTTTGGTGGTTCCTTTTATTCTCTCTGTACAGGATATTTTTATTCTTTTACAGATTCTTTAGCCACGATAGTGAACACCTGGTTGTTTAAAACTACCTGTGTGAGAAATATATAATTTGGTTGATAACAGAGTAAATAAAATAGAAAGGGTTCTGCCTTAGGCTTGCCTTAAGTTTTTGATCACTAGAATCTTTAGTAACCCTCAAACTCAGTAAAATCTATTGGAAGAAAGATCTAATTTCGGTCACTTGATCTGGTAGCACAGTCTACATTCTGAAGATGGTTCACTGGTTCTAGTAGCATTGTTATGAAAGTACTTTCGTAGTGACTCTTCTTTGAAAAGGAAAAGGTGGCCACACATAATAATGATGAAACTTCTCCATAAGTGTATGTTCTTGTGTGATTAGCTCTTCTCCTTTCTTTCTGAATTTAGCTCGAGATAATTTTTAGACTTTCACAAATGTCGTAGAATTGCACACAAAACTAGTCACAAAAAATCATCAGTTCTTTTTCTCAAGTGTTGAACCTTGAAATTTTTCATAGAACTGGCTGTGACAGTTTCAAGGCTGTTGCATCCAAGGCAGGTCAGCATGCTTTTCTCATCTGCCCTCTTTCTAGATTCTCATGGGAAATGAAATATGGGTTATCTCAGTTTCTCCCCCATTCCCATTGTGCCAACTTTGTCCTTTAAGTTTTTCTTACTATGTTCATAGAAAAGCTGAATGATTATTACAAGTAGGTCTGATACGCAGGCAAGAGACTGAAATAAGGAGGCAGCTCAGAATCTTTCTTGGCCAGAGGCTCCTGGGTCTGCCTTGGCACCATCTATTCCAGAGGCTGAAGACTTGCCCTCTAGTGCCTTTATGTGTGCATGGGTCACATCTTTCTCTGCACTTGTTTGAACTAGGTTAAATGATTTATCTGGTCTGTAGCTTTAAAGATGTTTATGAACTTACAAACTACTGTTCTTTCTTCTTAAATATCAGAAATGGTAATAAAGATAATAAACGTTTTTCTAATAGGAAGGTGAAAAAAATAACTTTAAAGGATAATTTGGCAATTTTCAGCTTAAGCAATAAAAATGAATTAAAATTATGCATTAAATTATAAAAATTATTATAATGTTAATTAACAATTTCCACTTTAGCCTTAATCAAATGACTAAGTGGTTATTTCCTGAATACAACAATGTCCCCTAGAAAGAGGTGGAAAGTATTTATTTTATGCCAGTGCAGTTACTAAATTCTTTCTTTTCACCTATTACAGAGGAAACTATTCTTGAATTTTATGGCTTCTATTAAGTTAATCACTGAAAAAATCAGGTCCAAAATTTATAAAGTTGGGTTTACCCCAAGGAAACAAATATATTATTAATTCATTTGATTTTGTAATAGCAAAATAGCATATCAATAAGCTCTGATAGTATGATCTTCATAATATTTCAGAGATATCTTATTTTTATGTTTACTCTCTGACACTTTCATTGGAAGTAGTAAAAAGAACCTATAGCTTATGAAAAAATAAAGTTTTTAAAACTTATCATGGCACTAAGAAATAACCAATTTCCATGTTAAGATGGGTATTATAGAGAAGAAAAAAGTGTATCAGAGTTCTATCCAAAAACCAGAAGTCACTTCAGGTTTTTTAAACAGGATGGTATTTAATTCAGGGAATTAAATGCTTTCAGACTTTATGAAATGCTGGCAAAGTGAAGGTGAGGGCAATCTATATGAACTCTTAGATGCACTGTAAGCTTTTAGAGAATCAAGGGGTCACAGACCCAGGAAAGAAATGCCAACAATCATATTTTTCTCCAACATTTAGGAAGGTGATTTTCAGGAGCACACTTGGAGGCCACCAGAAAAACCTCATATTTGCCACATGCCTACATATTTGCCTGCCATGTCCAAAGACAAGTTCAAATGGCCTCTCCCTCTCTTCTCCATTCCAAATCCTCGCAAGGGTTTCTCATAGGCAACTGCGCTAGCTGGGGATGCAGGGGATGCTGGGAGGCTGCCGAGGGGTAGGACAGGGCTGTGGGGCCACAAGATAAGTACTCTAGAATCTTCTAATGAAGTTGAGTATCTCTCAGTTTGAGGGATTTGGCATTGCTTACAGAAGGAAATGGCATAATTAAAGAAAGCAGTAACATTAACCCTGCATGGTACTACATTCCTGGTGTAATTTAGTCAGAGAATGGGAAAGCCCACCCACCATTTTTGTAATGATAGCTCTCATTATCTGCATTTCTCATTATCCATAGAACACAGTGTTCTGTACAGCTGCTTTTCCCTGCATCTTCCACACTCTGATTCACCTCCCCACCACATTTATTGCACTTATTACGTAGGGGTGAACTTTCTGTTCTGTTTCCTAATCATTTCTTCCTTCCTTTCTCTCACTTCTACCTGCTATTTTTCCTGTTTGTATCACTTCTCACCATGGGAATTGGCTTAACAGCATAGCTATGGTTAAGATATTTATATCCAGAAAAGACTGGTGAAATCTTATTTCATCCATTACTGGACTGATGGTTATTTTAACTGAGCAGTTGATGAGTTTAGCATCTTCCCCTCTTAATTGCAGCTTGTTCCTATCTTAGCCAAATTTAGGGAAGAGCAAAGGCTAAGGGGGGGATATAACATCTTCTTGTTTATCCTATATGTTTTCAATTTACACTGTTGAAGCACCCACTACATCTGTCTTATAGTTCTTTGTCTTTTAGCTCCTCTACTTTTACAGTCTTCACCCATGCTCTGTAAGCACCACTCACTCTTAGGCTTATACTCTGGACTTTGCTGTCACCCAGAATGGCTTAATATCTGAAATGTGTCCTGACATTTTTTTCCCACTGCCTATATTCCCCCTCCTTACTGACTTGTTCTCTGATCTCATCTGTACCTTCAGTTTCCTCACCCTTCCTTGTCTTCTAATGTATTGTTTACTTCCCTCTTGACTCTTCACAAATACTGTTTCACCTGTGTCTTGGATTATCTCAACTTAAATTTCACCATATAAAGTTAATTCCTAAAGAAGAAACAACTAGAACCCGATGGATTATAATTTTTTATATCTTGGAATCCCTAATGACTAGTCTAGTACTCATACTCAGGAAAAACTCAATTTGTTAAATGAATAAATGAACCTAACTCCTTGTTTTCTCTACTTTTATTCCTGGGATGCTGGGGAAAACATCATATGTCTCTACTTACTGACTGAATATAAATTTATAATTTCTGTCTTCAACTGGGCCCTTAATTTGTAATTAGGCTTTTTTTCTTGTTCCTAGTTGGATAGTGTCTCTGCCTAGGTTTCCTAGAAACTAGTGATTGAGGCACATATTAGGGGCTATGCTTCAGTATGAGTGCAACCCAAGGAATGCAAAAGTGAGGGGAAAGGTGAGTCAGGCTGGGAAGGATGGACTAAAAATACAAGGGACTTGTTACGGAGCTGGTTGCAGCCATCTCACACAGAATATCATCAGAGAATCCACGAGAGGGTACTGACCCTGCAAACAGTCCATCCAAAGAGTAGAAAGCACCAGAACTTACCTGCTAGTAACTGTCTTCCATTGGTCAAATTTCACCCCATGGAGCATCCTCTCCCTCACGATGCTGGGTTCCAGATAGACGGATGTTGAGAGAGTCCTGTGGCATCTTGCACTTTAGCATCAACCAAACACCCTGACAAGGGAGAGAAGAGGTGTATGGCATAGGTATATCAGGTGGGTGCCATCAGGTGTAGTTCATGATTGATACGAGGCATATGGTGCAGGCCACCACAGGGGGCCCCTCCATCTTGTGTTGGCAGCAGCAACAGGCTCTAGAATCAAGGCACCAGCACAATCTCTTGCCAGGGTTTCTCTGGACAGAATACAAGCCAAATGCATATGCCTGGGCTGGCACATAAGTCAGTCACTTTTCTTCTCCATGGAGGTTTTCACAAGTTATTACTTTTATCAGGTAAGAGAGAAGTATAGTGCATAGTATGAGTGGCACATTCATAATGGTTTGATATTGAGATTTTTTTATTATTTTCAAGGACAGAATATCTTATATTTATATTTTACATTGTACTTTTATGTGAATGTGAGTGTTATGTCAAAACTCAATGAGTATGGGCTTCCCTGGTGGCGCAGTGGTTGAGAGTCCGCCTGCCGATGCAGGGGACACAGGTTCGTGCCCCGGTCTGGGAAGATCCCACATGCCGCGGAGCGGCTGGGCCCGTGAACCATGGCCGCTGAGCCTGCGCGTCCGGAGCCTGTGCTCCGCAATGGGAGAGGTCACAACGGTGAGAGGCCCGCGTATCAAAAAATAATAATAAAATAAAATAAATAAATAAATAAAATTAATGTTATAACACTACCCAAACCTACTCATTCCGTGTCCCCTGCATCGGCAGGCGGACTCTCAACCACTACGCCACCAGGGAAGCCCTATAACATTAATTTTAATAATGACAAAGAGATTCAGAAAAGCTGAAAGTCTTGTCCAAGGTCACAGAGCTACAGTATTTTGGTAAAAAGCACTTTGAACTGGGAATCAAAAGACTTGAATTTTAATTCTAGCTCCATATCTTACTTATACTTATCATCATTTTTTAACCGTGGATCACCAATATCCAGACCAACCTGGAGAAATGGGCTCAGCAATCCTCTGATCTTGCAGTGGGCTCATATTAAACATCTCACTAACATGTTATGGAAGTTGTATTTCTGCACAGATAAGATTAGGAGAGAAAGGGAATGAGAACTGTGTGGATTACTTGGCTTATGACTTCTGTGCATTAGAATTAAGGGCAAGCCAGTTTTCTCTATTTATTTTGAAAATGTCTTTTGGTTGGAATTAAAGAGAAATCTGGTTCCCACTAAAACAAAACATAAAGAGAAAAGTTCTTTTTCTCTCTCATTTTCTTTCTTTTGACAGTGAATAATACTGGTTTTTATGTTGTAATATTTCATAGTATTAAAGTTATTATTTTATAAACATAAATCATAGTGATTGCTTTGAGGTTGAAATGTGTAAATTAAGGTTAAGGATCAGGGTTTTTTCCTGCCAACAATATGGTCTTACATCAAATTTCACAACTAAATAGGCTTTCAGAAAATAACAAAGAACTGTAATCAAAGGTAACAGAATCTACTAAACCTAGTCTGCCATCACAAACAATTCTGGTCTTAATGCTGTACAAGTAAAAAGAAATAAATGAATGGAACATCATGAAAATGTTGGCGTCTTTCTGCCACCAGGAAATGATGTAGTTTTTATGTCTTAAAAATGTACAGCTTACTTCTTCCTGGTGCAAATAGTCATTTAATAGCAGAGTTATCTCTGCATGTCCAAAGTGGATTGAATTAGTCCTCATTGCTCAAGTTGGATATTGTAAACCATCCATCCTGTTTGTCCTTTGGCTTCCTCACCATTTCTCTGCATTTACATCAGTATTATAGCTTAACTGGTGGTGACCTTCCACACTCAATCATATATATTAGTTATTTTACACATTTCTTAATAATAATTTTCCAGAATACTTTTATTTCCTACCCAAAAAATGAAGTAGCACAAAATAGCCCAGGCTACTTGCCAGCATCAAATATTGGTGTAAATTAAACTGTGTCGTTGGAAGCTAATCCAATATTTTTTTCTTGATCAAGAAAAGATAATTAGCACATCTACAAAAACCAAGTCATTTTTATTATCTGTGAAGACTTTGCCACAATGAATACATCATAACCTGTACAAATAAGAAAGTAGAATGCTACAGTTCATATTCTGAGCTGCTATGAGTGGGGAAGAAAAACAATTCAACCTTATCTTTTTCTTTAGAATTAGCGTTGCTGAAACAACTCTAAAGGCAGAACCAAAGCTGATAAAAATGTAGACTGGTAACAAGTCAGGAAGAGTTTATTATAAAAGAGAACTGTAATTATTTAAGGAATATACTAAATAGGAAGACCAGTGCTTTGAAAGTGTAGAACGTTGAGCAACAGAAACCTACTGATTCTTTAATAAGAAGTAAGAGAAGGAATATAAAGCAAGGAATTGGGCGCTTTTAGAAAAACTGAGCTGCCGGGGAAGGAATATATTAGCGGCTTGACAATGAAATATGCAAAACGTACCTTTAAATTGCTGATAAAGTTCATCAGGCCAAGCTCCATAAAGAGGAGGAATCAGGACCTTTGGGATATCATCTTTGATCTTGTGCTGTTGTTTATATTCATAAAGAATCTTGGTTTTGTCATATGTAAAATTATTATAAAGTCCATGGCATTCTCTAATTTGCCAGTGGGCTATGCTCCAGGACTGTTTGGATCCTAAAGCCTAATTAGAAGGAATTGTATAGAATTTCTCTGGTTGTGTTCTGACTTGGGGGGCCAGGAACACAGAAGCACCCCTTCCTAGGTATCCAATGACCCCCATGGCCAGGAACAGGAGCAGCTCAAGTGTTCCCCAGGTGAATAGAGTTGGAGACCCCTACCGGGTAGGGATTGAAGGTCATGGGCAGATAGGATTTTCCTCTAATTAAAAACTCTCAGGGCTATTTCTCAGTCTTGTGTCAGCTCCCGGTTTTCATCCCACACCTCCATTTTTTCTAATAAAACAGACATGGAACTAGTTTGCCTGCTCTTCTTTTTACCACTGCTACTGCAGCTTCCAGCAATGCACTCTTTACTCCTTGACCCACTGGAGGAAAGGATGCAGTGAGTCACCTGTCCTTCTGTTTCTGAAGAAGCCTAAGCCTCTTTTGAGATTTTATAGCATTTATTCTTTGAATGGACTTTTTTTTGCGGTACGCGGGCCTCTCACTGTTGCGGCCTCTCCCGTTGTGGAGCACAGGCTCCAGACGCGCAGGCTCAGTGGCCATGGCTCACGGGCCCAGCCGCTCCGCGGCATGTGGGATCTTCCTGGACCGGGCCACAAACCCGCATCCCCTGCATCGGCAGGCGGACTCTCAACCACTGCGCCACCAGGGAAGCCTTCATATTAATCTTTTAAGACCTCATTCACAGGTCACCTTGTCAAGTCCTTGAGACACCCAAGTATTTTGTTTGGTGATAGGGATTTCTTCTACATTTTAAAAGAATAATCACTAGGTATCGCTCATATTTGTTGCAAGATAATTTATTTTAAAATATCTTAGGATTTTATATCTCTCCCGTGTGTGTGTGTGTGTGTGTGTGTGTTAAATTCATTCCATATTCTAGTGATTGTTAGTTTTTATTTGAAGGACTTTAGTAAGAATTTCACACTCTAGAGGTGTCGATGGCAAGTAGTTCAAGTATTGTCTAACTCCACAGCAGAGAGTTTGTTAATTAGCATAGAGAATACTAGAAATAGGTTTTTTTTCCTTATTGAAATTAACAGTTCCCAAGATAAATAGCTAGGTAGAAAAAAATTTATGGACTTTGCTGCCACTGTGTGAATGGAATACTGGAATCTGGCAAATACACCAGGGTCATACCTTTAGTGTTGAGTCCAAGTTTTCAGTGCCCATTTGGTCTTTTCACCCCAGTCCTGCCAGGACTGTTCTGTCTAATCTAACTCAAAGGTTAGCGGATCTTGCCATTAGAATGTAACTGTGTTCCTCTTAGAGAAACCTTTCACGTCAAGTGCTTGTCAAAGTGGTTAGGACAGATTGCAGGGCATCACTGAGTATTTTTTTTAAGTGCATGACTATTTTGAAGCACCTTTGCTTTTATTATTTATTTATCTATTTGTTTATTTATTTATTTTTTGCAGAATGCTTAGAAATGATTTATCAGTGAAAGACTTTTTCTAAATACTTATTCCATCATTCTTTTTATTTCACATCTTTATTGGAATATAATTGCTTTACAATGTTGTGTTAGTTTCTGTTGTATAAAAAAGTGAATCAGCTATATGTGTACATATATCCTCACATCCCCTCCCTCTTGCGTCTCCTTCCCACCCTCCCTATCCCACCCCTCTAGGTGGTCACAAAGCACCGAGCTGATCTCCCTGTGCTATGCGGCTGCTTCCCACTAGCTAGCTATTTTACATTTGGTAGTGTATATATGTCCATGCTACTCTCTTGCTTTGTCCCAGCTTACCCTTCCCCCTCCCTGTGTCCGCAAGTCCATTCTCTATGTCTACATCTTTATTCCTGCCCTGCAACTAGTTTCATCAGTACCATTTTTTTTTTTTTTAGATTTCATATATATATGTTAGCATACGGTATTTGTTTTTCTCTTTCTGACTTACTTCACTCTGTATGACAGACTCTAAGCACCTTTGCTTTTAAATGTTTGAATTTGCATCAGGATTGGTCTGCAAATTGCCTTTAATATAATTTTTTACCTGGTTAAAAAAATAGTTCCTACCTGCCTCCTATTGCTGGAGAAAACAGATATTTTCAAAAGATAGGGCTTCCCTGGTGACGCAGTGGTTGAGAGTCCGCCTGCTGATGCAGGGGACACGGGTTAAAAAAAAAAAAAAAAAAAAAAAAAAAAAAAAAAGATGTATAACCCCATAGATGTTAGTGAACAAATTTTCTAGGGTCAGTCTGAAGCGGTATTATAGTGAGTCAATTAAGTGTTGAGGTCAGTTCTTACAACTAGGCTTGTGAGCTCTTTGGATGTACCCATGGCGCCTGCCATATTTGTGAGCTGGCTCAGCAAATGCTTGTTGAGTGAATTAATACAGACATACCACAGAGGTATTTTGGGTTCAGTTCCAGACCACCACAATAAAGCAAATATCTCACAATGAAGCAAGTCACAGGAATTTTTTTGGTTTCCCAGTGCATTTAAAAGTTATGTTTACACTATACTGTAGTCTATTACGTGTGCAATAGCATTATGTCTAAAAAATAATGTACATAACTTAATTTAAAACTACTTTATTGCTAAAAAAATGCATCACCTGAACCTTCAGTGAGTTGTGATTTTTTGATGGTGAAGGATTTGAAATATTTCAAGAATTACCAAAATGTGACACAGAGAGACTAAGCAAATGTTGTTGGAAAATTGGCACCAATAGACTTGCTCAATGCAGAGTTGCCACAAACCTTCAATTTGTAAAAAACGCAGTGTCTGTGAAGAGCAATAAAATGAAGTGCAATAAAAGGAGGTATGCCTGTAGATGAATTATTGGACCTTTAACATATGAAACAGTGAAAGTCAACATAACTTAAAAGATTGAAAGATAACAGAATTGGTAGGGCCACAGGGAGAGCAACCAGCAGGGTTGCCTGGGAATCAGGGGTTTCTAGGATATGAGATATTTGTTGCTGAAACTGAGACAGTCCTGGAAGATACAGTGGGTTGTTCACCCTGATGTGCCTTTTTTATTTAAATATTTTTTCATATTAAAACATTAAAAAATATGCAAGGTAAAATTAAAGTGGCTAATGATTTCTTAGTGTATATAAATTCTATGTAAAAATCTTGGAATTAAATTAAAACAGCAATTTCTCAATGTTACAAAACATTGTTTAATTTAGGTAGCCACAAATGATTTCTCACATTCTCTTATATCCTCTTGAATTGGAAAGATGTTACAGATGGTTCTCATAATAAGACTGCTTTTCTTTTGTAAAGATTTTTATAGTTTTAAGGCATTAAAAAAATGCAATTTCACCTTTACAATAAGCCTTTAAGGCAGGTAATGCAGTTAGTACATGGGAGTTACAGTGAGAATTCATCTAAGAATTTGGAAATACATGAAATGCAATTTCTCTGAAAGAGTTAAACTAATTAAGTCTCTAAGGTATAAAAAGACACAGTTTCTCCTAGGCCCAAGGCATCAGCTTCCTAACTGTTAGATTAGCTATTGATAGAAATATATATTAGGAATGCTTTTACTAAAAACAAACAAAAAACAGAACTTCACCTAAAAGTGGCCTAAAATGGCAATAAAGCCATTTAACAATCTGTCACAACAAGATGTTTAAACTGGGGAATTCCCTGGTGGTCCAGTGGTTAAGAATGCACGCTTCCACTGCAGGGGGCATGGGTTCCATCCCTGGTTCAGGAAGATTCCACAAGCCATGTGTCGTGGCCTACAAAAAAAAGATGTTTAGACTGACACTTCAGGGTTAGGAGTGCCTTGATGATGCTACTAAAACCCAGCTTTCTTCTAGATTTCTATTCTGTTATCTTAAGTGTTGATTTGACTCCTTGTTTCATAACCAGGTTTGTGATGCTGCAACCCCAGGTCTCATGTCTTCAGTAAAGACAGGAGGAAGGGGAAAGGATGTCCCCTACTTTGCTTGCCCCTGGTATCAAGAATGCAAACATTGCCCTAGAAGAGCCCAGCAGTCTCCACCTTATCTGTATTGACCAGAAGTGCCAAAAAGCCATCCCTAGTTCCAAGAGAGGACTTGGAAGCAGGTATTTAGCTTCTATACTAGGAGTAGGCTAGAGAGAATGGGTTTGGAATTAGGTATTGTCTTAGCCAGTCAGAAACCTAGGTTTTCTGTGTAATATTGAGCAAGCCTCAACTTCGTGTGTGAAAAAGATCATTATAATTTTATAGGGGACATCTGGTCTATTGCCTGCCCAGCATCTCTTCTTTTCTTTTTACGGATTAAGCCTTTCTCATTTTCAGTCCCTGTGGGTTGGGAGGAGCTGACCTCCACTCTTGACCAATAGGAATTCTACATGCCCCTGGCCACAGAGATGGGTTGAGGATGGATACGTGTCCCTGGCCTGACCACACCTTGAACTCTTGCTGCAGCTCTCAAGGAAGAGGTGTTTTCTTCCACTTCCAAGATAGGTTTATTAAGTGGAGTGCTTGGTACCCCGCAGTATTGGTGACCATGCTTGCTACCACACAGGGAGAACCTAACTGAGAATAAACACAGTGGAGAGAAAACAGAGTCAAGAGATAGAGACAGAGAGATAGAGCAACTATATCCTGGTGCTATCATTTAGCCTCTGAAGGCCACCTCTGCCTGAAATTAGAAACTCCCTTTTTTTTGCATAATTACATAAATGTCCATTTATTTGAGCTGGATTTTCTTTCATCTGCAATCCAGTCATCTTAGGGCTATTGTTAAAACTGCTATCTACCACAACATATAATCATGAATGTAGACTATCTTTATAAACTCTAAAGTGCCATATAAAAGTGAGGGATCATTTCTCTAAAATAGAACATTCCTCCTGCATAAAACTGTAAATCCTACCCCAGATGCATGTGACCCAGTAGAATCACAGAGTGGTAAATCCTAGCCTCGCATACAAATGAGTAATTTCTTCTCTCAGTTTTCCCGAAACACCACGTAAGAAAACTCCTATTACAATGGCAAATGACAGGTTTCCGCAGTTGTAAAGTTACAACGACTATTTCCTACTTTGCCTGCCCTTTGGCCCTAAGAACTGGCTTCACTTTATGGAGCAGCATAGTTTTCCTTGGCCTTAGTGGGCCACTGGGCAAATATCTTGTATTCTGAGATTGGCAGAAATGCCCAGATCTAATATTTTCAGGCTCCTCATATACAGGATTTTATTCCTTGCCTTGTTTCTCATGGCCAGCTTCTATTCTCAGATCATTCACTGGCCTGTGCTCTTTTGCTTGGGGTACCTGGATTCAGACTCCAGTTATTACCAGTGTTTTTCCAGGTTTAATGCTAACCTGGGTTCTGAATACAAACTAGTCTGTATTACCTATTTCTGTCCCTTATCACTCACTGTTCGCCATAATTACCATATAGAAATATGAACTAACATGAATTGGAAAACCCAGAGCCAATTTGTATTATCTCAGTGTTTGTAACCCTCCTAGAAACCCAGGGATCTATGGGGAAGCCTTCTATGTTGTATGTTGAGCATACAAGGATGACCTGGAAAGCTCCAATAGGTTGAAGAAGGTCTGTCTTACAAACAGTTCCTCAGAATCTGTTCTCTGGTGTAACTTCTTGTCAGTAAATCTAGTTACCCACCACTTTATCTATCTATCTATCTATCTATCCATCTATCTATCCGTCTATCTATCTATCTGTCTATCTATCTATTCTCTCTATCTGTCTCTCATCTATCTGAACTATCTATAACTATTGTCATATCTGGATTTGGGAGAGTTATGATTTTAAAATCTTAACCTATAACTCAGAGTTCTTGCTGATGCTTTTGGACATGATGACACTTGATTATATTTTAGGGCAGCATATGGGACGTCATTATGGTTTCTTAGCTTCTTAGGCTGAGATGTTTTTATTTAGTATCTTCCATCATTACTCACCATTTAAAAAAATTGTTAGAAAACTCCACTTCAAAATTGAAGCTTTCAAGCACCTACTTAACTTAGTATGCTTGAAGAGAACTTTTCAGATCAAAATTCAATCAGGAAATTTATCAAGTGTTTAAAAAATAAGGTACTTAAATTAGTTTTGAAAGGAATGAAATACATTGAGATATTTAGCTGTTGGATTATGTTCTTCTTGATGATTACATATTAGGCTTAAAATTTTTATTTTATTATAATAATTTATATTGTAAAATAAAACATAAAAGCCTTAGGTCTGGGCAGCAAATATTATGCATTTAGCAATTGCTAAAGTAAAGCAATTACATGATAGGCTCTGGCTCATCTATAAAAAGAGGAACACATGTTTAAAAGTGTCCACAAGTATAATTTACACTCCAGGTAGTAACAAGCTCCAGGAATTTAGAGTAAGTATGTCTATTCTAGGTTTTCGTTACCAGAAATAACTGTTTCTCAAACTGCTTAGATTTCCCAAAATAATAATTCAGGCAAAAAGTTAAAAAGCCAAAGGAAGATTAAACGTTTTACTGCTTAGATTTCCCAAAATAATAATTCAGGCAAAAAGTTAAAAAGCCAAAGGAAGATTAAACGTTTTACTCACAGAAAGCAATAGAAGAAACCCATCCATTTTCAGATTTGAGTGCATAGAATTCTCAGATTGAATTCAACAAAGGGAGTCCAGGCATGGTGGTTGGCTTCCAGCATTCCATCTCACTGGAATGAGTGTTTTGACTTGACTTCCAGCATTCTGGTGTTTACCTACTTATTCTTTACTGTCTGGTTCCGAGTTGTGTCCTAAAGACTGGAGCCATGGCTTTCATTGATGTCAAAAAAGGCCTTCTAGAATGTCACAGGGTTAATAAAATCTGATGGGGTATTTCTTATGCTAATGGCTATTTACTCTGGGCATATGGTATTTCTCACAACCTGGAAGAAAATCTTCCTTGAGGAAATGTGTTTGTAGTTAGCAGAGACAATCAGTTAATCTGGTTTTCTAATCCCAACACTTGCACTGGATTTCCATACAACGGCAGAAGTGGATTAAATTGTGAGTGCTCAGACTTTAAACATGGGCTAAGTTTAAGGAAATCCTTTTTTTTCCTGTGCACTTAATTAATGCCTGTCAAGAGGCTGGGGAAGGGTTTGCTACTGAACATAAGGAATTATTTAGACATAAATCCATATTTTAATTTCTAACTCATTTACCCATGGATAAAAATATGGAAGCTAAGACCCTGCCTCAAAGAAATGGCAAGCCAAATGATCAACTTTATTACTGTAATTATCATTAATAAACCAATTTATTTTTTAAGTTTGTGGGAGGGGTTTGATTTATATGTGATTATGATTTTAATAATATTTTTACTGATAAAATTATGTCTTTATCTTCAGAATAATAGCTAACATTTGTGTAATACCTCTTATTGCCAGGAGTTGTTCAAGATATATAGATATAGATACAGATATATGACATAAATGAAATATACATACATATCTTAAAAACATATATATGTATATACTTATAGTTATACATATACGTATATGTATATCCCAAACCCTCTGAGGTTTATTATTATATTCATTTTACACATAAGAAAATTGAGCCACAGAAATATATTGCCCAAGGTTACCCACTAAGTAAGTGGAAAGAAGAGTTGGAATTCAAGCCCAGTCAGTCTATTAACAATCTTTAAAATAGCCTTAGTTACTTAATAATAATAGAAAACATTAGAGAACAAATGTATGGACACCAAGGGGGGAAAGCAGTGGGGTGGGGCGGTGGTGGTGGGATGAACTGGGAGATGGGGATTGACATATATACACTAATATGTATAAAATAGATAACTAATAAGAACCTGCTGTACAAAAAAATAAAATAAAGTTTAAAATTTGGAATAAAAATAATAGAAAACACTTATTAAGGGTCACTATGTAATAAACACTACACATCACACTTTTCTTTTATTAATTCATTTAGTCCTCAAAGCAAATCTATAAGATAGGCTTTATTATTATTCCCATTTTATAGGTAAGGAAACTATGGCATGGAGAAAGTAATTTTCCCAAGGTTGCATAGTTAGTAAGTAGTAATCCAGGATTTGAACCCAGGCAGTCTGGGTGCAGAACCTATGATCTTAACTGACATTATACTGCCTTATTGTTAGTATCAATACTAACGTAGAATTAATACCATATTTATCAGAATGGTAGCAATTAAATATATTCATCAACTTTTACGTGCTAGGGTCCCAGTTCAGATTTTAGGAAACTTTAGTCTACTTAGTTATTTTTAGAACTTCCAAAGTAGGTGTTTGGAGCCCATTTTAGAGATGAAGAAGAAGAGTTTAGAGAGATTAAATATTCCCAAGGTCTCACAGCTAGTAAAGGAAAAACTGGAACTCAATTCTGTTCTTTCGGATTCTAAGGCCTGTATTATTTCTCTCCCACCCCACATTGTCTTTCAAGTTTCTGCTTGTAACATGCTCTATTACAGTGATAGCTGTTGTGGGCTTTGTACAAAAATAATGGATTGGGAATATGAAACACTCAGAAAAATTTAGGTCTACAAAGGAGCAAAACTAAATTAGCATTGCTTTTAAGAAGGGAAATTATAGAGCAGTAAAATTTGACATTAGTGAATGATATCAAGGAAAATTAAAATCAACTAGATAACCAAGTTATAAAAAAAAGAAACTAAATAATTAACAATTATAAGTGGAAACACTGATTTTATTTTCATTAAGCTATTTTCAAAGTAAGCATGCATGTATCTTTTGTGTCTCATACAAATTTACATACATTTTTGATACACATTCAAAATTTGTCTTTGATAAATGGCTTCTCCAATTAATTTTCACATTAAATAATATTAACCAGAATCATATCTTGCCAGTTTGAAAGCTAACTAGTAAATTACAGGATTAATTATTTTCTGCTTTATGATTTAATGGATTTTCTTTACTTAATAACACCCAAAGGACATTCTTTTTTTTTTTTACATACGTTGTTAGTTGCTCACATGTGTACTTGTGACTCTGCATACATATGAGAAAGGTGGTAATGCCATTTATCTCAAGGGATAACATGATATTTACCAGTGACTTAAGTGGACCTCACCACTTCATCAATCATCTTTTATTTTTCCAGCTGCCCCATCATGAAAGGTGCTGAATCATATATTCTCAAATGTTATTGTTTTGAACTTGGAGGTCTTTAAAAAAATAACTAAAGCAATTTGTGATATATAATGAATTGAAAACATATAATTTATGAGAACTTGTAGAAAATGAGATCCAAGTTGGGCATCATTTTTAAAAAATATGCATAGTCTCTAGATAAGGATTCAAAAAATAATGTAGATGGGACCATAGTAACTTTCACTATTTTATTTATTAATTCCCAGAGAGCTTGTATATTGTTTTTTTATTAGAACTTGCTGGTCTTTAGACTCCCAGGGTCAGAAGTGGTTAAATCCCCAGGGGGTTTTGTATATATTCTCAGGAATAAAGTATAATTGGCTTATGGGGAGTCATAAATATAATCACTTTCAATATGTGGCCTTATATTTATTAATTATTGCCTTTATTTGAAAACATTCAATAAGCTTATATGAGTTACTTTAAATTTAATATGTTTACCTTTTATGTTTTTTTAAGATTTTTTTTTTTTATGTGGACCATTTTTAAAGTCTTTATTAAATTTGTTACAATACTGCTTCTGTTTTATGTTTTTGGTTTTTGGCCACAAGGCATGTGGGATCCTAGCTCCCCGACCAGGGATAGAACCCACACCCCCTGCATTGGAAGGTGAAGTCTTAACCACTGGACTGCCAGGGGAGTCCCTGTTTACCTTTTAAATATTTACTTGTTATGTCTATGAATAAATCATTAACTTTTTATTATTACTACTACTTTTGTTGCTGTCATTACTAACCCTTATCCACCTAGTGTCTTTTCTTTTTTACAATGACTTTTTTCTTAATCCTCTTTTTCTTTTTTTTCAATTGAAATATAGTTGATTAACAATGTTGTATTAGTTTTAGGTGTACAGCAAAGTGATTCAGTTATAATACATTTTTTTTTCAGATTCTTTCCCTTTATAGGTTATTACAAAATATTGAGTATAGTTCCCTGTGCTATACAGTAGGTCCTTGTTGTTTATCTATTTTATATATAGTAGTGTGTATATGTTAATCCCAAACTGCTAATTAATCCCTTCCCCGCCCTTTTCCCTTTGGTAAGTATAATTTTGTTTTCCCCACCCACTGTCTTGAAGGAAATAATAGACCATCCTGAGTACCTTATTTTGCAGTTTGAGTGCTTCTTAGGATGACATTTTCTAAAAGGAATTTCTCTTTTGAAGTCATTTAGTAACGTGATCATTACCATTTAAAAAATAATGATCAGGGCTTCCCTGGTGGCGCAGTGGTTGAGAGTCCGCCTGCCGATGCAGGGGACGCGGGTTCGTGCCCGGGTCTGGGAAGATCCCATATGCCGCGGAGTGGCTGGGCCCGTGAGCCATGGCCGCTGAGCCTGCGCGTCCGGAGCCTGTGCTCGGTAGAGGCCACAACAGTGAGAGGCCCGCGTACCGCCAAAAAAAAAATAATAATAATGATCAAATGTACCTGGATAACAGAATGATTGTCATAGTCAAGTAACTGTCAAAACAAAACATTATTTCCAAATTGCAAAGCATAGTAATCTTGGTTTGGAAAATATTTATGCTGTCCTTATATTTTCATGTTTATGCAAGAAAAAATGCAAGACAAAAAGGAGAACATTTCTCCCTGCAAGCAAAGATTTTATGAGATGACACAACACCCTAAGAAAATTAGATAACAAAGATGCATGGGGAAGCATGCAACTTGATGGCTGGCATGCACCATGGTTTAGTATATTTTACATGAATCAAAACTTTAGCTCTGTGATCTGTAATAGTTAAGATTTTAGCCTGTTAATAGCTTGAGTTTCAATGACCACCATCCATTGTACTGCTTCTAAGAAGTAGTTTGACAACTCTAAGCAACTTTGATTCTAAGACTTACCAGAAAATGTATGCTCTCTGAAGTATGTGCAGTGCTATAATGTCTGCTGTTATTTCTTCACACGCTGACTTTCAGGATAATTATATTTATATCTCAATGACACAGTATTGATTATCCAGTCTGTGGATTATCTAGGCATTGCATCAGACTTGGTGCCCTTATTTTGGCTCTTTCACTTTATAGATCCTACGTTGGAAAGCACTGAGGTAGAGAGGCTCAGCAGAGATTGAAAAAGTTACTTTTGCAATAATTTGCAGTATTTTAAGATTATATATCAAAGGTTTAATTAGGTAGGAATAAAACATTATAATATGTTCTAGTTCTCAATTGCAAACCACCCCAAAACTTTGTGTACCAAAACTACAACAGTCATTTATAGTATTCATGGATTTGCAGTATGGGCAGGGCTGGTAGAGACAGTTTGTCTTTGTTCCAAGTATCATCTGTTGGAACATATTGACTGGGCACTGGGGTATTCATTTCCAGTATGGCACTCACATAGCTGGCAACTTTGGGCTGGCTGGTAGCTGGAAAGTCAGTTAGGGCTATGGGCTGGGGTCTCTATTTCTCTTCACATGTTTTGCCACAGGCCACTTGGACTTTCTTTTATTGCATGGTGGTTCTGAGAGTGAGTTTTCCCAGAAGTAGAAAGTGGAAGCTGTCTGAGTCATCATCAATTGTACACTATTCTGTTAATCAAGCATCGACCCACTTCTTGATAGGAGGTAGATAGGAGGTGTGTCAGAGAACTTAGAACTATGTTTCAATACTGCTATATAAACCAAACTAAAAAAAAAAAAAAACTAGCTTTCAGATATCCAATTTATTCATATATCTGATGTCCCTAATTAATTATTAATTATTTCAAGATAACCATACCTGGTATTTTTAAAGTGTAATAAATAATTAGAAACAAAGCAGGTATCTTAGAGTACTGTTGAGCACCTGGCATATCATATATATTTTAGTTGCCATATATCAGAAAAGCCCTATGGAAACTACAGTAGGTTAGGAAAGGCCAACAAAAATAATATAAGAAACAGAGTCATACTGTATAATGTAAACTTTAAGGAAAAAAACCTTCGAAATTGTTTTCAGTTGTGACATAATAATATCCAAAACTCATTGTTTGGTCCATCTCACTTCTAAGAGCTTGTATGTGTGAACTTGTTTAATCCTTTTGACCACCCTGTGGAGCAGGTACTACTATAATTTCCATTTTACAGAATTAGTCACAAAGCCCCAGTGGGTAAATGACTGTCCATCCTGGTAAATGGCAGAACTGCAATTTGACCTTATCTCTTGGTTCCAGAGACTCCCTCTTAACCAGTGTACCACACGGTTCCCCTGGGCTGAGGTCTCCAATTCTTCCTTCTCCTTTTTCAGTTTTTTGTTGGCATGACTAGTGGGCTAGACAGGGAGAAAAAAGCGGTGAACACTTTCTGAATTGCTGGTTCCTAGTAAAGGTCATTGTACACATGGTAGAAACTTAAATAATTTCTGCTAAATATGTGGCAGATAGAGCAGGATAGCACAAAGCATTTTGAGGAATCCAAAAGTGGGAAAATCAGTGGAGGAAGCCTAAACGGGCTTCTGGAAATATGCTTAACCTCTGAGCAGTGGGGTACTTGATGAGACTGGACCAGAGAGAGGGGTTGTGCTGTTGCTATCATGAGCACATCAGGGACCCTGGCAGGGGACAACATTATACAGGTTTTCCCCCCGCTATCCGAAAGTAGAGCGTTCCTATGAAAACTTTCTTAAGCAGAAATGTGGTAAAGCAAAGAAGCAACTGCCTTAGGACACGTCTTGCTAAGGAATGCGCAAAATAAATCGAGATAAAGCACCAATGCTCACAGACACTTCAAATGGCAGCTTGATGCTAAGATGCTGAGTGTAGTTTCTGGGGAAGGAGCTTGGCAGTGCCACTTTAGATACTGGAGTGCCCACTGCCTCTGGAACAACTTGCTGAAAAGCAAATGCTAAACAGTCTTTCCCTTTTCACAATTTTTTTTTGTAAAAGTGAAAATTCTCTTCAGATTTCTTTCGGTTAGTGAAAATAGGTACTAATGTAGGTCTTTCATAAAAGCAAAGTGGCATAGAGCAAACTTTTGAAAAGCAGGAGATAACTGCATACACCAGGAATTGAAAATTGTACTGAGAAAAGAGTGGGGCACTGATGGAAGTAACTTCTCATTGCTGCACCAAACCTAGATGAGAGCTTTCAGTACAGACACGAAAATTCCTGCTATGATTTTTTTCCTGTTTTGGTTTCCTCACTATTCCCTGAAGGCTACCAAATATTCAAACGATAATGAAAATGCAAAGTAGATTTAAACTTCCCCTTCTTCTGGAAGCTGCATCTGAATGAAATAAACAGGGGTCCATACTGATCTCTGACTAATGAACCCTCAATTCCTCTTTGACATAAGCTAAGTCCAGAGAAGCACAGAGTGCTTACCTACATATACACTGGCAGTTGTCCATCTAGCATCCCTTACTATGTTCTCCTCCCTAAAATAGCTCTAATTTTGTTAAGTAATCCTCCTCTCTCCCACCACATACCTCATGTCTTTTCTCTGGAAGGTCACCCCATCCTCGATTCCAAACATGGATCCTAAAAAACTATTTAAAAAGATCATAAAGATGTTGGATCCCAGCTTTTCTTCTACAAAGGTGAATGTCACATACACATATATAGTTCCTTAAAAGAAATCACAGGGCTGGTGGTGAGAGAACTCAAATAAAGAATCCGTGAACAAGGATGCCTCTGGATAAAAGGCCTGTGATAAGCAATAAAGCCATGTAAATCTACATAAGTATAGCAAATACAACTAGTGTGATTTCCTCCATAAATTCCACATTTGGCCTTCAGAGGCAGGATAATGAACTTTGGTTTTTTTTGTGTTTTTTTTTTTTTTTTTTTTTTTTTGCGGTACGCGGGCCTCTCACTGTTGTGGCTTCTCCCGTTGTGGAGCACAGGCTCCAGACGCGCAGGCTCAGTGGCCATGGCTCACGGGTGTAGCCGCTCCGTGGCATGTGGGATCTTCCCAGACCAGGGCACGAACCCATGTCCCCTGCATCGGCAGGCAGACTCTCAACCACTGTGCCATCAGGGAAGCCCAGGATAATGAACTTTGGAATCAGACTATTTGAATTTGGATCCTAGTTCTGTAGCTCTTTACTATTAGGAGACCTTAAGACAATTATAATTTCTCTGAGAATTGATTTCCTAATTTGTAAAATAGGGCTAATATTACCTAACTCATAGGCTTGTAATGAAAATTAAATAATACATAAAAACATTTAGTATAATGACTAGTATATAAAGAGTGCTCAATAAATACCATCTCTAATAATAGTTATGTTTAAGTTAATAGACATTAAATGAAAATACTTGTTTAATTTATATCAGAGGCAAGAACATGTATGTTGCCCAGATTACTACTGAAGAAGAGGAGTAGACATATACTCTACTTGGGTCTAATTTTGTAAAAGAGAAATTACATCTATGTTATATATTCATTCATTCAGTAACTAATTATTGAGCACCAAATTTGGGCCTGGTACAGACTTAGCACTAAGGATATAGAAATGAATGAAAGAGTAAAAAGAAAGAAAGAAAGTAAGTTTTGCCCCTTATAATATGTCATAAAGTAATAAATGCTATGGTGAAAAATACAGCAAGGAAGGGCAATAGGGAATGTTGGTGGGATGGATGTTGCAGTTTAAATACAGCAGGCAGGGAAGGCTTGATTTGAGAAGGTGGTGTTTGTTGAAAGGTCTGAAGGAAGTGAGAGAGTGATGCATGTGTAATACCTGAAAGAAAAGCATTCCAAACTGAGGTAACAGTAAGTGCTAGGTACCTGAGATGGGAGTGCCCAGAGGCCAAGAGGGCTGAACAGACTGAGCAAGGGAAAAATTAATTTAGAGAAGTAAGGGCATGCAAAATTATAGGCCCTTTTTAGTTATTGTAATGACTTTGTGTTTTATCTAGTACAAAATAGAACCCACTGGAAGGTTTTAGGCAGGGTAGAAGCATGCTTTAATATAAATTTTAACCAAGAAAGAAATGACATAATTTAGGTTCTAAATTAGAACTGCCAATTAAAATATCACCTGCCATTTGTTTTATGTCATGTGCAAATTTCAGAGAATCTTAAAATGTGAAAAATGGTATATCTTAGAGATGGAACCCAGTATTCAGGAGGTAGACTTGTTGATGAATGGGATGAGCAGGAAAACAAAATAGAGAAGTCAGTGACAGCTACAAGATGACTTGGATTTTGCTTGAGCAACAGAAAAGATGGAATCACTTTTAATTTAGATGGAAACATTTGAGAAGGATCTTTGGGAGGTTTTTACCTGGATTAATCTAATTTAGATTAGACCTGGATCCAAGGGCTAAGCCCCAAGGACCTCCAAAGTTTGGAGATAACAAATGGGGCAGATCAGCAAAGGAGGCTGAGAAGTGGCCACTGAATTAGAGGGAAAACCAGGAGCATGTTGTGAACTAGAGGTCAAGGGAATACCTAGCCTCCTTCAGAATAAGGGGAGCTGACTCAAGTTTTAGAGGTGTACTGGCTTGTTTAGTCCAATCACATGAGATTCAAATATCAGTGTTTACAGGGAGAAGGGAAGGAGAAAGATTCAGAAGCAACAGTGAGGTTAAGGAAGACACATTTTTCAGTTCCAAGAAGGTTGCCTAGGAAGCAGTGTCTTCAGAGCAAAAAGTAAAGGAAGTTACTTCTATAACATATTAAGGATATAGAGAATGAATGAGAGACTGAATGAGTTTCTGGAGTCACAAATTTAAAGAGATGGGAAAGTATAAGTTAAGAATAAGTTAAGGGTATAAATTCCAGGCAGAGAGAGAAGATGTCCAGAAACAGATTAGCGGCTGGGGTACTAGAAGAAGAATAGGAAGGGCTGGGCTTCTTGTGTGTCTGAAATAAATAGGGGTACAGGGCACAATGAGAATTAGTCATGATGGAGCAGAGGCATGCAGTGGTGATGAGATCTTGCCAGGAGTTTGCACAGCTCTGAGTGTCCCATTTCACTTCTACTAATAAAGACCTGGAGGTCAGTGGAAGGATGGTCAATTTACTTTTGACTTGGTTACTCTTCGGCCCCTCTCCGTGGAAGTTGGCAGAAGGATGGTCTTATTCTAAGCATGTTCATGTCTTCTTGACCCTGTGACTAGATAACTTATAGACATCATGGTGATGGTGGGGAGGGAACACTGGAGAGAATACACAAAGCATTCATAGAGATTCTCTGAGTAGTAAAATCATAGATGGTGTTTTCTTCTTAGACTTGTCTCTGTGAAAAGGAATCATGTTTATAAATCAACATGAAATGATTATGGTTGACATAAGTAAAATAAGCATATTATAGAAGGTATGGATGGAGGGTTGAAAATTCCCCCCCCCCTGCATTTTTTAAACCTAATTCTGGATTTCTTAATTGTTAGCTTCTGAAGGGCAAAGTAATTTTCTTTTCAGTTTTGTGTCTCAACCCCTAGCATAAAATAAGCACCCAATAAACACTTTGTCAGTGAATGAGGTGGGATGGATACCTTGAAGTATAAGAAACCTTCAAACAGAAAAAGCAGTTTAGGGCTAAGTTAAAAAGATGTATTATTTTTGCACAGTCTAGTTCAGTTATGGAGCTCATTACTCAGGATAAAATATTAATTTATGTAGGAAGGCTATGATAACAGATATCATACCCATATGGAAGGTTGGGAGTGATTGAGGGTGTATCTCCAAACTTTTAAGAAAGATATAATGTATGAGACAATTCTACTTATTAAATCACATCCCTTAGTGAAGTTTCTCAGACAGGATGCAGAATTTGAGTGACCACATCCCTGAAGGCATTGCTCTTCACTGAGACTAATCATGTTCCTCAGTTTGGAGGACATTTTATTGTTCATAGAGTATTATATATTATTTATTGTCATCATGGTTTTTACTCATGCATCTTTTCTCTAAGTATTCAGGCTTCGAAATTCATAATCAGGTCCTCAATTGTCAAATTTGTTTAATATAATGAATTGCTTATACTATACATTTACATGCTGGATATATGATTTAATTACTAAATTAGAATATTCTGGGACATCTCAAGAAAAAGGCACTAAATGTTAAAGTTTTCTGGACTTCTGAAATCTTTTATGAACTTTATTTCAGCGAAAATGACCATTTAAGCCTTGGACCCAGCACATTTGTATTCTTTGAAAATGTTCCCAAAGTCTATATCGATATATTATGTGTACATTTGAAATGAGGTTCCACACTTCATAAAGCTGTGTTCTATATTAAACTTCATCTGGGGAAGTCTGTATCAGTTTTCTAGGGTGTAAAGTGATGGAAAAAACGAATCTCATTTGAATTGATTTTAGCTTGCTTATGAAATGGCCTCTTGGGGCATGAAGGAGAGTGGCTGGAAATTTGTGTCTGCAAAGTAGGCTGGAATCTGTAAAAAATTACCTCCAGATAAGAGGAATGAGCTGGGTAATGAAATGATTTCAATAGTATGAAACATTTGTTTTTAATGTAGAAGTCATTGGACATGAGAATTGTCTGCCTGTAGTTTTTTTCTCCCTGACAAGGGATTTCCTGCTCTTAAAATATCCTTTCTAAATTTCTGTTGAATTGTTTGCCAATGCAATCCAGAAATCTTGTTAGTCTAAGGTGAGAAAATCAGTATTAACGTTTCTTGTGCTAACATTTCCACTATTGACCTAGGATTAAAAAGCCAAAGGGTTCAATCCTGGAAACTTGAAAATGAGTGACACCTGCATCTAGATGAAGAGATATTTTAGTAAATTTCGAAAGATAAAAATCCAGCTAAATTATGAATACGTGATTTGATTTTTATTGTGAACGTCATAGTTTTGTTTTATACTCTGAATTTAAAACATGTAATATTGTCATTCTACACAAAATACTGGTAACAGTGGTAGCTCACTGTAAATATACTTTTCTTTCCAACTTGTGAATTAAGGAAATCACTGATCCCTGAAAGAAACAGATTGATTTTAAGACCCTTAACTTTACCTTCTTTGTCTTTCCTATATACTATTTCCTAATGCTTCTCTATAAGTTGGCCTCTATCATGTTTAGAATCTGGGTAAATAGAAAAAAACAATGCTTCTGTCACCAAGAGAATATTTTAAAAATATTTTCTAAGTTTAATTGGCAGCTTCATTTGCAATCAATTTGCATTTTTCTTTAATGAATTCAGAAGTTACATAATAAAAACAATGTTTCATCTTGAACGCTATTTGAATAAAATATTTCCTAACTGTTCATGGTGATTTTACATTGGAAATAATGCCACTAGCAAAGGAAAAATAGGCAAACTTCCAATACCAATGTTTGTAAATCCTCCTGTTCATCACGTCTGTTCCTTTCCAGAAGAATCCGAATGGCATGATCTGGAACTGTAGATGCACTGCTCTCACCTATAATCTCACCCAGAAAGAAACTCTTTTATTTGTGCTTTCTTAAGTTGGAGTGCTTCAGTCACAAACCCAATTTCAAGCCCACCCTAAAGGATCTTGTCAGAATCGACAACTATCAGCCAATATCTTACCATTAACATGACCTTTCCACAACAATATGGACAATTCCAGTATGATTTTGTTTTCAAACAAAGAAAGAAAGAGAGAAATAGAAGGAGGAGGAAATGGAGAAGGAGAAGTAGAAAAGAGAAAGAGGAAGAGGAAGAGGAAGAAGGAGAAGGAGATGAGAAGAGGAAGGGCTGGGGGAAGAAGACCACCACAGGAGAGAAGAAAAAAAGAAGAGAAGAGATATGGGAAGAAGGGAGAAGGAAGGAAGGAAGAAAATCATATATCTGATTTGCAAAGGATGTAAGAACACCAGTAATTTGATATAAAAAAAAGTCCCAGGAGTAAAAGAAATTATAGAAAAGCCCAAACAAAGGAACACATATTGCAGTTGTTCTTTAGATATCAAATTCTCCAAATCTGACCTTGGAAATCTTTCCTTTGCCAGTGTGGATCTCTGGAACAGAGCAGATTTTTAAGCTGTTTCTTGCAAACTTTCTTGGCATTCTGAACCCTCAAAGCAAAATATGAAATAGGGTGTCACATTGGTCACTCAGCTTGTATTGCTCCTTGGTGTTCATTTAGGTATCAGGCCTCTAATTTTTAAACGATAGTTTTTTTAAAGGATTTATGCTTGTAAAATTTCCAAATGAGATGGAGTATTTGAGTGACTTTGAAGGTCTCGTGACCTTTTTTCTTCTTTGACTTCCAGTGTTCATAAAATTACATTGATGCCAAAGATGCGTCAATATTTGATTAGTTGTGCCTTTTATTTCATAACCTGTTCAAACTCTTGTACTCTCAACTCCACCTTCTACAATTAGTTCTAGTTTCTTTTCTCCATGTCTAGGGTGTGTACTGGGGTCAAAAATGGAAACTTGAGAGATGTTTTAACCATAAGGACCTAAAATGAATTGCAGTTTCTGTCTAATCCTTTCATAAAGCTACCATTCATTATACTTGAATTTTCTCCCCCCCCCCTTTATTTTTGTTAGCACAGTACTATCATCTGCCAAATATATCTTTATATATTTTTTAAAATGGTCTCACTGATTTGGGTCCTATTGTTTCCCTCTCCCATGATAAAAATAATGAAATCCTCTTGATTATCGTAAATTGTCTTTTGTGGGGTTTTTTTTGCTTAAGAAAGAGACTAATTTACATTAAGGCACTCAAGGCCAGTGAAATTGTTTGCTTTACATTTCAAAATCACAAGGATGTTTTTGATGACTGTAAATGTTTGGACAATATACTATCATGTACCATTTTAAAGCCCCAGTGTTTAGCTTGATTACTCTTTGGATGTCAGACATGCCAAACCTGTATAGCACTTTTTACAAGTAATTTTTTGAGTGGCTTTTACAATCTATCATCTCAGTGTGTGGTTATTTTGTTTAGCTAACTCATGTGAAAGTGTATAAAAGGAAATCCTAAGAAAACAATGAAAGGCATTACAAAAGAAATGATAACAACACATTCTGAGCTGGAAAAACTTGTCTGGTTGTATCTTTGCTTAAAAGTATATAAGCGCGGGGGGACCTTCAAGATGATGGAGGAGTAAGACGTGGAGATCACCTTCCTCCCCACAGATACATCAGAAATACATCTACACGTGGAACAACTCCTACAGAACACCTACTGAACCCTGGCAGAAGACCTCAGACTTCCCAAAAGGCAAGAAACTCCCCACATACCTGGGTAGGGGAAACGAAAAATGAAAAAACATAGACAAAAGAATAGGGACGGGGCTTCCCTGGTGGGCAATGGTTGAGAGTCCGCCTGCCGATGCAGGGGACACGGGTTCGTGCCCTGGTCCGGGAAGATCCCACATGCCGCGGAGTGGCTGGGCCCGTGAGCCATGGCCGCTGAGCCTGCGCATCCAGAGCCTGTGCTCCGCAACGGGAGAGGCCACAACAGTGAGAGGCCCGGGTACCGCAAAAAAAAAAAAAAAAAAAAAAGAATAGGGACAGGACCTGCACCAGTGGGAGGGAGCCGTGAAGGAGGAAGAGTTTCCACACACTAGGAAGCCCTTTCGTGGGCAGAGATGGGGGGTGGAAGGGGGAAGCTTCAGATCCACGGAGGAAATCGCAGCAACAGGGGTGCAGAGGGCAAAGCGGAGAGATTCCCACACAGAGGATAGGTGCCGAACAGCACTTGCGAGCCCGAGAGGCTTGTCTGCTTACCCAACGGGGCGGGCAGGGGCTGGGAGCTGAGGCTCAGGCTTTGGAGGTCAGAGCCCAGGGAGAGGACTGGGATTGGCTGCGTGAACACAGCATGAAGGGGCTAGTGCACCACGGCTATCCAGGAGGGAGTCCAGAAAAAGTCTGGAACTGCCTAAGAGGCAAGAGACCATTGTTTTGGGTTGCACCAGGAGAGGGGATTCAGAGCACCGCCTAAACGAGCTCCAGAGATGGGCGTGAGCCACAGCTATCAGCGCGGACCACAGAGACGGGCATGAAACACTAAGGCTGCTGCTGCTGCCACCAAGAAGCCTGTGTGCGAGCACAGATCACTATCCACATATAACCCCTGCCTCCCAGGAGTCTGTGCAGCCCGCCAATGCCAGGGTCCCGTGATCCAGGGACAACTCCCCTGGGAGAACGCACGGTGCACCTCAGGCTGGTGCAACGCCACACCAGCCTCTTCCACCGCAGGCTCACCCCGAATTCTGTACCCCTCGCTCCCCCTAGCCTGAGTGAGCCAGAACCCCCTAAGCAGCTGCTACTTTAACCCCAACCTGTCTGGGCGGGGGAACAGACACCCTCAGGTGACCTACACACAGAGGCAGGGCCAGATCCAAAGCTGAATACTAGGAGCTGTGCGAACAAAGAAGAGAAAGAGAAATCTCTCCCAGCAGCCTCGGGAGCAGTGGATTAAATCTCCACAATTAACATGATGTACCCTGCATCTGTGGAATACCTGAATAGACAACGAATCATCCCAAAATTGAGGTGGTGGACTTTGGGAGCAACTGTAGACTTGGGGTTTGCTTTCTGCATCTTATTTGTTTCTGGTTGTATGTTTCTCTCTGTTCAGTATTTAGAGCTTATTATCATTGGTAGATTTGTTTATTGATTTCGTTTCTCTCTTCCTTTATTTATTTATTTATATATATATATTATTTTCCTTTTACTCTTTGTGTGAGTGCATATACGTATGCTTCTTTGTGTAATTTTTTCTGTATAGGTTTGCTTTTACCATTTGTCCTAGGGTTCTGTCTGTCCTTTATTTTTTTTATTACCTTTTAATTTTTTTAATTTAACAATATATTTTCTTTAATTTTATTTATTTATTTATTTATTATTATTTTTGGCTGTGTTGGGTCTTCATTGCTGCATGTGGGCTTTCTCTACTTGCAGAGAGCAGGGGCTACTCTGCAGTGCGCTGGCTTCTCGTTGTGGTGGCTTCTCTTGTCCTGGAGCACAGGCTCTAGTCGCACAGGCTTCAGTAGTTGTAGCTCGCAGGCTCTAGAGCGCAGGCTCAGTAGTTGTGGCACATGGGTTTTCTAGGAAGCCCTTTCGTGGGCAGAGATGGGGGGTGGAAGGGGGAAGCTTCAGATCCACGGAGGAAATCGCAGCAACAGGGGTGCAGAGGGCAAAGCGGAGAGATTCCCACACAGAGGATAGGTGCCGAACAGCACTTGCGAGCCCGAGAGGCTTGTCTGCTTACCCAACGGGGCGGGCAGGGGCTGGGAGCTGAGGCTCAGGCTTTGGAGGTCAGAGCCCAGGGAGAGGACTGGGATTGGCTGCGTGAACACAGCATGAAGGGGCTAGTGCACCACGGCTATCCAGGAGGGAGTCCAGAAAAAGTCTGGAACTGCCTAAGAGGCAAGAGACCATTGTTTTGGGTTGCACCAGGAGAGGGGATTCAGAGCACCGCCTAAACGAGCTCCAGAGATGGGCGCGAGCCACAGCTATCAGCGCGGACTGCAGAGACGGGCATGAAACACTAAGGCTGCTGCTGCTGCCACCAAGAAGCCTGTGTGCGAGCACAGATCACTATCCACATATAACCCCTGCCTCCCAGGAGTCTGTGCAGCCCGCCAATGCCAGGGTCCCGTGATCCAGGGACAACTCCCCTGGGAGAACGCACGGTGCACCTCAGGCTGGTGCAACGCCACACCAGCCTCTTCCACCGCAGGCTCACCCCGAATTCTGTACCCCTCGCTCCCCCTAGCCTGAGTGAGCCAGAACCCCCTAAGCAGCTGCTACTTTAACCCCAACCTGTCTGGGCGGGGGAACAGACACCCTCAGGTGACCTACACACAGAGGCAGGGCCAGATCCAAAGCTGAATTCAGTGCGCTGGCTTCTCGTTGTGGTGGCTTCTCTTGTCCTGGAGCACAGGCTCTAGTCGCACAGGCTTCAGTAGTTGTAGCTCGCAGGCTCTAGAGCGCAGGCTCAGTAGTTGTGGCACATGGGTTTAGCTGCTCCATGGCATCTGGGATCATCCCAGACCAGGGTTTGAACCCGTGTCCCCTGCATTGGCAGGTGGATCCTTAACCACTGCGCCACCAGGGAAGCCCTTCTTTTCCTTTCTTTCTTTTTTTTTTTTTTTCACCTTTTCTTCTGAGCCATGTGACTGACTGGTTCTTGGTGTTCCGGCCAGCTGTCAGCCCTCAGCCTCTGAGGTGGGAGAGGCAAGTTCAGGACATTTGTCCACCAGAGACCTCCTGGCCCCACGTAATATCAATTGGCGAGAGCTCTCCCAGAGATCTCCATCTCAACGCTAAGACCCAGCTCCACTCAACGACCAGCAAGCTACAGTGCTGAACACCCTATGCCAAACAGCTAGCAAGACAGGAGCACAACCCCACCCATTAGCAGAGAGGCTGCCTAAAATCATAATAAGGTCATCAGACACTCCAAGACACACCACCGGATGTGGTCCTGCCCACCGGAACACAAGATCCAGCCTCATCCACCAGAACACAGGCACCAGTCCCCTCCACCAGGAAGCCTACACAACCCACTGAACCAACCTTACCCACTTGGGGCAGACACTGAAAACAATGGGAACTATGAACATGCAGCCTGTGAAAAGGAGACTCCAAGCACAGTATGTTAAGCAAAATGAGAAGACAGAGAAATACACATCAGATGAAGGAGCAATGTAAACACCTACCAGACAAAACAAATGAAGAGAAAATAGGCAGTTTACCTGAAAAAGAATTCAGAGTAAAGATAGTAAAGGTGATCCAGAATCTTGGAAATAAAATGGACAAAATACAACAAAGGTTTAACAAGGACCTAGAAGAACTAAAGAGCAAACAAACAATGATGAACAACAAAATAAATGAAACTAAAAATTCTCTAGAAGGAATCAATAGCAGAATAACTGAGGCAGAAGAACAGATAAGTGACCAGGAATATAAAATAGTGGAAATAACTATCACAGAGCAGAATAAAGAAAAAAGAATGAAAAGAATTGAGGACAGTCTCAGAGACCTCTGGGACAACATTAAACGCACCAACATTCGAATTATAGGGGTCCCAGAAGAAGAAGAGAAAAAGAAAGGGACTGAGAAAATATTTGAAAAGATTATAGTTGAAAACGTCACTAATATGGGAAATGAAATAGTCAATCAAGTCCAGGAAGCACAGAGAGTACCATATAGGATAAACCCAAGGAGAAACACACCAAGACACATATTAATCAAACTATCAAAAATTAAATACAAAGAATATTAAAAGAAGAAAGGGAAAAGTAACAACATACAAGGGAATCCCCATAAGCTAAACAGCTGATCTTTCAGCAGAAACCCTGCAAGCCGGAAGGGTGTGGCAGGACATATTTAAAGTGATGAAAGGGGAAAACCTACAACCAAGATTACTCTAACCAGCAAGGATCTCATTTTTTGCTTTTACCATTTGTCCTAGGGTTCTGTCTGTCCTTTATTTTTTTTATTACCTTTTAATTTTTTTAATTTAACAATATATTTTCTTTAATTTTATTTATTTATTTATTTATTATTATTTTTGGCTGTGTTGGGTCTTCATTGCTGCATGTGGGCTTTCTCTACTTGCAGAGAGCAGGGGCTACTCTGCAGTGCGCTGGCTTCTCGTTGTGGTGGCTTCTCTTGTCCTGGAGCACAGGCTCTAGTCGCACAGGCTTCAGTAGTTGTAGCTCGCAGGCTCTAGAGCGCAGGCTCAGTAGTTGTGGCACATGGGTTTAGCTGCTCCATGGCATCTGGGATCATCCCAGACCAGGGTTTGAACCCGTGTCCCCTGCATTGGCAGGTGGATCCTTAACCACTGCGCCACCAGGGAAGCCCTTCTTTTCCTTTCTTTCTTTTTTTTTTTTTTTCACCTTTTCTTCTGAGCCATGTGACTGACTGGTTCTTGGTGTTCCGGCCAGCTGTCAGCCCTCAGCCTCTGAGGTGGGAGAGGCAAGTTCAGGACATTTGTCCACCAGAGACCTCCTGGCCCCACGTAATATCAATTGGCGAGAGCTCTCCCAGAGATCTCCATCTCAACGCTAAGACCCAGCTCCACTCAACGACCAGCAAGCTACAGTGCTGAACACCCTATGCCAAACAGCTAGCAAGACAGGAGCACAACCCCACCCATTAGCAGAGAGGCTGCCTAAAATCATAATAAGGTCATCAGACACTCCAAGACACACCACCGGATGTGGTCCTGCCCACCGGAACACAAGATCCAGCCTCATCCACCAGAACACAGGCACCAGTCCCCTCCACCAGGAAGCCTACACAACCCACTGAACCAACCTTACCCACTTGGGGCAGACACTGAAAACAATGGGAACTATGAACATGCAACCTGTGAAAAGGAGACTCCAAGCACAGTATGTTAAGCAAAATGAGAAGACAGAGAAATACACATCAGATGAAGGAGCAATGTGAACACCTACCAGACAAAACAAATGAAGAGAAAATAGGCAGTTTACCTGAAAAAGAATTCAGAGTAAAGATAGTAAAGGTGATCCAGAATCTTGGAAATAAAATGGACAAAATACAACAAAGGTTTAACAAGGACCTAGAAGAACTAAAGAGCAAACAAACAATGATGAACAACAAAATAAATGAAACTAAAAATTCTCTAGAAGGAATCAATAGCAGAATAACTGAGGCAGAAGAACAGATAAGTGACCAGGAATATAAAATAGTGGAAATAACTATCACAGAGCAGAATAAAGAAAAAAGAATGAAAAGAATTGAGGACAGTCTCAGAGACCTCTGGGACAACATTAAACGCACCAACATTCGAATTATAGGGGTCCCAGAAGAAGAAGAGAAAAAGAAAGGGACTGAGAAAATATTTGAAAAGATTATAGTTTAAAACGTCACTAATATGGGAAATGAATTAGTCAATCAAATCCAGGAAGCACAGAGAGTACCATATAGGATAAACCCAAGGAGAAACACACCAAGACACATATTAATCAAACTATCAAAAATTAAATACAAAGAATATTAAAAGAAGAAAGGGAAAAGTAACAACATACAAGGGAATCCCCATAAGCTAAACAGCTGATCTTTCAGCAGAAACCCTGCAAGCCGGAAGGGTGTGGCAGGACATATTTAAAGTGATGAAAGGGGAAAACCTACAACCAAGATTACTCTAACCAGCAAGGATCTCATTCAGACTTGACAGAGAAATTAAAACTTTTACACACAAGCAAAAGCTAAGAGAATTCAGCACCAGCAAACCAGCTTTACAGCAAATGCTAATGGAAGTTCTCTAGGCGGGAAACACAGGAGAAGGAAGAGACCTACAATAACAAA
Organism: Neophocaena asiaeorientalis asiaeorientalis; assembly: GCF_003031525.2. Classification (NCBI taxonomy): domain Eukaryota; kingdom Metazoa; phylum Chordata; class Mammalia; order Artiodactyla; family Phocoenidae; genus Neophocaena; species Neophocaena asiaeorientalis. Next base: position 5,726,427 of record NW_020174712.1, on the reverse strand, counting down.
TCCAAAACAATTAAGAAAATGGTAATAGGAACTTACATATCGATAACTACCTTAAATGTAAATGAATTAAATGCTCCAACCAAAAGACATAGACTGGTTGAATGGATATAAAAACAAGACCTGTATATATGCTGTCTACAAGAGACCCACCTCAGACCCAGGGACACATACAGACTGAAAGTGAGGGGATGGAAAAAGATATTCCACGCAAATGGAAATCAAAAGAAAGCTGGAGTAGCAATTCTCATATCAGACAAAATAGACTTTAAAATAAAGACTATTACAAGAGACAAAGAAGGACACTACATAATGATCAAGGGATCAATCCAAGAAGATATAACAATTGTAAATAGTTATGCACCCAACATAGGAGCACCTCAATACATAAGGCAACTGCTAACAGCCATAAAAGGGGAAATTGACAGTAACACGATCATAGTAGGGGACTTTAACAACCACTTTCACCAATGGACAGATCATCCAAAATGAAAATAAAAAAGGAAACACAAGCTTTAAATGATACATTTAACAAGATGGACTTAATTGATATTTATAGGACATTCCATCCAAAAACAACAGAATACACTTTCAAGTGCTCATGGAACATTCTCCAGGATAGATCATATCTTGGGTCACAAATCAAGCCTTGGTAAAATTAAGAAAATTGAAATCGTATCAAGTATCTTTGCTGACCACAATGCTATGAGACTGGATATCAATTAAAGGAAAAAAATCTGTGAAAAATAAAAACACATGGAGGCTAAACAATACACTACTAAATAACCAAGAGATCACTGAAGAAATCAAAGAGGAAATCAAAAAATACCTAGAAACAAATGACAATGAAAACACCACCACCCAAAACCTATGGGATGCAGCAAAAGCATTTCTAAGAGGGAAGTTTATAGCAATAGAATCCTACCTCAAGAAACAAGCAACATCTCAACACCTCAACAACCTAACCTTATACCTAAAGCAATTAGAGAAAGAAAAACAAAAAAACCAAAAGTTAGAGGAAGGAAAGAAATCATAAAGATCAGATCAGAAATAAATGAAAAAGAAATGAAGGAAATGATAGCAAAGATCAATAAAACTAAAAGCTGGTTCTTTGAGAAGAGAAACAAAATTGATAAACCATTAGCCAGACTCATCAAGAAAAAAAGGGAGAGGACTCAAATCAATAGAATTAGAAATGAAAAAGGAGAAGTAACAACCGACACTGCAGAAATACAAAGGATCATGAGAGATTACTACAAGCAACTCTATGCCAATAAAATGGACAACCTGGAAGAAATGGACAAATTCTTAGAACTAGCACAACCTTCCAAGACTGAACCAGGAAGAAATACAAAATGTAAACAGAGCAATCACAAGCACTGAAATTGAGACTGTGACTAAAAATCTTCCAACAAACAAAAGCCCAGGACCAAATGGCTTCACAGGTGAATTCTATCAAACATTTAGAGAAGAGCTAACACCTATACTTCTCAAACACTTCCAAAATATAGCAGAGGGAGGAACACTACCCAACTCATTCTATGAGGCGACCAACACCATGATACCAAAACCAGACAAGGATGTCACAAAGCAAGAAAACTACAGGCCAATATCACTGATGAACATAGATGCCAAAATCCTCAACAAAACACTAGCAAAGAGAATCCAACAACACATTAAAAGGATCATACACCATAATCAAGTGGAGTTTATCCCAGGAATGCAAGGATTCTTCAGTATACGCAAATCAATCATCGTGATAAACCATATTAACAAATTGAAGGAGAAAAACCATATGATCATCTCAATAGATGCAGAAAAGCTTTCAACAAAATTCAACATCCATTTATGATAAAAACATTCCAGAAAGTAGACATAGAGGGAACTTACCTCAACATAATAAAGGCCATATATGACAAACCCACAGCCAACATTGTTCTCAATGTTGAAAAACTGAAACCATTTCCTCTAAGATCTGGAACAAGACAAGGTTGTCTATTCTCACCACCATTATTCAAAATAGTTTTGAAAGTCCTAGCCGTGGTAATCAGAGAAGAAAGAAATATAAGAAACACAAATTGGAAAAGAAGTAATGCTGTCACTGTTTGCAGATTACATGATACTATACATAGAGAATCCTAAAGATGCTACCAGAAAACTACTAGAGCTAATCAAGGAATTTGGTAAAGTAGCAGGATACAAAATTAACGCACAGAAATCTCTTGCATTCTTATACACTAATGTTGAAAAATCTGAAAGAGAAATTAAGGAAACACTCCCATTTACCACTGCAACACAAAAAATAAAATACCCAGGATTAAACCTACCTAAGGAGACAAAAGACCTGTATGCAGAGAACTATAAGACACTGATGAAAGAAATTACAGATGATACAAACAGATGGAAAGATATTCCATATTCTTGGATTGGAAGAATCAACATTGTGAAAATGACTATACTACCCAAAGCAATCTACAGATTCAATGCAATCCCTATCAAACTACCAATGACATTTTTCACAGAACTAGAACAAAAAATTACACATTTTGTATGGAAACACAAAAGACCTTGAAGAGCCAAATCAATCTTGACCAAGAAAAATGGAGCTGGAGGAATCAGGTTCCCAGACTTCAGACTATACTGCAGTAATCAAGATAGTATATGGTACTGGCACAAAAACAGCAATATAGATCAATCAAACAGGATAGAAAGCCTAGAGATAAACCCACACACCTATGGTCAACTAATCTATGACAAAGGAGGCAAGGATATACAATGGAGAAAAGATAGTCTCTTCAATAAGTGGTGCTGGGAAATCTGGACAGCTACATGTAAAAGAATGAAATTAGATCACTCTGTTAACACCATACAGAAAAATAAACTCAAAATGGATTAAAGACCTAAATGTAAGGCCAGACACTATAAAACTCTTAGAGGAGAACATAGGCAGAGCACTCTATGACATAAATCACAGCAAGATCCTTCCTGACCCACCTCCTAGAGAAATGGAAATAAACACAAAAATAAACAAATGGGACCCAATGAAACTTAAAAGCTTTTGCACAGCAAAGGAAACCATAAACAGGACAAAAAGTCAACCCTCAGAATGGGAGAAAATATTTGCAAATGAAGCAACTGACAAAGGATTAATCTCTAAAATATACAAGCAGCTCATGCAGCTCAATATCCAAAAAACAAACAACCCAATCCCCAAATGGGCAGAAGACCTAAATCAACATTTCTCCAGAGAAGATATACAGATTGCCAACAAACACATGAAAGGATGCTCAGCATCACTAATCATTAGAGAAATGCAAATCAAAATTACAATGAGGTATCACTTCACACCAGTCAGAATGGCCATCATAAAAAAAATCTACAAGCAATAAATGCTGGAGAGGGTGTGGAGAAAAGGGAACACTCTTGCACTGTTGGTGGGAATGTAAATGGATACAGCCACTATGGAGAACAGTGTGAAGGTTCTTTAAAAAACTAAAAATAGAACTACCATACTATGTGTGTGTGTGTGCCTTTTCATCAAACTCACAACTAATGAGTTGTGAGAAATAACAAACATTTTCCACCTTTTCTTTAAATTTTTTGCAAGAGAATTTTCTTCAAAAATATTGATATTTTCATGGATTAAATAGCACAGTTGCTGACTTCTAGGTGAGGAAATAACTTTGAAAAATGAAGGCAAGTGAAGTAATGTAAACGAAGTTGGAAACAAAGTAAAGACCGAAAAAAAGGGAAATGGTTAAAGAATGGTAGTATAACAAAAAAGTAGAAGTAAGAACTCCATTAGAAATCCTATTTTTAAAAAATATAATCGCAAAGGAAAATGTAAGTAAAAGGTCACAACATTTTAAAGAAGATATATATATATATATACACATATAAACAAATATACATACACATATACATATACATAAAAAGAGGAGAACAGGTACTGAAATGTTCATATTGATTATATCTGCATAGTGGCATTCCCAGTCATTTTTCTTTCTGTTGCACTATTTTCCTTATTTTTCTAGTATAGGTTTTTAATAACCAGAAAAATTATATTATTTAAAATAGCAAAAATAGCAAGAGAAGAAGCTTACTGTATTCTTGGTATTTCTGTTAATCCCCAAACTAAGATAAGACAAAGCAAAACAAAGCCAAATCCCTCAATTCTCATCAAGGATGAGAGAAAGAGGGTGGCTTGACTGAATGACTTTGGGCTTTGTCTTACAAAAACCTAGTTCTTCCAATCTTTAGTTGAATGGACTTGCATAAAAGGTGCTTAACATTTCTGGGCCTTTGTTTTTGTGAATATTAATGAGACCTCATAGAAAGAACCTAGAAAGGTAATTCTTTTTTTTTTTTTTTTTTTTTTTT
>NW_020174712.1:5565979-5721918 GCF_003031525.2 Neophocaena asiaeorientalis asiaeorientalis | reverse complement strand
GTGGTACGCGGGCCTCTCACTGTTGTGGCCTGTCCCGTTGCGGAGCACAGGCTTCGGACGCAAAGGCTCAGCGGCCATGGCTCACGGGCCCAGCCGCTCCGCGGCATGTGGGATCTTCCCGGACCGGGGCACGAACCCGCGTTCCCTGCATCGGCAGGCGGACTCAAACACTGCGCCACCAGGGAAGCCCCATTTTGGAAATTCTTGATGCGACAACTTGTCTCCTCCTCGTCGTCACTGTTGCCTTTGTGGGCCCCTTCCTAATATTTGCTGAATACATCTCTGAAAGCTGCATTTGCTTAATAAAATTATGTGCTCATTTCTTGTTTTTCTCTACTGGTAAAATATTTTCCAGCATATTTTGCTATTTGCAACTTGAGAAGTACAAAACATACTCTTTTTATATATGCCTTATGGCTTTGAAAATCTCTATTAATAGAAATTTATTTGCTAATTTTCTAAACTGAGGCAGAATTTATTTCCCATATTATAATTTAATAAATACCCTTGTTTTAGTAACTTGTGACTTATGGAATTAATTCGATGGTACTTCTATTAGTAATATCTTAAACTATTTTTTTGACTGTAGAATCAAAGGCTTTGCCTTTACTACAAGTAATTGAAATATTTAACTTGCAGGTTGCAGAGGTACAGGGGACAGGAAAAGAAAATGATTCAGAGTTCTTCAATCCCTGATATTACACCACTGTGGAGGCTATAGATTGAACCTATGTAAGGCGAGCATGTGACTATCTCTACAATTGACTCCAGGGAATATTTTAAAGGTGTCAGAGATTTTTCCTGTGGCTCTAAGTATAGGTAATGGTGTCTGTGGACTCATTGTTGAAAAGCATTTGCCACAATATGAACTAACCTGTTGTATCATAAAAACATTGATGAGTGCCATTCTTAATTACTATTGAAATATTTTGACCAGGCATTATTTTCTAGTTAATAAATACATTAATTGATTTTACAAATATTTATCCAGTATCTATTCTGTTGTAGACACTATACTAGTTCTTTATATTTTAGTTAGGCCAAAGTAGAAAAAAAAACTGGTCCTTTCATTAATATTTTAATAGCTGGTAAACTTTCCCCATCCCTACCCTTAATATTTACTACTTATATTTGGTAACAATTGACAGTTAAGAATATATACCAACATATATATTTGACTCTAACAAACCCTAAGTAGATAGAGGGACACCAGATAAGATAAGGCATATGGAGTGCTATACACATGGAAGAGATTTCAGAAACTTTTACTGAGAGGGCAACCAAGGCTCAAAGATACTAAGCAGCTTCTCTTATATAACATGTTGCTTAACTATGATTAACAATCTATGATCTGATGTTAATGACATCAGCAGCCCTAGGCAAGGTCAAGTAGATCAGGCTTTGATACAATCCTTTTTTTTTTTTTTTTGGCAATTCCAACTTGTAGCAATACTTTATTCTTAGACACTCTTCTACTTTCACATTTTCTCACGCACTGGAGGGGTTTGATGTGTGGTGTAAATGAACTTACTCTCCACAGATGTTTTAACCAATCAGTGGTTGGTATACTGCAATCTGTTGCCTGTCACTGCCATAGAGGAAATCCCTTGTACAACCTCAGATTCCTGTAGCAGATAGCACTTGGCCTTCTGGGAGTCAAGTGTGACTTTATAGATAAAGTCAGATAATGAATGGTTGAGTAAAATAGCTTTAAGAAAGAGAACTGTTAAGGGAAGGAAGGAAGGGAGGGAGGAAGGGATGGAGGGAGGGAGGAAAGAAGGGGGAAGAAAGCAAAGAAAGGAAGGAAGGAAGAAAGAAAGAAAAAAAGAAAGAAAGAGAAAGAAAGCGTGGGAGGGAGGGAGGAAGGAAGGAAGGAAGGAAGAAAGAATTAGAAAATATCACTTTTTGGTTTGTGAGAAGAAAGCATTCAGCCTTTAGATGCCAGTCTTTAATAATGCAGGTGAGTTAGTATTCGTTTTTGATCCTAGAGTTTATTTTGTGAGTACAAGATACCTTAATCACTTTTAGAGGCATGGTTTGGGTCATAGAACCTAATTTATTCAATTCTCACTTTCTAGTGCATTTTTACCATGTTGACTTCCTTTGAACACAGCTTTGAATACAGATGAGAAATCAGTGTAAGAGTAGTGGTGAGATTAATGCAGTTTTGTTTCCTTAATGAACACGTACCTATTTTCAAAGTGGCTATTTCCTGGAATACAGTTAACCACAATTTAAATACAGCAGGATTTAAATTAGGTTCATAAATAGAAATATACCTTCTATAAAGCTTATAGGAATTGAATTATTTTGTTGCAGTGAGCTATTTCACATAGCGTATTTCTTGAAAGAACTGGGTAACTGGTTGTAGCATAGACAGTTATACTATATAACTCTTTGAGATAACTAGCTGTACTTTTATATTAACCTTGTAGACATAATAAGAATAATAGTAACATAAATACCATTCTTCACTTTTTACATTATTTAGAGCTTATAAGTAGATCCACATAGAATTTTAAAATAATTCTCAAAAACTATATAACATATATTAATGCTTATTTTGGTAGTAAGGAAACTGAGGTCTAGGTGATTAAGAAGTATGCCTATGACCACACAGTTTGTAAGACACAGCTAAGAATTAGATCTGGCTTGTCAGCCTTTCCATCCTGCATTAGTCCCATTACACTATGCATTCTTGAACTAATGCTGACCAAGTTGGGTGGGTTGTCTAGAGAAAGGCAGCCCAGTGGGATCACTTGTGTATAGTGATCAAGCCTAGTGCTTTGCTTGCTGAAGCATTGGGGAAGTCTTGATGTTCTTCAGTTTGGTACCCTGTGCCCTGCCTGGAAGGATGGCAGATTGGTTAATATAAATACAGAGAGGTCAAGTGTTGCTATTCATATTGCAAGTTTCAGTGATAACTTATCTGCTAGGATAAGTTATCAGGCAAGGTGTAATCTAGTGAGAAAGACTTGCAAAAAAAAAATGTTCCCACGGAGAGTTATCAATCAGCCTTGGTTTAATATATTAACAAGGAATTGATACTTTCAACCCTTTGATTAAATCCTAATAGAGAGGGAAAGAAAGAGTAAAGGAAAGCCCAGAACGCACTAACGTGACTAATATCTGCTATACTACTGGCCATCTGTATGTCTGAAAACTAATTTGAAAGCCTCTTTCATTTAGAAAATGATTTAACCCATGGTTCATTTAAACAGAATTCTCATTGGGATAATTGGAAATATGTTTTGATTTTCACAAAACTATTCAGTAACAGATCAGGTGGGGATAAACAATGCATGTATGTAAGCATAGGTAAGAATAGGTTAGTTGCCCAGAAACAATCATCTGGCATTCTCATGAGAACATAGTGGAAATACAGATGTGTTCTTTTTATTTCTGTATTCAAGGTTAGAAATTCTTGTGCCTAGGCCTTATTTCACTCTAGTTCTGGAAGATATTTATTTGTACTTCAAGTGCTCTCATCGGTCTGAGAATGAACTAGGCAGATTGACTACTTGTAAGTGAAACATGGATGATTCCTGCACATTTTTCTTGGTATGAGGACCATTAACTAACAAGTATACTTAGATTTGCTGGAAACAAGGAATAGGTAAAGGCACTCTGATAACAAAACATATTATCCTGGATATCAGTATTTAATTCCAATCATAAAAGTTCTTACAACCATAAAATAATAAAAAGGTAAATCGAAATTTGCTTTAATGAAGTTTAGTGTATACATATCATGGCGGGATGATGGTACATGTCTGGAGCTTTTCTGGGTTGGAGAGGGATGCAGGAGGTTTGCTCTTGTCTCTGATTCCATTGAGGTTCACATTTCAAAAGAACAAAATTATATGCAAGTTTTCTCAAATAAGATAGCATGTAAGGATTTTTTTTAACTTATATAGTGTTAATATTGTTAATATTGTATCTTTTTACTATCTCTTTTCAAAAAGAATGGTAAGAAAGAGATAAAAGAGAACATCTGTCAACCTAGAATTCTATACCTGGCAAAATATTTTTCAAAAGTGGGAACAAAATAAATATAGTTCTAGAGAAGCAAAAACAAAGGGACTTTGTCATTAGTAGACTGGCATTACAAGGAAGCTCTTCAGACAAAGAGGAAATTTCCCCAACAGAAAAACAAAAATGAAGGGAGGGAAGGGAGCAAGAAAAATTGTAAATATGTGTTTACATATAAGTGAATGCATATTGACTGTATTAAACGATGCTAATTATGCCTTGTGAAAATATATTCCAATATTGTAAAGTATTTGTAGCATCAAATTGAATGACAAAATCACCCAAAGTGGGAGAATGCAGTGAACTGCATTAAAGAACCTAAACTTGTCTGAAAAGTGGTAGAAGCACTAATTAATAGTTGATTCTAACAAGGTAAGGATGTCTGTTGTAATCTCTACAGTAACCACTGAAAGAATAGTAAAAGGATTTATAATTCACAGCCTAATATATTTGGAAATGAGATAATAAAGGAATAAAACTAATTAAGAAAACCAAAGGAGGTCATCTAGGTAGGCTAAAACAAAGGATAACAACAGAAACCAAGTTGTATGATTGTAGATACAAGTTCAAATAGAGCCATAATAACATGAGTATTAATGGATTAAATATCAAAATTAAAAAATAAAATTGTCCGTCTGAATAAAAAGTAAAACCCAATTATGTACACCTTACAAGAGGCATCTGAAATGTAAGGATCACGTTTAGGTGTAACAACAGATAACTATGAATATCTAGTGCCTTATAAAAGTTGGAGGTTTGGGCTTCCCTGGTGGCGCAGTGGTTGAGAGTCCGCCTGCCGATGCAGGGGACAAGGGTTCGTGCCCCGGTCCGGGAAGATCCCACATGCCGCGGAGCGGCTGGGCCCGTGAGCCATGGCCGCTGAGCCTGCGCGTCCGGAACCTGTGCTCCGCAACGGGAGAGGCCACAACAGTGAGAGGCCCGCGTACCGCAAAAAAAAAAAAAAGATGTATCAAAAGTTGGAGGTTTTATTTTTTTCAAGTACCAGATATCTTGGGAGGTTGGTTGCTAGTATTATTTTAGAGGACAGAGGATGTCAGTGGGGTAGTGTCTGTGATTTTTTGGCTTTTCCCTTATGGTTACAAGATGGCAATTGCAGCTCCAGCTCCAGCCAAATGTCAGATTGCAGGCAGTGAGGAGGAAAGAGTGATACCTGTGTCAGGAGCAGAGACATGCCAAGGTAGGGGGGTAAAGGAAGTGGTCTGCCCAGGTACAGTTAGGGGTACATTGTCTGCATAATTTTAAAAATAGTAAATATAACTAAGAGTCCATGGGCTTTTCATTATCACCACAAGCTGGCAATTTAAAAAAACGTTGGTGATAAAATATTCCTAGTGGCGTGGACCTCTCCCCACACACCCTGTTCCCCACTTTCACCCCCCTGCCGTTTATCAGAAAAGCAAATTCTTTTACAGAAATTTCTGGGTGTTTGCATAGATCTCATTGGTAAGAAATGTGTCACATAGTCAATAAAGAAAGTCTGGGGAGGGTGCATTTTCAGCTTTCCAGTCTTGATAGTTGAAAAAGACAAGGGTACAATGGATTTAGATGGGTGCTGCATTAACTCTACAATATTTACCATAAATAGAGGGACAAGACAGGAATTCAGTCCCAAGTGATACCAAGGTGACTGGGTCACCTGACCAAAATAGAGACAGGAGCTAGGGTTGAGTAGGGACAAATAAGGAAGACTCTGAATGTCCATAATAGATTATTTTGTTTCTCTGCCTCGTTTAGTCATCTAGGAAACTAGAAGAAATACCTTTTTGAGGATTTGATGAGATGATACATATATAAAAATTTTAAAAAATATCCCAAATCTCAGACTTCTGAATTCTCTGATAGCAGGAGGAGGTATTCTAAGATGTTAGGTATAGAAGAGCTATCACAGGGCAAATTTATGAGACAAAAATGAAAATGCTTGTTGTTCACGTTCAGTATTAGCCTAGACTAATATTTTGAAAAAGCAAAACCAAAATGGAACAAACAGAACAATTCTTGTCTTAATCAGAGTAGGGTTGAAACGATCTATGAAGATCCTTTCCAATGCAGTTTGTTACTCAATCTTATTCCTTTTGCTTGGTGACAAATTAATGACTAGTCTCATCTCCTTTTCCTTTTCACCTCTTGTATGTGTATATATGCACCTTTTCGCTGTGGTTTCTTCTCTGGGAACCTGTCCTCTACCCCATTTATTCTCCGTTGACCATTGTGTTTCCCATCTTTGGGTCCCTTTATAGGTAGTGAGCGCCAATGCTCAGCTAGCACCTGCAGGGATTGGTTTGGAGCTGAGTGTGGACAGAATGAGCCTCTGCAACAAATATGTGCTCTGTATTCTGTCAGTGTGGTTGTAGGCTGTATGTATAAATCATCTGCCTCTGTAGTCCCTGCTTCCATTTCAAGAGGCTCATTAAGACTAAAAATGTTACATTTTTACGAGGATCTGGAACCTGATCTGAATGTGTCACAGAGACAAGACAAACAGCAAAGTGCCTGAGAGATAGTCCTCTGTATTTGAAAGTTTCTTTACACAGTGACAACCCAGGAGCTACAATTAAACAAACAAATAGAAAACAAAGTCTCCTCACAGCCCTGTAAGAGAAAAATGCTCATATTTCAAGGTCAATCAGAACTTGCTTGAAATTATTTAATAGGTTTAATAGAAGCAATGGGATATTCTCTCCACTGAAGTAGCCTATTTCTTCTCTACTAGAGAATCACTACTTCTGGTTAGAAACAGTGTTATGCTGTAAGTAATAAATATGGATGGACCTGGGCTGTACATCTTGAGTTTGCACACAAACAGATCTGAGCTTCCTCAGTGGTGTGCCACTGATTCCTTAGCTCTTGAAGGCTCCTAATCCAGGGTTTTCATGTGATGCTTCTCAGAGGAAAGTCTGTTTTCTTCCATATCAAATATACAAATCCATTTATTAAGGATTTCATATTAGTTATGGTATTTTTCAATTCTAGAATTTATATTGTGTTCTTTATTAGTGACTCCCACAATCTGAAGAAATTCATCTTTTAATTTACTTCTATCATCTTTTCCTCTATTTTCTACACATAATAATTAGTTATTTTAGATTTTTCATTGTCTAAGCCCAATATCTCATTTAGATGTAGGTCTATTTCTTTGTTTTTGTTTTAATGACATCTTTATTTACATCTACTCTAACTGCAAAGCTAACCTTTCCTTCAATTATGAATGTAGACAGCAAACTACAGTGGTTTTTAGCAGAATCTGTGACTGTCATCAATCAAATCATGGATCTTTTCATACCACATTACAGTTGTTGCTGATATCCCCGAATATTATTTATGCCCATCACCCACTACTTGGAAATTATGGTAGTTTTATGGATTTTAGCTATAAAATCCTGTTTCTTGTCTTTCCTAGTATTTTTTTAATTGAGTGCCACTTATTGTGCATAAAATAATTGTAGCATCTCCATATGATGTTATCTTCATCCAGATACTCTTGTAACGTACATCTATGTTACTCTTTCTTCCTTTAGGTGAAATATGCTAATGTAGTGGCAAGAAAAACAGATGGATTCAAGATGCTTTCTTGTTATAGAATCAGCAGAATTTGCTATTGGGTGAATGATGGGTTAGGTGTCCAGGTGCAAAAGAATGTGAGGAACTGAAGTTGATTGCCAGAACGGTAGCTCAGGCAGCTTGGTAGTTTGTGGTGCTACTGCTTGGGCTGGGGAACACTGAGGAAGGAACTTGTGTGAAAGGTGGTGTGAACAAGAGTTCACTTTTGTACATGTGAATTTATGGTGTCTCTGCTATTCCAAGTCTTATGGAATTTTCTGTATGAGTGTGTTTCAGCTTTGCATTGAGTTGTGTTTGGCTTTCCAGAGTCACTCGCTCTTTCAATCTTGCTTCTTAGAAAGGGTAGATAGAGTAACAATTAAAAGTTACTATGTTTTGGCAAGTATGTTCTTCTTCAATTAGTGCAGTCTGGCTCCATGCTTTCATTTTAACGATTATGGAAGAAATCTGTTAACTACTACCATCTGTGCCTTCACAGAAAGGCATGATAACTGTTGTTTGATGGGGGACTTATTGTCCACATCTATATTGTCCACATCTATATGCAGGTGCCGTCCTTATTCTTTTGTCTCTGTTTTTTCTTTTGCCCTACCCAGGTACGTGGGGAGTTTCTTGCCTTTTGGGAGGTCTGTGGTCTTCTGCCAGCCTTCAGTAGGTGTTCTGTAGGAGTTGTTCCACGTGTGGATGTATTTCTGGTGTATCCGTGGGGAGGAAGGCGATCTCCGCGTCTTACTCTTCCGCCATCTTCAAGGTCCCCCCTGCAATTCTTAAATACTTTACCTGATGTTGAAAACAGTGCCTGTGAGCAGCAAGCCTGGTATAGCTCTCCAGAGCTCTCACTCTGGGCCACAGGCTGTCTTTGATGGACAAGCTTGGGTTCTAATCATGTATTACAGCCCTCACAGCCTCTGAGTAACTTGAGGATTTTCTCTTTGACATTTTTCTCTGCAGGAACGACAGTTAAAACACTCCCTGGATTTCAGCTAACTTAACATTTTAAAGTATAAATAACACCCGTACCTCATGCTGACTCCTGTCTGTTGATAGACTATTACTTATTGTTTTAGAAATTTTGATTGAAGAAAAATAGCTCTCAACTCATGAAAATCAGTATTCTTAATCCTGAATATGTTTCAAATACTAAATTTCTCAGTGTTCTGCCTGATCCTGAATTATTCTCTTTATGGGTAGTGTTTTGATTAAGGTTCTTTATTTCTTATAAAATATAGAATAGGCATTTTTGTTTATCTGAAAGGGATACCATTTCTATTTCTTTTTTCTTTTTCTGCACTTTCCCTTTTTTAGCTATTCTTTTTTAAGGAAAAGAGCATGAGGGAAGAAATCCTGCATGCTTCCCATTTGCAAGCTAACTTCCTTCTTCTTCCTCTCCTTTCTTCTTCCTCTTCTCCTTCCTCTTCCTCTTCTTCCTCTTCCTCCTCTTCCTCTTCCTCTTCCTCTTCTCCTTCTCCTTCTTCTCCTTCTTCTTCATCTGTAAGCCCAGACTTTGTCAGAATGTTTTAAAAGCTTAACTATCAGGTCCATAAAACCCACCTCTTCAAGGCAAAATGCATTAGAAAGCCAAGCCTCCTTTCTATTTACTACTGTATTCTCAGCCCCAGTAGCAGTGCCTAGCACATAGTAGGCATTTGATTTTTGAATAAATGAGTAAAGGATAAATGGATCTAGTGGCCTCTGATTGCTCATTAATGAGGGAAAACTGTGTACTCAGACACACCTCCGAGATCTGGACCAGCTCCACAACTCAAGCTCTGTCTATTTTTTCTAGAATCATTTGCAAAAGATAGGAGATGAGTCTTTCTTCAAGTTTAGAGTGAAGAGGTCATATAGCATAAAGACAGTGACCTAAGCTACAGGCTAATTCAGGATAGCATTACTCTGTTTATTTTTTATTGCCCATATAACCTACTCAAGGAAAAGAAACATGTTTGAGCCACTTTCTGTATGGAAAATATGTTTTTGAGTTGCATTCTTGGCAGGCTACAGGCTTTCCTGGGATCAACCGTAATCTCAGGGGTAGGGAATCCTTTTTGGGCAGCTGGGGTGGACATTTCTCTGTCAAGATCATTTAATATGTATTAAATGCTCAGTGAACTGTCAGCTGGGAAGTATTGCTTGGGATCAAAGGTGTGTGATTTAAAAAATCTCTAAAATGTGGCCCAGTGCCCTCGACTCGGTTAATGACCCAGACTCTCTATTCCTTGTCAGGGAATGTGCTCACAGGGATTAGTGGAAACTGCAATAGCAAACCTGACAAGGAATGAAGGCCATGAAGTATACACAGAAATGCTCAGGAGAGAAATTACATTGCTGTCGAGCCAAGAACGCCATGATCTGGGAAAGGCCAGAAAACATGTACGTTGAAAAACAGGGTCTTTTGATTTATGCATCTCCTTGTAGTTTGTAAATGATGCCTCCTATTTCACAGTATTAAAGGAAATAATGGTAAAAAACAAAAGGGTGTTCTCAGATGATCAAGATCCCACTGGACATGTTGACTGACACTCTTAAACACCAAAGTGTCAGCAAGTTAGTTTACTTACTATTTCATATTATATGCAACTGGATGGATTCTGTTCCATATCAACCAAAGCTGAATATAAACAGAATGACTTTTTTTCTCTTTTGTTCCTTCTCTAGCTGAGCAAGAGGTATGGTAAATCAAATACCAATATCAACAATATTATTAATGCTATATTTACTGAGGACTTAATATGTGCCAGGCACTGTTCTTAGGTCATTACCTTCATGAACTGACCCTCACAGTAAGCCTTGAAATAGGTACCGTTATTTTGACCATTTTATGGGTGAAAACACTGAGACAGAGAGTCAGTAATTTGTCTAAGGACCTAGAGCTGTGCAAGTTAGACATTCCCATCCAACCTATCTGATTCTGGAGCCCAAACCCTCAATGAGCAAGTTATGCATCTTATCCTACTTGTTACCTTTCTTCGGGGTGTTATTTAGCCTAAAACAACTATTGTGAGTCATCAGTATATACAAATAAATTTGAAAAACTTCAAATCATCAATCAAAAGGCATGCAGCTACCTTCATTGTAAATAGCCCCATAGCTGACATAATATCAGTGAACGGGGATAGAGAGCCTTACAATACTCAAATTTCTGCTTCTTTCTGGAATACACACCTGTCACATCTAAAGTCCATTATTAACTAAAGTGTATAAAATATTCATTAACTTTGCCTGTGTTGATACTTTACGGCTCAGCCTAAGGGATAATTTTATTCAACTGCTGGCTATTTATTATGGGGTCATTAATTGACAATTTTATATTTTATTCTGTATTTATTTGTTTGTTCCTGAAGCTAATTATAATTGTTAGCTATCTTAAATCCTTTTCTGAGGGATACAAATTTACATTTTAAATAAATAGTTTCTTTAAAAATATGTATCCTTATATAACACTAGAGCATCCTAGACTGTTAACAACTCTTCTTGCAAGATAAATTTGTAAGCTTAACTCCTGTAGAGGCTTTTCTTCCCATCCAGCAAATTATACAAAGCTTTGCAGTCACCCTTTTTATGGGGCTGAAAATTGGAAAATTCTGGATTGTGAATGATTGAGGCTTTTCCCCCCACAGTGGTCACATCCCCTAGTTTATGATT
Organism: Neophocaena asiaeorientalis asiaeorientalis; assembly: GCF_003031525.2. Classification (NCBI taxonomy): domain Eukaryota; kingdom Metazoa; phylum Chordata; class Mammalia; order Artiodactyla; family Phocoenidae; genus Neophocaena; species Neophocaena asiaeorientalis. The sequence continues at coordinate 5,710,662 of NW_020174712.1, read as the reverse complement.
TCAGGGTTTGGTCCTGACCCAATTCTACCTTTTCTCCATAGTCCAAGGACCACCTGTGCTTCATTACTTGCTTTTTGCATGACAATTCCATCTCTGCAATAAGATACTCTGTTCCCAGTAGACTGGGATGGCATCAGTGAAGCCTGATGAGCAGGGTTGTGTCAGCTCAGAAGGAATGATGCAATGGTGCTCAAAGTTTTAGTCATGCATGATGGTGCTAGAAGAAAGATAATTCTAGAAACCATGTGACTTCAGTAGTAGAAGGTTCTACTATTACAGTAATACATTGTAACAAAATTCAAATATAATCTTTCCTCAGACAATAAATATTTATTACTAATTAGATACTTCTTTCACTAATAGATAAGTAAACATATATGACTGGTAGATATTTTCCAAACTACTGTATTTTCCAGGCTCCCTTTGCCCCTACATTTGAACATTTTTAGATTGAAATATGTCTTAAACTAAAGTGGGTCTTTAATTTGGTACTTTATTTTTCCTTGTAAAGTTGTTATTAAATTCACTGTATTATAATCCATATATCTCCAAATTCTAAACCATTTAAAATGTGAGGGAGAAGGAAAAGAACGAGAAATTATATAGATGGAGATCAAAATATCTCTATATGCTGATTAATCTGGACTGGTAACTACATTTAAGAAGACATATCTGGCCTGGGGGCCATGCCTACTTTTACTATACCGCAGCAGGGCCAGAGAAATCTACCACTGCTTGGTAGTTTGTGGTGCTATTGCCTGAGCTGGGGAACACAGAGGAAGGAGCTTGTTTGAAAGGTGGTGTGAACAAGAGTTCACTTTTACACCTGTGAATTTAAGGTGTCTCTGCTATCCGAGCAGAGGCAATGTCATATGCAGTTTTCTGTATGAGTCTGTGTCAGCTTTGCATTGAGTTGTGTTTAGCTTTACAAAATCACTCAGCTCTTTCAATCTTACTTCTGAGAAAGGGTAGATAGAATAACAAAAGTTACTATGTTTTAGCAAGTATGTTTTTCTTCAATTAGTGAGACTTCCTCCTTTGAGCAAGATGATTTGAGAAAAAAAAAAAAAAAAGAGCAAACTCAAGAGTTTCTTTTCCAGGGCCCTAGTTATTAGTCATTCCTGCCTCCTTGGGGTCAAGTAGTAAGTTTGAGAAAGACAAGCAATGTTCCTCCTACACTTTTCTCAGCTGGGAGTGGGGTAGAAGTTTTTTCACCCTTCTTGGGAAACCTCTGGAAGTGGGACATCATCTCTATCATTAGAATTGAGGAAAAGTCATGGAATATACAAAATATTGCCTCTGAATAGTTAAATCAAGATAAATAGAAAGAAAGAAAGAAAACCCCCCCCACGATATTGTTATTCTAAAACATCTTCAAACCAAAATGTAGAATTTAGAAACATTGAAGGAGCAAAAGAGGTTTTCTCCTACAGGTTAGGGAAAATCATCTAAACATTTTCTTTCTTTGCCAAATCAGGATGGCAGCCAGTTAAATGCATTCATGCATCAAATAATTAACATTTAAAGACTTTTACTAAAGCTTGATTAGAGTTCACTTTGGAAGTAGGATAAAACCAAGACAGATATTTAAAGCACATTGTATACTTAATTAATGAAACTTTCTATTTAAGCTTTATCTAAAAGTCACATTCCAAGGTGTCTGTCATGGTTTACAGAGATTATTCTTGAAGAGGTGTGGCTATTCAGCCGAAGGTATAATCTGGCAATTAGAAGCTGCAGTCTTGGTAACTTTTAGGTATGCAAATCTCCCAGAGGCTCTGCAAAGTTGGCTGAAGATTTCATTGTTATATTTTTATTCTAAGAATTGACTTCTTAAAGTTAAGTACTAGTAATACAGAGTTCTCAGAAGGAAAGGAGGGCTGAAATCTTACACCCAGGGTAGAAATGGTAGTTCATCACTAATGCAAGTATTGCAAATAGAACCAAATATCTTAGATTTAATATGCTAGCTCCATAGCTGCTGTTCACGAATTTATTTTTTCTATTCAATATTTTCTATATTTGTGTGAAATATTATCTTGATGTTGCAAATCTTTGTGACTGGAAGAAGTCAGGTTGGCTTTTTTGTTATTACATGACTATGAAAATCTAGTTAGGCTGTTTAGGAAGTGTCTATAAACATTTTCACAGAGAAAACACAAGAATTTAGAATTTTCTGTAGGGATTAGTTTTGAGAATGAATTGGAATCCTGTTATACTGAAGCTTTTTTTTTTTTTTTGACTTTTTTTTTAACTAGATGTCCTTCACCAAAATTCAATATGGGCAACACATATTCCCATGAAGACTGGTCACTTTCAAAGTACTGGATTAAGTGGTGTTTAAAAAAGTTGAATAACCACATATTAGAACCCCTAGGTATAATATGTGTCTTCAAGGAACTTAACTAATTAGAGAAGTAAATTATGCATATGAAGTTGTATGACCTTGTTAAAAATGCCTTCAACTTTCTCATCTTCAGATCCCTCCTACGAGAAATGAGAGGGTTGGACCAAATAACTGCCAAGGTTTGCTTCAGCTCTATAATTCAGGGTTGAGAGTAATTTCAGATCGATATGGTTACAAAAATCATAAGGCAAATTGTATATTTATATGCTAACGACTATGAAGAAGTGTGTTGCTCTGAGTCTTGCAGAATGCAGGAGATGTGGGTTGGCAGATAAGGAAGAAAGGCTGTGATACCTTCTGTTGAGACAGCTAGGGTAACCTTCCAAATTGTGCTATTACCTGTTGAATGCATTTTATCTGTTGTTTCTCTGAGTGTATACTTTCTCCAACCCAAAGAGGTCAGTGGCTCTCCATTACCTACAGACTGGGTTTCAACTTTACAGAATGGTTATCCCTCCACCCCACCAGGATCCCTGTGCTTCTTCAGCTCTGGCACCTACTTACATATTATTTCCCATCTACCCTTTCTCAACTGTTTTCTGTTTTTCTGTCCCTGTTCCTCTTCCATGCTATACCCTCTGCCTCTTGCATATCAACATTTATAAAAACAATTGGTGCTTCTAGGTACTTAACGTTTTCCTTGGGAGACTTCTGTGATCCCAGCTGAAAGCCACCTTTGTTGTGTGTGTGTGTTAGAGGTGGCATGGAGGATGCTTCTCCTCCTCTCTCTACTTTCCTCCTAAGGTCACAGAGAAAGGACTTTCTGCCATTACCTTTAGTCCATAGTGGAAGTGTTGAGAAGCTGTTTCTATTACCTTTCTACCATTTCTTATTGGAGGAGCATTGAGCTTGACGATTCTTCATTGTATAGAACTGTGACTCTCATTTCAGGACAGTGTAGCTTCCCTGCGATTGTTGATTGTGTGAACCCAAAACACTCCCTTTATTTAAACCCTTTCTTTCCCCCAATGGTGCTGTCTGACCCCCTTGAGAACCACTGAGTCTCCTTACTTGCTCCTCTTCTTGGGATATGGACTGATCACCTGGTGAGGCTAATGACAGCCCAGCATTCATTAGCCACGGTTCTCTAATGGGCAGCGTTGAGATGGTAAAATTCACTTTTTCCCCCCACCCCATCTTAATGAGGTATAATCAACAAATAAAAACTATATATATATATATATATGTATATTTAGAGTATACAATGTGATGATTTAATATACATGTACATTACAAAATAATTACCACAATTATGTTAATTAACATCCATCACCTCACATAGTTACCGTTGTGTGTGCGTAATGAGAACACTAAAGATTTACTCTTAGCAAATTTCAAGTGTACAATATTATTAACTATAGTTATTATACTGTACATTACACCTTTTAACCAACTTCTCTCTAGCCAACACCCCCCCCATCCCCAGTCCCTGGCAACCGCTGTTCTACTTACTCTCTGGTCCTATGAGCTTGACTTTTTTAGATTAGACATGTAAGTGAGATCATACAGTGTTTGTCTTTCTCTGTCTGATTTATTTTACTATTTCACTTAGCATAATGTTCTCCAGGTTCATTCATGCTGTTGCAAGTGGCAAGATTTCCTTTTTTTTTTTAAAGGCTGAATAATATTCCATTGTATATATAAAAACACTTTTTCTTAAATCATTCATCCTTTTTTTTCATTTTTTAAAAAATTAAGACTTTATTGTTGAGTGTGATTGATGAAATGTATGGTAAGAGTACATTCAGTTTTGTAAGAAAGCACCAAACTGTCTTCCAAAGAGACTGCACCACTTTGCATTCTCACCAGCTAAAACACACTTTTCAGGCAGGACCTATTTGTTTGTTCTTTTTTCTTGCTCTGTGCTTTGGTACAGTGGGCCAGCAACGTCTCTGCCTGGTCTTATACAGGTCCTGTTGATAGGCTTGTGCAGGGAGGGCAGAGGGCTCCCATTCTATGTTCGAGAGTATCAGAGAGTCCACAGCCTAGGAGCAGTTGAGCTCTTACCTGTCATTGTTAATGAAATGGACCCTGGAATTACATTTAGCATCTTGCATCTGTTCTCTTTTAGCTTGGTCCAAGTAAATTGGTGAATGTTTTGGGTACCTTGAGCCTCATAGGACTTAGAAACTCTTCTTTAGATATATAAGTGCTTGTAAGTTAAGCACTCACATGGATCCTTATCTAGGGATGTTGGAAATTTAGTGTGGGTTAGGAGTTTGTATTACCAATTCTCATTACTGCCTAAAACTCTAAGTGCCTTGTTCATTGTCTTAAAACTCTTAGTGCCTTGTTCATTGTAGGTACTTGGTTTATTGAACTGAATAATAGTAGGCTATACTTAGTGCTTACTATGTGCCAGGCTCTTTTGTAAAGGCTCCATATGGATTAACTCATTTAAAAAAAAGAAAAAACTCTAAGAGGGTAATTACACTTATACCACTTTATCCATGAGGACATACAGGCTCAGAGAAGTTAAATAACTTCTCCAAGGTCATCCAGTTAGTAAATGTCACAGTTAAGTTTTGGAATCAGACAGTCTGACTCCAGAGTATGGACCATGGGATTGTGTCTTCAGGGAGAAAATTAAAATCGGCAATAACAAACGACACTTGAAAAGTACTGTCCATTTAATCTTAAAAAAATGAGTTTTTTTATCCCTAGCAGCACTTTAGGAAAAAACCATTTAACCAATGGCTGGAAGATATCTTGAGAGACCATTTAGTAGGGTTATTTTCTAAATAACCACCCTAAATTGGGTGGGCCCCTTGGATCTCCTCAGGGACCACACTCACTCTGTGTGTGTGTGTGCGTGTGCGTGTGTGTGTATGTGTGTGTGTGGTCCATTACAAGTCCTGGAGAGGAGTGGGGTAGGCCTTGACCTTATTTTAATCAGTTCTACAAACTAAAGTCCTGTGTGTGATTTCAGTTGAAGAAGAGGCTAAGCTGCTAAAAGACTTGTTTAAAAACTAGACAGAACACCACCCAACTAGCCTAGGGTGATTGGAGTTCTATTGGTTTACATACTTTTTAAGATGAATATTTTAACCATTCACTCTTAAGTAAACCAGATAAATAAAAACACTTTGTTACTTCTTTAACGGTTATTTTACTAAAAAGAAACAACTGGGTCAGATCCTGTTCCTATGAGGTTAATAGATACTCTACTCAATTGTCAATTAGCATAGAAATACAAAAAGTCTGAAGTACAGAAAGTGCTTTCCAAGTAAGGTAGTTAAGATGCCAGATATTAGCAGCAAAGGTATGTTTTGTGGTAGCTACAAATCACAGTTCTGCTTTATCTTCCATACCTTAAATGCTCAAGCTATAAAATCAGGTTTATGTCCTTGCTAGTTCCTTCAGCTTCCATAGATCAGAACTTACATTCACATATTTTCTTTGCACCTATGACCACTTTAAAGTTCTTTTCCCTTCCTGTGCTTTACCTGATGTTGTCTGGGCCCGTTCAGTAGAAAGCTGTATTATATTTACCACTGTTTTATATTTTGCTGAATTATATTTACCACTTCTGTTTCTGTAATTTGGTTCAATGTAATGTAGGGGTAATGACCATCTTTCTAGATCTTGAATTCATAGGCTCATAACAAATAAAAGTTATCAAAACTTCAAGGTCAGATGAATAATTACCTAGATGCCTTGAGAGAATTAAAAGGCAAAGTGTAGACAAGAGGCAGTGTTTAACAGCTGGGTAGCTTTAATTTTAGAACAAATAAGTTTTTGAAACAGATTTTCTGTTTTATTTCAACAGGCGGAAAAAAAGATGAAAAGGATAGAGAGTAAAGTATTTAAAGATTAGAAACGAGGAAAATCAGCAAACATATGAATAACACAAGTCTCAGTCATAGCTGAACCTCAAAGTTCTGTAGTATTCATTTAATTTGTTAATTGCAAATCATCATAAAATAGGTTTGACAGCTTTATTTCACCTTTAAATTTTCAGTTCAAGTCCACTTGCATTTGGGAAAACAGATTAAACATAGATTGTTGCTTCTGCCCTGAGATTTAAAGAAATGACTTAAGTAAGCACCTGACCAATTAATTAAAGAGAATTATTTTTGGAAGAACGAACTCTGAGAGATACTTGAAGTATGTTTTTTCATTTCATATTCCAACAATTTGACACGCATATATATGTATTCATACTAAATTCTAGCAAATTATAATAAGCAGTGCATTCATAGTTTCAGGCTTTAAGGACCATTCTTTCTCCATCCCAGTAGCTGACTGCTTAATAAATAAATAACTGAGCCTCATTGGGAGTAGTGGTTAGGGTTGACACATTAAAACCAGGAAGAATAAAATAATAATTATGAACACAATTTTTCAATGCTCTGGAAGATTGAATCCAAATTAACCTTTTGGTTGGAAGCAAAAGGTAAACACAGGTAGAATTAGTTAAAATGATACTTTAAAAAACTGGCCATTTCTTTTCTTTCTAGAAAACCTTTGTCTCGTATACAGGAGTATCAGTGTAGGTTTTGCTTTTCTGGCAATATATAATTTGTCTGGAAATTGAGTTATGACTAAAGGTAGATGCAACCATTTCGCTACATTCAAACTAGCCAGAATCAAATGATGACTAGTAATTGAGCAAGAAAGGTCATTCCTATTTCTATCTCACTTTGTGATGCAATAATTTCCAAGCCATCTATTCTTTGGAATATTTATGTGGAGGAAATGAAGAATTCTGAGATTTATGCAGAAACTTTAGAATCCATCCAGAGCTCACCCATAAGCCTTCAGAGCACGTCAGACAGACATTAGATACCCCAGGACAAAGGCAAACCAGAAACACCCCAGAAGGAAGTGCTCCAGACGGTGTATCTCCCCTGCATACCTGGCTGTGTTCCTATGTATCTAATCTTTGACTATTTTCTTCAGTAGGGAGTTCTTAACCATCATAAATTAACTTGCAGAATCACACTATTAATGATAATGCAACTAGAATTCTAATCCTACCTGAAAACCAAACCAATTTAGAGACTATAGACCCCCCTAAAATACTAAAACATGATGAAAGATGAAGTAAAGAATTCCTATTTTTCCCGGGGGACAAAAAACAGGAAAAGACAAATTCAGACAATTGGAGCTTCTCTTCTGGAGCTAATTCTTGTTTATTATCTCATGTTTTATGGTCAGCAATTCAGACTGGGGGTTAACAAACACCACTTACCCAAAAGCAGTCGGCTGTGTCAGCTGAAGCAGAGGTTGCTTGAGAGATTTCTGATTCGGTTATGCCTTGAATCAACATTGGGCCATTGTTGAAATGTAAGGAGGGAGTGCAGCTGTGAGTGAGACCAGTTTTGCTGGTGCGTCCGGCAGATTCATAAGCTGTGTTTTTATGGCAGGGCCTGCATTTAATTTTCTTAGTTTGACAAAATCTGACTGTCTCTGGCAGAGCAATCTGTCCATTTGACACATTTTGGCCTCAGCAGAATATGAAGAGCAGGTCATACAGCGAGGGACTCGATAGTTTTAGCAAGCTTCAGTAAGAAGAGGTCTTACATCAAAATGTGCAGCATTCTGGGGAAAAGGATTTGAAGGTCTTTTTATGCTTCTCAGAGAACAAACTTGGTGTTCAAGGTGAGTTCTCAGTTCCCACTGCATCACATGTTGGTGGGAAAGGGGCTCATTGGTTCTATGGAAATATGAATTGGGGTTCTTCACAAACACAGTGCCCCAAATCTGGAAATTCTCTGTTAATATCCATCATTTCTTCCCTCTGCAAATCTGAGAAATCAAATGGCCTCAGGAAAGAGTTTTGTCAGCCTTTGCACAGGGATCATTACTTATGAATTTATTTTACAGTAGTCCCTCCTTATCCACAGTTTCAGCTACCCATAGTCAACCACAGTCCAAAAATTTTAAAATAGAATATTCCATTAATGAGCAATTCATACCTTTTAAACTGCACCACCTGGGTAGCATGATAAAATCTCGTGTGATGAAATCTCGCGTGATCCCCCCCGGGCTTGCGTGAATCATCCCTTTGTCCGGGGAATCCGGACCTTTAGTCATTTAGCAGCCATCTTGGTTAGCAGGTCGGCCGTCACGGTATAGCAGCGCTTGTGTTAAGTGATCCTTATTTACTTAATAACAGCGCCAAAACGCTAGAATAGTGATTCTGGTAATTCGGATATGCCAAAGAGAAGTCGTAAAGTGCTTCCTTTAAGTGAAAAGGTGGCTTGGTAAGGAAAAAGAAATCGTCTGACGAGGCTGCTAAGACCTACGGTAAGAACAAATCTATTCTTGAAATTGTGAAGCAAGAAAAAGAAATTTGTGCTAGTTTTGTTGTCACACCTCAGACTGCAAAAGTTATGTGACAAGTGCTTAAGTGCTTAGTTAAGATGAAAAAGGCATTAAATTTGTACCATAAGATATTTTGAGAGAGATCAAATGTTGCGGAAACTCGGCCTCTGTTCACTGGTGCCAAATAGAAACGCAGAGACAGAGTTTGGGGTGAAGTGTTAGAAAAGAATAGCTTGATTGCTTTGCCAGGCAAAGGGGGCCACAGCGGGCTTAATGCCCTCAAGACTGTGTGTCTTGCCCTGGAGGGGGTAGTGAGGAATCTTACGGTGTTCAAGGAGCAGGGCGTGATCAGCTCGTGGACATTCTTCTGATTAGTTGGTGGTGAGGTAATCAGGAGTCAACACGATCAACCTGGTGCCAATCAGTCTGGCGTCTACGTGCTTGTGGGCGGCAGTTTATTTCTCCCACCTGGCGGGGGTTTTAGTATCTACCAAACAGCTCACAGGACGCGGCTCAGAACAGTATCTATAGTCCTTGAGGAGGAACTAAAGGTCCTTGACTTTGTTTAATGTCTAAAGTATTATTATTTTGTCTTGCTTGACTGTTTTCTTTCTGTATTTTCTCATTTCCCTGATTGCATTTATTCTTTGACTAAAGTGTTTCTACAGACAAAAGGCAGGCTGAGGACAGGGGTGGGGGTCTATTCTGGGAAGGCCTCCCAGGGTCCTGCTAGGTTACACACATTCAAATAACTTTTATTACAGGATATTGTTATAATCTATATTATTATTACTTATTCTTGTTAATCTCTTATTGTACCTGATTTATAAATTAAACTTTATCATAGGTGTGTATGTGTAGGAGAAAACAGCGTATATATGGTTTGATTCTGTTCACAGTTTCAGGCATCCGCTGGAGGTCTTGAAATGTATCACCCAAGGATAAGGGGGGACTGCGGTACAAAGTAGTTTGCCAGAAAGTATACAGATGTATAGAATATAAATTGTGGGTAGATGATTTTTAATTTGGGAAATGAATTTGATGATTTGGCATTTCTACTTGTTCTGATTAATTTTCTCATAGTGCCTAGACTCTGTTGGGTTATGAAACGAGGCTTATCAACATCTCACAATGAGCCTGAGAATAAATGCATCATTTAAACAAGTTACGTAGACTGTAGGTGTTTATTAGCTTTGAACTAGCATGACTGTGCTCATGCAGAGATGACAAAAGGGAATAGTGTTTATTGGAACCTCAAGATTTGGAATCTGTGAAAGAAATGAAACTAAAACAAAAGAACTCTGTTCTCACTTTCTATCACCCCTAATACAATTTTCTAATTATTGTTGTATACCTGATATGAAGATATAAATTACTCATGGCTAATGCCCCTTCCCATATGATCTACTGCTTCACTTCTTTCAAAACTCCACATGTCACAGGTGAGTTGGTTTTTCTGAAAGCCATAAAATGAAGTAATAAAAATAGCCAGTTGGTCCAATTGCAGAGAGCCCAGTATGTCGGTGTAGTATGCACTTTGGTGAAATATCAAGGCAGCACTTATCGTGATGAGGATTGTAGTGAGAAAGAAAGGAAAATTGGATGGTGACACTTTCTCATACCAGCCATGGACACAGTCTGAGAGGTTACCAGAATTTCTTCCACTCTCATTAGATTCATTTCAGCTTAAGCTTCTGTTATTTCAGTCAGGGGGATTTGAACACACAATATAATTTAAAGATCATTCTTGTTGTTAAAAAGTTCCAAGAGTAGGCTAATCACTAGAAGATTTCAAACACAATTTATAATCGCCCTCATTCTTTCTCCTTCCTCCAGTTTTTTGTTTGTTTTGACTTTGTTTTTAAATCATTCCCTGGGTATACTAAGAGGCCCAGTGCCTTGAGCTGGGGTCTTGAACAAAGATGTTTCAGAAAAGATACTTTATCCTTTATTTGTCCTTTGTAACCAACAATTTCCAAGTACTCAGTAACATATCAATAGGATAGCCTCATGAAACTCATAGGTAAGAGCAGATTAAAAACTGTTTTCTCAGAAAAGAACAAAAGTGCTGCCAAACACAAGAGGTTTCATAAGAATCGTGGGGATTGAGAGCTGCAGTGGTCCTTGGCAATGATCCTTGTGTTGGAATGATAAACCAGAAGTCTGTAGAGATGAAATGAATTGGTTGAGATCAAACAGATACATTGTGGGAGTGATCTTTTCATCCAAGCCCAGCACTCTTAACAAGTTTCAAGGTGGGAGGTGTGGGAGTAGTGGAGCAAGAGTGAAGTCCACCAGCAAAAACAGCAGGAAACAAAGTAAATGTAATGTCAGAGGCTCTCTCTTTAACCTGTGCCTCCGTACTGTGTCATTTGCAAATTCGACAAGCTGTTTGTGTGTGTGTGTGTTCGTGTTCATATTAAAAAATGCTTCTCCTGGAAGGTACTTAGAAATTTCCTTTTAGGATGCTATCAATCAACTACTTTTCCGTTTTGAACTTGTTTCACATTTCTTAATCCTGTGCAAGTTATAGTATGGGAAACTCTCGAATGTCATTCTGAGATCAGTCATACCATTCTGAGAAACCTAATTCGTAATAAAACTGTATAGTCTTCAGTGATTATTACTGTTTTCCATTAAAGACTCAAAAATCGTCCTTTTATCAGTCTTCTTTGAAATTTGGCAAAGGAACATTAGACTCACAGGTCTGGTCTGGGATTCTTTGGTCCCCTTTTCAGCTATAGAATATTTTCAGGTTTTCTTCAATTTTTCCTTGAAGAACTGCTTGAAGTGCCCTGACAGCAGCTCAGAGGTCTTACCAACAGAGACCTGGGCACATGGGTGGGGTGGATTCTGTGGATTGGCCCACCTGGGCTCTGCCAGGCAGCTACCCCCATGGGAGACTTGGAAGAATGAAAGGAGGTAACTGAGGCAGTGACCATGTGGAGGGAAGGCTGGCTCTGGAAAACGTGCTGGAGATACTTGGTTTCTCTGGGATGTTCTGAAGGAGGTTTAAGTGGCAGATCCTTGAGTGGCAACCACAGTTGGTTTCCTTGCCCTGTCAGAGGTTCTGTAAGGAATCTGGTACGCTTTAATAAAGCAGTTTCGTTTTGTATTAATCTGCTCAGTTTGCCATAACAAAAGGCTATAATCTAGGTGGCTTAAACAGCAGAAATTAATTTTCTGGAGGCTGGGAAGTTCCAGAGCAGGAACAAATCATTTTGTAGACATAAGTTTCCATTTCTCTTATATAAATACTCAGCTGTGGAGTGGGTCGTAACGTAAGTTTATGTTTAATTTTATTAGAAACTGACAAATGTTTTTCCGAAGTGGTTGTACCATTTTACATTCCCACCAACAATGTATAAGAGGTCCAGTTGCTCCATAGTTTACCAGTGCTTGCTGACAACAGTCTTATTCTTTTAGCCATTCTAGTGGGCATGTAGTAATATCTTACTGTGCTTTTAATTTGCATTTCCTTAGTGGCTACTGGTATTGAATATCTTAAGCTCTGTATGTTAATGCATGATCTTAAACTCTGTTTATTTCATATGTTTCTGATTGCTTCAGATATGTATAATCTAAAATCCTCTCTTTACTTTTTAGTTTTTATATTTTTCCTTTTCTCTGGCTTTAGCATATCTTAAGTGATACTCATACCTTTTCTTCCATATGTGTCCTTAGTCGTGCAAATCTTTCATTTATTGTTCATAACTTTTTTTGTTGTTTTTTTATAAGTTTTTGAATTAGAACTTATTAGAAAGATTCTTGTTATGCCACCTTGATTTCTAAAAGTACTGATTCATTTTCTTCCTCATACTTCGTGTTACAGTAAGAACCAGAATTTCCTTTGGATAATCTCCTTGCCTTTTTTTTTGCGGTACACGGGCCTCTCACTGTTGCGGCCTCTCCCATTGCGGAGCACAGGCTCCGGACGCGCAGGCTCAGCGGCCATGGCTCACGGGCCCAGCCGCTCTGTGGCATGTGGGATCTTCCCGGACCAGGGCACGAACCCATGTCCCCTGCATCGGCAGGCGGACTCTCAGCCACTGCGCCACCAGGGAAGCCCCTTATTCTTAATTGATCTAAAAGATAACATTTTTAAAAGTAATAATAATAACACTATGATTATAGCATATATATAGTTAAGGAAATAGATGATAGTGTATTAGTCTGCTCAGACTGGGTGGCTTAAACAACAGACATTTATTTCTCATGTTCTAGAGGCTGGTAAGTTTAAGACAAATGTGCAGTTCAGTTTAGTTTCTGGTTGAGGACCCTTTTCCTGGCTTGCAGACAGTTCCCTTCTTGCTGTGTCCTCACATGGTTGAGAAAGCGAGAGAGCTCTGGTCTTTTACCAGCTTCCTTCTCTTCCCCATCATGAGGGCCATACCCTCACGACTTCTAAATCTATTACCCAAAGGCCCTGTCTCCAAATACTATCACATTGATGGTTAGGGCTTCAATATACGAATTTTAAGAAGATACAACTCAGTGCTTTGCAATAGCAATGTCATAAGGGATAAAAGGGAACGATTGGGAATACTCTATTATAAGGTACTTGAATGGTATTTATTTATTTATTTATTTTTTTGCGGTACGCGGGCCTCTCACTGTTGCGGCCCCTTCTGCTGCAGAGCACAGGCTCCGGACGCACAGGCTCAGTAGCCATGGCCCACGGGCCCAGCCACTCCATGGCATGCGGGATCCTCCCGGACTGGGGCACGAACCCGCGTCCCCCACATTGGCAGGCGGACTCCCAACCACTGCGCCACAAGGGAAGCCCTTGAATGGTATTTAAAATGTGAACTTAGCTTAATTAAAAAATATATTGCTCTAAGGAAACCACTAAAATTTTTAAAAAGAGGTATAATTGATATGCTAGGGGAGGAGGTAAGTTTGAATCCTATAAAATGCCCAATTAAAATGAGAGAAGGCAGAAAAAGAGGGGAAACAAAAATAGACAAAGAACAAATGCAAGGAGTAGGACAGTTTCAAACATGATAGATACTTATCCAATTATATCAATACTCACTTTAAATTTGAATGGTCTAAATACACTAATGAAAAGACATTATCAGAATGGATAAAAATATAAGACCCAACTATGTTGTCTACTTGAATCCTGTTTTAAATATAAAGGCTCAAATAGGTGAGAAGTAAAAAGAAGCAGGAAGATGTACCATGACAACCCTTATGCTTCATCTATGGCAGAAGTGAAGTCAGATTTATATGCTGTTGCTTTTACCCTCTGAAACTCCAAAGAGAATCAAGCATTCACCCACACTTTGATGAGAAAAGGAAATAGAATAATTGTCAGTTTTAGCGTTAATTAACAGTTTTGGGGATGGTAATTTCCTAACTGCACTTAAAAATGAAACATCAAAATATGTTTGATTAATTCTTCCGAGAGTTACCTACAGTTCGTATTCAGTGATATTTTAGATCACAGTTGTCTTGAAGAGAGGATAAAAGAAGACCAGTGACAAGCAGAGGAAAAAAAATCCTAAATAAGCGGACTGCTTAATTTCCTCCTTCCTTTACTCTTTTAAAGCTGACTCCATTCCTGAAGCCCTGCCGTTTAGAATTAACAACTTCATTTGTTTATCAAAAGTAAAATCACTCTATAGCATAAATAATCATGAAGACATTTCTTCTGATTCTCAGAGAAGTATAATTGGCGAACATTCTGACAGCTGACATGATGTTCTTTCTTACGACAATCCTCTGATTATTATTTCAGAGTGCCACCCACAGACTACAGTTCTCTTTGTCTTGTCAAGAAATGATGTTGAAAGTATGAAAGGTTGCTAAGTGCTTTTGTAGAAATAACAAGGCAAAATACACTATTTTTAAAATGTTCCATGCCAAAAAACAAGAGCACATGTCATAATCTCTTCATTTAAAATCTTACAATGCACATTTTCTAAAATATGTATTATTGAAATAACTTCTTGTTTTAAAGGAAGAAAGAGTATATTTTCCCACCTTGACACTAATACACACATAATTTCCTTGAAATGATGTTTTAAGGATTTATGCCAGACTAAATTTTAGAAAACTGTCTGGTTAATTAGGCTGTAAGTACATTGGGTCACATAAATGCAACTTGTGTTTAGAGGAAATGTTGACTGCTTAGTAACTTTTTATATTTCTCATTGGGATTAACTTCATATGTTCCATAAGGACATTAAAGAGCATTTTAGATATATAGCACATTTTGTGATTTTCTGTGCATATATCGTTACTACAAAATGATTCAGAAGACATTCCTGAATCCTCGTGTTCTGAAGTAAATAACTATGATTGCACCAAGAAATTCAGCCTGTCTTCCTGCAGGCTTTATCATTCCCAGAGTGGAGATAATATATTGGATAGTTTCCTTGCCCATCTGGCAGAGCTATTTGGTGATGAGATATCTATGTGTGTGTGTGTGTGTGTGTTTTGAAAATAGTAAAATACCATATGTTATTGAAGTTCTCCTTATTGCTATATAGTACCTTAATTGTGGCCTGTTTCATTGTGCAGTTGACCAAGCAGTGTTAGGTAAGCATAGCCTGCCTCCCAGAAAGTCCAACAATAATCAGGGAGATATTTCTTCCCTTTCCTCTTCTAGGGAGAGTATAAACAAATACACAGTTGAAATCCTGTCTAGTGCTGTTTATTCCAAGTGTGTACTCATAAGCTTCCACAGGCAGTGCTGTTTCACTTCATTTCTGGGGTACATGACCTATACCTACTTTGTAAAATTTTCTGGGTTCTCCAGGGCCAAAACTCTTATATGAAAACAATGTATTATTCAGTTGGTGATTTCATGAGAGAACACCATTGCTCCATTTACAAACACTGAGGAAAGTTAAAAGAAAGTAAGGAGGGAGTGCCAAGTCTCCAGCCAAGTGAGGTTTGCACCACGAGGGAATTGACAGTCTCAGCTGAGGTTGTGCTGGAGTCAAAGTTCCTCACTCTGTTATTAGAAGTCAGTGTTTCATCCCTGTCTTCTGCTTGAGGCATGAACATTTAGTTGTAAGAAAAGCAGTTACTTATCTCACATAACTCTTTAACTTGGCTGTTTGTTTAATCATCACTTTATGAAACTGTGCCACTGTTTTTACTTACTCAATTCCAAGAGGTATTAAAAGGCGAGTGCCCTTCCTCATTCCAGATAAGCAACTAAACTCTTGAGTATTTAATGTTTTATTTGACTTTAAAAAGTAAACCACAAATACAGGATAAGCCTGGGATAACTTGTAGTACCAGAAAGTAAAGAAGTGTTCAATAAAACCTAAAGGATTGGGGCCTGTCAGAGGGACACAGGAGCCAACCTGAAAGAACTTCCAATGGCCACAGCTGGAAAAATTTAAGTGACAAAATAGGTAACATAATATTGGATTATAACCCAAAGTATAAAATAAATGTATATACATCTATACTGATATGAATAAATGATTAAAAATAAATAAATGGGGGAGAAGTTACAGAAGAGTTCCAAATAATATATGTAGTTATTTTGCTTTATAAAGGTGAGGCTTAATCCCTGTCCCCCTGTCCCCCTAACCACCATGGGCTAGACTTAGTGACTTGGTTCCATAGAATAGAATAGGGGAAGGAAAAAAACATAGTAATGCTAGAGTGAGAAAACCTGCAAAAACTACCTTAAACAAGTGATGAAAGTTAACATCTTCAATGATGTCTTGTAGATATTATGTACCTCTGATATTATGTGAAAAGAAAAGCATTTCATCTCTGTGGTATTCTTCCCCCCAAGCCTATAAACCCAGTCTACTCATGAGAAGGACATCAGATAAACCGTGATTGGTGAGGGGGGCAGTTTATTGGATAGCTGGTCAGTACACCTCCAGACTCCCCAGGTCATGAAAAACAAGGGAAGTCCAGGGAACTGTCACAGACAAGAGGAGATGAGGGAGATACGACAACTAAATGCATTGTGGTGCTCTGGATTGGATCCTGGAACAGGAAGATGACATTGTTGGAACAATTTTTTTGGAGTTTAGTTAATAATATATAATGTAGTGGGTTGAATGTTGGCCCCTTCAAAAGATATGTCCCTGTCCTAATCCCCAGAGCCTGTGAATGTGACCTCATTTGGAAGAAGTATCTTTGCAAATGTAATTAAGGATCTTGAGATAAGATCACTCCGAATTATCTGGGAAGTTCTATATCCATTGACAAGTGACCTTATAAGAGAAATACAGAGAGACAGAAAAAGAGGAGGCAGTGTGATCATGGAACAGGGATTGATGATTGGAGCCATAAATCCAAGAAATCTCAGCAACTACCAGAAACCAGAAGAAGCAAAGAGCAAAATTTCCCTTAAACCCTTTAGAGGAAGAATGGCCCTGGGGATGTTTTGATTTTGGACTTCTGGCCTCCAGAACTGTGAGAGAATAAACGTCTGTTTTAAGCTACCAAGGTTGTAGCAACTTGCTATAGCAACCTTAGGAAACTGATAAATATACCAATGTCAATCTCTTGTTTTGAATAAAGTGCCACGACAACGTAAAATGTTAATTATAGGAGCACTAGATGCAGGGTATACAGGAACTCTCCGTACTATATTTGCAAACTTTCTGTAAGTCTAAAAATTATTCCAAAATAAAAAGCTTATTAAAGTAACATAGTTCAACTCAAAGAAAGGTATAGATTTTACTTCTACTTTGTTATGAGTCAAACTTAATATTTCTTTGAATAATACGACTACTATGCCATTAAATATCTCACAAATGGAAACAAGCATTTCTGGAAAAGAAATCTTTCAAATGGGGAACATTGATAAGGCAAATGCCACGTTTGAAACAATAAGTTCACATACTTGGGTTTTCATTGTGTTTCAGAGCTCCAGTAGTTTCCCTCTGGTTTGTAGTTGATTAAGGTGAGTGGTCTTAACCAGTGCTGTCAGTGACACTTAGACAAAGTATTCCTTGACCTTCAGTTGAATATAAATTTACACTGTTTTGCTTCCCTATCTCTTAAGGTTACATCAATGATAACCAGTTAAGATTGTTAAAAAAATCTTGATCCAAATAAAATAGTTTTTTCTTATGTCTTCTTTAACTAAAAGTACGTGACTCAAAGTTTATAAGGAAAGCAATGCACTTTATGCAACTTTATTTTAATTTAAAAAATATGGAAATGCTAACCACGATCATCTCACACTGCTCAGCCCAAAGAAGAACCACTTAGGCATGACTAACCAGCCTGAGTAACGTTCTATGAAATTAGGATTTGTCTTTAAGTATACGAATGACTCAGGGAAGAATGTGACGATTATTGCAGTAAATATTTAGTAGGAAGTGATAGCTTAAGGTATGGCCAGCAGTCGGTCCCTAAAGGAAGTGAACAATTTCTCTGTGAGTGAAACTTATGGAATGCAGAACTAAGGGGTCAAATATCTAGAAACAAGTGCTTAATACTCAGGGAAAAAAAGAATCTATTTTTTGACAGCATATTTGTAACTATAAAGCACCACAGATAGCCTTGCAGCTATTTTTGATATATCACTGCTACTTCATTGATTACTTTGTGAAGCCTCACCATCCTCTCAGCTCTGCTTACTACACGGATCAGGATGAATTATGAAAGACTATATAGAGAATGCAGTACAGCATATTTTTTTTTCCTAGTGGAAGGACTTTGATTACATAAAGTAATCAATTTGTATCTACTAAAAATGACCAGAAAGAGCTATTCAATTTTTGTATAGGGGAAATTAAGATATTCAAGCTATAAATTTTTAGAATAATAGATACACTTCTTTTTTAATTTAAGTCATTATAAAGCAGTGCTGTTATGGGAGAAAACCAAATAAATAGCACCAACTCATGCTTTGTACTAATTTTTTTTTAAGTTTCTTTTCTTTTTTTAAACTAAATCCAAGTCCTTTTAAAGAGGAATCTTCTTGGTTTGTAAGACTAGTAATTCTTAAATTTATAAAATGTCTGGTTTTTATATAGGTATTGTTATTGTTTTTGTTTTATATATATTTGGCCAAAGTACTCTTTTTCCAAATATAAAGCCCCTAATTTAGCTTTAAGGCAATAGTAGATTCTAAGACTGATTAAAACAATGATGAAAAACCACACTGTAAAGTGGCATAGGCTAAAAGGTTGAAAATAAGCTAAGTCTGTTATTTGAACAGTCAGCTTTTAAAATGAATATGTTAAACCCATGGCCAAGAAAAAAATTTTCCCATGGAATATTATGAAACCAAATAAAACTTATACTGGCGTTATTTCTTCTCTCATTTTCCCAGTCATGGAGTCCACTTATTGTCAATCAGTGACATTTCTTGATTACCCACTATTCTGTGAGCACTTCTATTGAGACCTTTGTGGCAGTAACTTGAAAAGGGAATGTACCAACAGTTTTGTCTTCAAGGTGTCTAAATTCTATTTTTTCTGTTATGGGCTTTGCTGTTTATGTCATGACCATTCTAATATTCTCTTCATCTTTCCAGACCAGGCTTTCTCAGTGTCAGTACTATTGACATTCTGGGCCAGTTAAGTCTTTGTTGCAGGTAACTGTCTTGTGCATTGTTGGATTAGGCCATATGATGGCTAATTTTATGTGTCACCTTGGCTGGGCCATGGAGCCCAGATATTTGGTCAAATATTATTTGGATGTTTCTGTAAATGTATTTTTTGGATGAGATTAACATTTAAATCAGTGGACTTTGAGTAAAGCACATTGTCCTTCATAATGTGGGTGGGCCTTATCCAGCCAGTTGAAGGTCTTAACAGAACAAAGACCAACCTCATGAGTACAAGAAGGATTTTGCCAGCAGATAGCCTTCGTACTTGAACCGCAACCGAGTCTCCAGTCTGAAAAGAATTATCTTATGGACCTGTAATATTTTGGACTTGCCAAGCTTCCACAATTCTGTGAGCCATTCCCTAAATCTCTCTTTCTCTATGTACGTGTACACATCCTGTTGGCTCTGTTTCTCTGGAGAATGCTGACATATATAAAATTTGGTACCAAGAAGTGGAGTGCTGTTGTAACATATACCTAAAAGTGGAAGTTGCTTTGGAGCTGGGTGATGGGTAGAGGTTGGAAGAGTTTTGAGATACATGTTAGAAAAAGTATAGATTGTATTCAAGAGATTGTTATTAGAAATATTAATGGTAAGGGTGTTTCTGGTGAGGCCTCAGATGGAAATGAGGAACATGTTATTAGACGTTGGAGGAAAAGTGATCCTTGTTATAAAGTGGCAGAGAACGTTGTTTAATTGTGCTCTAATGTTTTGTAGAAGGTAAAATTTGTGAATGTTGAACTTGGATATTTAGTTGAGGAGATATTTAAGTAAAGCACTGAAACGTCAATCTGGTTTCCCGTTGCTGCTTACAGTAAAATTTGAGAGGAGAGAGTTAAATTGAAGGAATTGTTCAGCCAAAGGGAACCAGAACTTAAATATTCGGAAAATTCTTAGCCTATCCATATTGCAAAAAATGAAAAAGCATATTCCGGAAAGAACACCAGTGGTATAGCTGGACAGTCACTTCATAAGGAGACTACAAATGTGACCCATGGATCCAATCAGCCATCTCAGCAGGAGCCAGAAATATAGATGGGACTATGCCCGCAGAGACACTGCCAGCTTGGACTAAAGGGAATAGAGGTGGGACAAAATGAAAGGCTGTTGGACTCCAGGGTGGACCAATAGAGCTATCTGACTGAAAACAGGAGTTATTTTTCAAGAAAAAGGAATAATGACCCCGAAGGCAATTGCAAGGTTGGCCGGACTGTCACTCCCAACACAGACCTCCTCCATTTTAGCAGGCCATGCTACTGCCCTGGGCTTCAGGGGTCAGCACTGCCCTCCAGTGGGCCCGGAAGGTGGGGCTGTCACCTTGGTGCATCCAGAGGACAGAGCATCAAGCCAAAGAAAATAATCCTTGAGCCTTAAAATTGAATGGAATTTTCCCTGCTAGGTTTTACACTTGATTGGGACCTCTGACTTCTTCTTTCAGATGGCTCCCTTTTGGACTGGGAAAGCCTATCCTATGCCTGTCACTTCATTACATTTTGGAAGCATATTACATCTCTGGTTTCACAGAATCAGGGCTGGAGAGGAATTTCTGCCTCAGGATAAATCATATCTTGAGTCTCATCCAGACTTTATTTAGATGATATTTAGTTGAAATTTGGGATTTAGAGTTGATGCTGGGATGGGTTAAGACTTGGGCTTTTGGTATAGGAGTGAATATATTTAGCTTGTAAGAAGGTCATGGATTTGAGGGGACCAAAGATTGTGTTATGAACTAAATTGTGTTCTTTCCAAATTCATATGTTTAACCCTAACCCCCAGTACCGCAGATTGTGACTAGATTTGCAGATGGTCTTTAAAAATAATTATGTTAGGGCTTCCCTGGTGGCGCAGTGGTTGGGAGTCCGCCTGCCGATGCAGGGGACACGGATTCGTGCCCCGGCCCAGGAAGATCCCACATGCTGCGGAGCGGCTGGGCCCGTGGGCCATGGCCGCTGAGCCTGTGCGTCCGGAGCCTGTGCTCCGCAACGGGAGAGACCATAACGGTGAGAGGCCTGCGTACCGCAAAAAAAAAAAAAAATTATGTTAAATTGAGGTCATTCGGGTGGTCCCTAATCCAATTTGACTAGTATTCTTATAAAAAGAGGAGATTAAGACACACAGAAAGATACTGGGGGAGTGCACACACAGAGAAAAGGCCATGTGAGAACACAGCAAGAGGGTAGCCATCTGTAGGCCAAGGAGAGAGGCCTTAGGGAAAACTACACTCTTGCAGCACCTCGATCTTGGACTTCCAGCCTCCAGAACTGTGAGAAAATAAATTTCTGTTCTTCAGGTCACCCAGACTGTGCTATTTGGTTATGGCAGTCATAGCAAAGTGATAGAAGGAGCAGCTCTTGCATTTACCCCCTAGATTCCAGTAGCATCCCCTGCCCTCCATCCCCACTCCCCCAGTTGTGACAAACAAAAATGTCTTCAGACATTGCCAAATGTTTTCCTGGGGACAGAATCATCCCAGGCTGAGAAGCACTGCTCTAACCATAGACAACAACAACAAAATGACAAATGGATTACTTTTTTTTGAGACTCTCTGTTATTTGGCCTTGGTGACACTGTCCTTTCCAAGTCTTTTTCTAATCCTCTGGCTGCTCCTTCAACTGGTTAAGTGCAGGCATTCACAAAGTTTCTGCTGCCTTCTCCATACTTTATAGATAGATAGATAGGTAGATAGGTAGATAGATAGATATTCTCATTCATATTTAAAGTGTTACCTGTAAATAAATAACTGGAGTTCATGTATAATATGTCTTGTCCTGGCCTCTTTCCTGATCCTCAGATGTGAATTCCCACCTGCCAGTTTTCCAAAGTTCTTGAAATCTCCATTTGAATATTCTACCATTGCTGCAAACTCAGTATATCTAAAAGTGAACACATGACTTCCTCCAGACTGTCCCTTCTGTATTCCCTGTTCTGTTATATAATTCACTTCAGTTCAATTCAAAAACTGTTTTTGAGTACTTCAGGATTTTGTGGCTTGGTATAGAAGAAAGTCACTCAGACAGATTTAATGTAATGTGATAAGCACAGTGATGAAAAAATATGCAGAGACCTCTGTAGGAGTTCAGAGGAGGAACCTCTTATCCAGCCTGGGATGTCAGGAAAAGGTTCTAGAGTAGGTGAGGCATGTGCTGACTCAGAAAGGAGAAGCCCAAGTTAGGAGAGGAGAAGATGTTTTGGCAGGTAAAGTAGTACATAGAGTGGCAATATGTGGACGGGACTAACAGATAATATTCAATTTGTTTTTTGCCACTTTAAGTCAGGCAAATACGAACACGACCTGGATATAAATTCTTGTGTGCATCCATATCTTTTTCCTTTGAGAAATGTCTAACTTTCAATTTATTGAAATTTTATGGACAGTTTTTAGGCTAAATTGCCTTCCACAAAAATTTTCCTTCTTTATATTTGATGAACAAGACTACCAATTGCCCATACCCTCACCAACATGGGATATTATTAAGTTCTTCAATATGGTCTTAAAATTATTTTTTTAAGTTTAAAAAGATACTGATATTATTTTTAATGAAATTGCTCTGATCAAGTTCTCAAAAAACTCCCATGTTGGTAAATCCAGAGATAAATTCTCTAAGCCGGGCACAAGTTGTGGCTATGCCCTGAAAAACTCTTGTCTATACTATGTCCTATGTTGTCTACACCATGGAGAGGCCCCAGTGGTCTAAATTCCTGCTGGCTGTGCTGTTGTGGATACCCGACCCACTGAGTACATCTGCTTGCAATTTTGGCTGCTCTTCATAATTAGCAAGCTTTCTGAGTGGTGGGATTTCTGAATGCACTAGGGGTAATAGGACTTCTAACTCCTCTCACTGCCGGTGGTAGGTGTGGTTTCAGGTGTTCAGGAGGTTCAATATGGAGTTCCCAGAATGCTGTGCTTTCTCATGAGGGCAGGAAGAATATCTTTTTCTAACTTGTTTTATTTTTAATGTTTGCACTATATCTAGCAGGAATTTTTTTATATTTCTGGTACATAGCTGGCATTTCTTCTGGTTTCCCAGCACAGATTCCCATTTTATCCAGTTTTTATATTTACTTGGTCATTTCATTGGGATCCTAGGAGCCAAACTGAATGCTTTTTCTTATATTTCCATCTAACCAAAAAATCATTTGGTACTTTTTAATGCTGACCTTCTGTAGTGTTTAAATATCCAAACATGTCTCTTATCTGCCTTAAATCTGGTTCTGGCTCCAGGTCTTCCATTCTTCTCAGATTGCAGAAAGGTACAATATCTAACTTCAAATCTATCCTAAGCCTTGCACTGATCTTCTCTCTACAAATTTTGCAAATACATTCTTAAAAATGAAAACTCTGTTTCCATTTAGTGTCTAGAAGTTTGCTAAGACCTTATGCTCATTCTCTCTAATTCTCACAGAAAGTCTACTGAGTAGGTATTATTTCTATACTTTGCCAATGAAGAAATATACTTGAATATTTCAAGATACTTGAATATACTCAAGATACTTGAATAACTTATGCAAATTACAGTAAATACATACTAAACCTGATTTTTATGTCAGTCAAACCAGTGTTTCCTCTTCCTGATAGTTCAAGCCTCCTTTAGGTAATGTGCCTTCAAGTCACTTAAGGCTTGGAAAATAAAATTTAAAAAATACTTCATTACTGTGTACACTTGTACTCTTAGTGGAATATTATGCTTTTGACAGTTGATTTGTCTGCATGAGGCAATTTAGAAAAATACTAAGATCTCTGTGGCTTTGCCTAGGTTTTTATTGCTCTCATGTTCATGCCAAGAAAGAAAGAGAGAAATAAACTTGTTCAATTATTTAATAATTGAAGACAGTAGATGCCAGGAACTGGAATGTCTACCTCAGAAAAACCTCAGAACTCCCATACCAGAAAAAGTAATCTGATAAATTAGAAAGAGAAGACAATGATCACAGCTAAAGCCGTGAATCTCCGTGTAGCTTTCCTTGTTCCCTAAAGTCTGTGATGGGGCACATGGCCAGTGTCAGTATTTGCACACGATAGAGGCTTGCCCAACCCAGAAGGCTGGGTTCATGCTCTGGCTCTGCCCTTACATTCCCAGGTCTTACATCATTAGTTTGGAACAATATTCACTAATAATATTTGGACATAAGGAAATTTTATAAGCATCAAACTTTACTTGGACCTGAGTTTATTTCAACCAAACTCAGGTCCAAGAAGACTCAATCTTCATGTTAGGGTAGAAAGCAGGGTCCTGCCAGTGTGCCAACATTTTAGAAGGGTCATTTTCTTACAGCTCTTAAGGGAGCTTTAAGGTTTTGTTTTTGTTTTTTAATTTAATAACTTAGGTATCACCTTAGAAACCAGGAGGCAAAGAGCCCATTTCCTTCCTCTAGGAAAAAAGAGAGCTAAAGATTAAATTTGCTGCTGGGGTGTGTATAAGATGGGGCTAGAGTTGGACACCTCATGAATTTTTGTTTCACTATTTAAGTGCTGGTGTTAATTTGATATTTCTTCATAGGTGTAGGAAGTACAGCAATTCATGTTAGTAAGAAAAAATAATCCAATGCAAGCATTTTCATAAATGCCATCTTCAATAATTTTTATTAATGTGCATTTCAATTGTTTAAGAGAAAAAAATATGGCTCATAAAGGAAAGTACAAAGAGGGTCAATTCTCAAGTCATGAATATGACAAGTGAAATTATATGGAGAAAGGAAATCAATCCCGCCAAATGAAAAAGGGCAAAGGAGGAGGTGAAGTAAATGAATCAATACCCACAAGAATCCAGTTTCTCCACATTTGTGAGGTAATGAAAGATTATCAACAGATTTCTAACCAACTTCAGACAATTTCTGACGCTGCTCAGGGTATGTGCCTTGCTTTGCTGACAGGGAGGATTTGAAAGGTTCCAAGGGAGAATTTCTCTTTGTAATTTTATTTTTTTCTCTCATTTATGGTCATGGAACTCTAAAATGGGGTAGAGTTCGGATGGGTTTGTAAATTTTATTTGGATGTATCAAACATCAAACTGTGCATAGTAGCAGCACAATTTCGATTTGAATTAACATAGTGCATTTGAGTCTGAGGATCACCTCTGATGAGCTGTATTGCCTAGAAGACATATTCACCTTTTTGGTGCCCCTTTTCTTTTCCAAACACAGAAGCTGTGGATCAGCTTCTCTTTTAAGTTCATTCCAACTAAAATTTTATGAGTCAGGAAATGATACTGTTAATACTCTATTGACCAGGAGGATATTCACTTTTCCTTAAAAAATGTAATATCTAAATATTAAACTGTTACCTATTAGAAATTGAAGGGGGTATTACAGAGAGAGGAGGATCCAGAAACTTCACCAAAACTGACTACCCAGTAAAATTTACCCCATCTTTTGAAAATCTAAATAGAAGTAAAAGATTTGTGTTTTGTAATATAACTTACTCTATCCCTCTGTATTGATCAGGGTTCTCCAGAGAAACAGAACCAATAGGATGTGTGTGTATTATATATATATAATGTATATATATGACAAATCCCACAATCTGCTGGGTGAGTCAGTGAGCTGGAGACCCAGGAGAGCCAATGGTGTAGCTGCAGTCTGAAGGTTGACAGGCGAGAGATCCAGGAAGACCTGATGTCTTAGTTACAGCCAGGAACCAGGAAAAGCTGGTGTCCTAGTTTGAAGGCCATTAGGCAGGAGAATTCTGTCTTACTCAGGTGAAGGTCAACCTTTTGATCTATTCAGGCCTTCAACTGATTGGATGAGGCCCACCCCCATTATGGAGGGCAATCTGCTATACTCAGTCTACCTATTCAAGTATTAATCTCATCCAAAAAGTCCCCACAGAAACACACAGAATAATGTTTGGCCAAATATAAATATCTGGGCACTCCATGGCCCAGTTAAATTGATACAAAATTAGCCATCATACTAACTAAAATGTCATAGCTGTTATATTCTGTGTTCTTATTTTATAGTGTATGTGGTTTAAATTTGGCAGAGAGGCTAATGTGCTATTTCTTAGATTCTTCTGGGATCCAGAATTGGCACCTTGCCATTTGAAATGCCTAATGCCATTATGCATATGTGTTCTCAGTTAAGTTAGTTAATGAGATCCCATTTGCTTGGAAGAGTTTATTCCTTGGAGGAATAAAGTATGCTCTCTGACAAATTATTTGCTTGCCCTAGAATGGAACTCATTATTATAATCTTGATAAAAAAGAATCTGTAAAAATTGAATAGTAGGGTCATATCTGAACAACATCAAATATTTCAGCTAGGCATAAGATGGCACATCGCCCCAGGGATGGGCAGCCCTTCATTACAGATCTTTAAGTGACTATTTAAATTCAGAATGAAAGTAAGGGGAGGGGGAGGGATCAGTCTAGTGAAAATGAAGAAGATATGAAAGAAAGGAGATAGGGAAGGAAGAGACCAAAAAAATAGCGTCTATTTGTGTAAAACGTTTGTGACATTTCTCTTTAGAGCAGGATTTTATTGCTCTGCCCTGAGGAGCTGTTTCACACATGGCACTCTGATCACCTGCAGCCTGACTCCTAAGTGTTAAAGGTGATTTTTCTGCATGACCTTTTGTCTTCTTTATTCTGCCCCCTTTAAGACTCTCATCTTCCCATGCACTCTATCTTTGCATATTCCATTCAAGGGTTAGGCCAGCTTTTAAAAACTAGATTATACTGCTCAGAGGGGAGAGTAAGACTGTTTCTAAATGAAGAAATTGAATGTTCCCTTACCCCAATAAGGATAAAGGGTGATATTCTGGTGAAAAGGGTACTTTTTAAAAACCCTAATGTTATTTTTACTGGAAAATACAGGAAAGCGTCATTTCTGAATCTCAATAAATTCCACAGTCTGCATTGGGATTCTTCAACTGCCTGGTTAACAGACATTCCTTGCTAATATAAGAAAACATACCTTATGCTTAAGGGATTTATGTACAAATAAAGCAATGTTTATTTATACATAAATTTATACTTTGTCATGTAACACAAAGAGTCATATTTTCATGAGAGCTTTTTTTCCCTTGTTTGTGCTCCCGCTTCTTCTGGTTCTGACACAAGACCCAGATTCACTGTCAATACAACTGGGAGAGTACTGGGAAAGGAGGAGAGGGAAAGTGAGAGATTTAGTACTTATTAGTTAGTGATACTCTGTAGGTAATGGTGATTCTGCCTGGCTGTCCCCAGCCAGCCCCTCCCGAGCTCTGGTTGCAAGGCCTTTCAGAGGTAACCTCCTCCTAAAATTCTAATACACTTAGGAGCAGACACCTTAAAATAATCCTGATTATCTCTTAGTGAGGATTAGGATGATCCAGAACAAGGACTCGAGGATCTGAAGAAAGATGGGATGGGCACTGAAGTAAATTCCACTGCCTTCGTGATTTTGTCTATATGTATTCAAGTATTTATTGATAGTCTATTATGTTTCAGGCACAGTTCTACCTAGTGAATAAGAAATTAGGTTCTGCTTTCAAAGACCTAAAATTTGTTACAGGTAGTAGTGTGGTAGTTAAAATTTTTAAAAAAAGAAGAGGAGAGAGAGATTATCAAGTAGTGATATAAACAGAGTGGTAAGTACGAGTATAGATTGGATAGTCAGGGAGGAGCTCACTAAGTGCACTTGGGCCTGATGCCTGGATGATCAAAACCGGCAGGCTGAGCTAAGAGACCAGAACTGTGCCTCACTTCATCCAGTCTGCATTTATCTGTTTTATATAGTGGAGTTTAAGTCTTAGAAACTATTAGATTAGATAAAATGGAAAGATCCTTAAGGCTCGTAAAACTCTTAAGATGCAGGCAGCCTTTGCTCTTTTATGGGTGGTAGGGGTGGAAATACTAAAAACGCTTTTATTTTTACTGAAGGCTAATCATAAGCTTATTGAACACTCACTATATCACAGTTACTGTCCACTCTTTCATTTAATGCTTGAAACAATCCAATGGGTTAACGCCTATTGGTGCTATTATTATTCTACCACCTAAGTTTTGACACACAGTGTTTCTAAAGTAGGAAATGCCTTTACATGTCCTCCATTCTGTCAGTGTGCATCTATCTGTGTATATCTATATATCTATCTACCTACCTACCTCTTATCTACCTGTCTGCCTATCTGTCTACCTAACCTATCACCTGTCTTCTGAAATAAAAGTTTTTTGAAACTGTTTACCCTTCTGCAGTGCATTCTGATAGTTTCTATTTGATTCTACTCTTTCATGTTTTTAAATAAATGCTGGTCTTTAGTAACTAAATTGATTTACAACTCATTTCCCCACCAGCTTTATTAAGGTATAATTGACAAATAAAGTTGTAAGGTATTTAAAGTGTACAACATGATGATTTGATATGTGTGTATACATTGTTAGAGGATTCCCCTCATGTAGTTAATTAATGCACCCATGACCTCACATGTTTACATTTTTTTCTTTTTTGGTGAGATCCTTTAAGTTCTACTCCCATAGCAAATTTCAGTTATACACTACAGTGTTATCAACTATAGTCATCATGTTATTCATTAGATCCTTAGACCTTGTTCATCATCTTAAAACTGAAAGTTTGTACCCTTTAACCAACCTCTCTTTATTTCCCCCATGCTACGGCACCTAGCAACCACTTTTCTACTCTCTATTTCTGTGAGTTTGATGTGTTTTATTTATTTATTTTTACAATTCCACATATAAGCAATACCATGTAGTATTTTTCTTTGGCTGTCTTATTTCACTTAGCATAATGCCCTCCACCTTCATCTTTGTTGTCACAAATAACAGGTTTTTCTTCTTAGTTAAGGCTGAATAATATTCCATTATATGTGAATTTTCTTTATCCATTCATCTGTTGATGGACATTAACTTGTTTCCATAACTTGGCTATTGTGAATAATGCTCCTATGAACTTAGAAGGACAGATACCTCTTCAGGATAATGATTTCATTTCCTTGGGATATATACCCAGAAGTGGAATTGCTGGATCATTTGGTAGTTCTATTATTCATATCCTGAGGAACCTCCATACTTTTTCCATAGTGGATATACCAGTTTACATTTTCACCAACAGTGTACAAGGGTTCCCTTTTCTCCACATCATCACCACTGTTTGCTACCTCTTTTGTTTTTGGTAATAGACATCCTAACAGGTATGAGGTGATATCTGCTTATTGTTTTGATTTGCTTTTCCTGATGATGTTGAGCAAGTTTTCATGTACTTGTTGGCCATTTGTATGTCTTCTTTGGGAAAATGTCTACTTAAGTCCTGTACCCCATTTTTAATTGGGTTATTTGTGTTTTTTTGCTATTGAGTTGTATGAGTTCCTTGTGTATTTTGGATATTAACCCCCTTGTCAGATAGGTGATTTGCAAATCTTTTCTCCCATTCCACATGTTGCCTTTTCAATTTGTTGATGGTTTCCTTTGCTGTGCAGTTTTTAGTTTGATACAGCTCCACTTGTTTATTTTTGCTTTTGTTGCCTTTGCTTTTGGTGTTACAACTCAATTTTGAAAATCACTGGTATGTATAATAACAGTTGTTGGTCTGCATTTTGCTTCAGGACAGGTCTGGATTTGAATCCTGACTCAGCTGTTTACTCACTATTTGAATTTGAAAAAATCACTTTACCTTTTTAATGCTCTGTTTCGTTCTCTGTAACAAGGAGTCAATAAAAGTAACTATTTTAAATAGTTTTGGGGGGAAATTAAATGAGATAATACATATAAAGCATACAGATTTGATGCAATTTATGTAATAGAGTAAGTGTAAGCTCAATAAATGTTATCTATTATTTTTATTATTTAAAATTTTCTTTTAAAAAAGTGTACGTGCTTTCAAGTATCATTTTCCAGTTATTTTCTTACTTTTCTGCCTGCCAAAAAGAATCAACTGTTATACATAATAATAAATATAGCTCATAAATTTAGTCACACGATACATCTTTGTTTAATTTAGGACGAAGCTCTATTTTACAATATATGTCTTACTTTATTCCAATGTAATGTAGTAAAGGACTTCCAAAGCAACATATCTTAATCTAATACAACGAAGCCACCTCCAGGTGGGTCTATTTGGTAGGCCTTTGTCTTTAATCACTTGTAGACAACGCAATCAAAAAAGGTATAATACAACTAATATAAACAATAATGTCCAAATTATAATTTTGTTTTTTAATATTCTCCCAATTGTTCCTAAGTTTGTATGCTTTTAGATTTCTGAACATTCAAAAAATGACATAATGATTGCCAGTGATCCAAACATTGACCTATTGTTCATATCAGTGAGTTAAAACACGCTAAATGATACCGGGGGTATTAAGTTAGTCACTAAACACTTCTGATTTCATTTGATTAGTCAGAAACTTTTGTAGTATAACCTCCATAAGAAGAAAGTTGATTATATGTGTTTTTGTGTTTGATAGCCTTGTTTTTTTTAGTATGCTTTATTGCAGATTTGGAAACACATATTTAAGCCTCAAAGAAGTGAATACTGATACTCTTACAAAGTATTAATAAAGTCTTAAGTTAAATGTAAAACTACATAGTATAATTCTTGTTTAAGAATGGTTTACACTTTTATGACTAGAAAGTACAAGGGATTTCATTTTGTATGTCGAGTTATTCCATAAAGCACTGTATTTCCCTTTCATTTATTCATTTCTTTCCTTCTTCCTAATAAACACTTGTAGCTTCTGTGAATTTCCCAGGTGATTCATGGGATACTATATTTCTTGTAGCACATTAATTCACTAATACTAATTAAAAAACTGAATTGTGTTTTGATAAAATGTGTTATGGTGAAATTCTACTCACCTGCTCTTTCTTTAAGCTGACTCTCAGTTGTGGGGTATGAGTTGCATAATGATACAATTTACTGGCCTCTGGGTTATTCCAATGTCAATGGACTGTGGCTAGCCTATTCAGCTTCAAGGCAAGAGACACAAAATGGCATGCTTGATGTTGAAAATCATAAAGTTCATGAGTAGACACTCAAAATAATAACATTCATTCCTCAAAATAATAGCATTATTTTTTGTTCTGCAGTCGTGTTATTGAATAGTCAGGAATTGTTTATCTTGAATGTTTAATTCTGCCTGGCTCAGCTTCATCATAGTTTATATATAGAATTAATAGACGTTAAGGATAAAATTCTTTTTCAAAGGTTATTTTAGAATTAATGCCTGGTTATAAATCACCACAACGCATCTGTAAAAATAGAAAATGCAGCATATCTAAGTAGTTTGTTATGCTTAGTTCATGAGTGAAACAAGCTTAATATTGTCTTACCTTAGGTTGACCATTATAATTGAAGGATCAAACATAGTTAGAAATAACAATTACTGTTGAATAATGCTTTAGAATTGGCAAAATGTTTTCTGTGGGTTGTATCAGTTCATTCTCATAATACCCTGTGAAATATTAATCTTATAAAAATAATAAATGACTCAAATACCTCAGTTATTTATCAGTGCCTTTTATGTGTGTTATCTCACAACTAACTTACATGTCATTTACTACTATTATTTGTATACATTATGGGCTTAAAAGGGTTAATCACCTGTCCCAAACGTTATACTTTGTAATTGGCAGATATAGAACTTGAACTCTTGTCCATCTGATTTCAAAATTATGCCCTGAACCAAAATTATAAAATCAGTTTATTTAACTGCATTGAATGAAGCCTACAATATGGTATGGTTAAATTTGAATGTTTGAAGTGTGATGTGCAAGCAAAAATAGAGTTAGTCTATGTTGCTTTAATGGTCAGATCTCACCAGGACTAATGGGGTAAAACTGAAGCAAGTTTCAACTTAATATAAGATAGAATGTTTTAATAACTAGTACTTGTTAACCATGAATCAGGCCGGTTTTATAATTTTTATTGTGATAAAATACACACAGCATAAAATTTACCATCTCGACCATTTTTAGGTGTACAGTTCAGTGGTATTAAATACATTCATAATGTGCAACCATCGCCACCATCCATCTCCATAGCTATTTTCACCTAGTAAAACTGAAACTCTGTACCCGTTAAACAGTACTTCCCATTTCTTCCCCTCTCCCCCCAGCCCCTGGCAACCACCATTCCTTCTGTCTCTATGATTTTGACTACCCTAAGTTTCTCATATAAGTGGAATCACACAGTATTTGTCTTTTTGTGACTGGCTTATTTCACTTAGCATAATGTCCTCAGGGTTCATCCATGTTGTAGCATATGTCAGAATTTCTTTCCTTTTTAAGGCTGAATAATATTCCATTGTATGTATATACCACATTTTGCTTATTCATTCATCTGTCAATGTACTCTTGGGTTGCTTTCACATTTTAGCTATTGTGAATAATGCTGCTGTGAACACGAGTGTACAAAGGTCTCTTCAAGACCTTACTTTCAGTTCTTTGGGGTATATATCCAAGGTAATATGGTGATTCTATTTTTAACTTTCTGAGTAACCATCATTGGGGCTATACCACTTTACATTCCCACCAACAGTGCCCGAGTGTTCCAGCCTCTCCACATCCTTACTATTACTTGTTATTTTCTGCCTTTTTTGATAGTAGTAAATCTGCCTGTGTTTTGAAGTGATCCTCCAATCACTGGAACTGTGCATGCAATCTCTCAGGGTTAAGAGAGAAGCAGTTTGTGTACCTGGTGTGATTTAGACTGTGTTCTTTGGGTGGCCTTTTGAATATTAGATTCTGTGGTTGTGTAGGTATGAAAATGGATTCATCACTACTGGGCATGTTGAAATGAGATAACTGCAAAAAGAAAATGACTATGGAGGATATGTTCAGTTTTGCATTAAATATCCCTCAAATTCCATAGTAGATACTTGTGATTTTAAAAAGCTATAATAATTAAATATAATTATTATGCTTTTATCTCTCCTTAGCTGTAAAACGGTATAAGATATTCATGAGAACATAAGATGGAAAAGAATGGGTGCTTAAAATCTTGTGGGAAGAATGCAGGCACCTGCTGGAATCTATGGAGTGCCTTGCCATTGCTAAATATTATAGATGTGCATTGTGCATTGTGCTGCCAGGCTGTGTTTTACAGACGGAGCACTTTCACACTGAACTCTGTAATATATGGAGATTACATAACAGCAGAAACT
Source organism: Neophocaena asiaeorientalis asiaeorientalis (assembly GCF_003031525.2). NCBI lineage: Eukaryota > Metazoa > Chordata > Mammalia > Artiodactyla > Phocoenidae > Neophocaena > Neophocaena asiaeorientalis. The sequence goes on along the minus strand of NW_020174712.1, from coordinate 5,677,341 downwards.
AACACAACATTGTAAAGCAATTTTACTCCAATAAAGATGGGAAAAAACAAAGAATATATAATCCTTAAATATTTTTGCCTCATATTATTACAGTTAGAAGTCTGCTGAAGATAGTTTTACTTGAACTACTTGAACTTGTTGTTGCTTGATGTGAAGTAACAAGTATCATTGTAATTCTGTATATTTCCAACTCTAGTGTATGTGTGACTTGAGTTTAATAGACTTCTCTTATTATTTCTTTTATGAGAGATATATTAAGGATCATATTTGTTTGGCAGTAAGATCAAGATGTTTTATATACAAGAATATAAATATCTCTCTAAGTTATTTTTAGTTTCTCTATTTTTGTGAGGCTTCTGTTCTTCTCAGGACTTTTAGTTTTGTCCCTTCTAAAGTTTAATATTTGAATGGTTTCAAACTCCAGTTTACTTTTTAAAATTATCTTCTTTTATTACACAAGTAATATACTCACTTAGTAAATAAATAATTCAAGGAGCTCAGATACAAAAAGAGCAAAGTTCCTCCATCTAGCTCCCGTCCCACTCCACAGAGCTCACCTATTTTATTTTCTCCTGGGAGTCACATTTATATCCCATATGATGTTTCTACCTTAACTTGTTACTACATCAACTAAAAGCTATATGTAATAGGAAATCACTATTACAACAGATGACAAGCTTAGCTCACTTACTCTGACCCCCCACTCACTTCCTCATCTCTTCCTTCTCCTGCCATTACTTGATAGAATTTTAGTCAGTTCTCTCCATTTGATATCTTTATAATATCAATATATTTAAATTAAATATATTCAAATTTCTTTTTCTTTATCTAGCAGCTTTAAGCAGTATACCCACTTTGTAAATTTAGAATTTAACATCCCTCAATGTCTTTCCACTATCCTCCACCTCTTAAAACTTACCATTTTTTACACTTAGCTAATTTCTAAAGATCACATCACATTTTATTTTCTTTCTTGAGGACCATGTCTTTTTAGTACTGTTTTATTGTGGCTTTCCCTGGAGCTTTTCATCACATCTTTTCTTTCTTGTTTTGCAGAATAATAATATGCCTTCACACTATCACTATCATCATCTTGTTACTTCAGCACAGAATTGATTTTTAAAAACCCTGCTGTCTTTTTGAAGTGATCTTTCCAGGTATTGTGACTGTTCACATGTGGGCATCCTGGATGGTATCATGCATCTAAATCAGGTCCACTGTTTCTGATATACTGTGTACCCTTCTTTCTTGGAATTTTTTTCTATATTCTTGGAATAAACCACTAAGTAATCATTTTTTTCCACCAAAATATTTGAAGATAAATATCATAAGTTTAGAATATCTAAAAATGTCTTTTTTCTCTCCCATCGAACAATAGTGATATTTTGGCTACATATAGTTTGCTAGATTGAAAACTTATTTTCCTCGTTGCTGATTGCAGATGCCAACTTGATTTTTATCTTGTCAATATTCTATTTTTTTTTTCTTTCCCTCTGGAAACTTTTGTCCTGGTACCAAGTCAAAGATCACTTTGGCTACAGTGTAGAGAGTAGGCTGAAGGAGCCAGAGTGAGACCTGAGAGCAGTGAGGGGTACACCGAGGCAGGTTAGGTAAAAGGTTATGCTGATTTGAATTTAGGGACTAGTGAGAAATGGGGAGAAGGAGATGGATTCCAGAAGGATTCAGGATCTGCTAATGGACTGGATATGGGAAGCTGGAGAGAGGTGGTGTCAAATGGTGACAAGTACTAAGGTTTCTAGTCTTAAGGAGCTGTGTGAGTGATGGTGCCAGTGTCTGAAATTAGAGGGTGGGATGGAAAAAGAATGGGTATGTGCAGAAGGATTATCATTTGGTTCTGTATATGTCAAGGCTCATTTAAGACACTAAGTGGTGATATCAAATTAGATTTATGACTCTGGAGCAAAAAAAGTGATGTCTGAACTGGAGATATAAATTTGTGAGTTGTTTGCTTCTAGGTAGGAATTGAAGCTGTGAATGTATAAGAATCATGTAGAGGGTGCACAGTTTGAAAAAAAGACAAGACTCAAGAGCCTGAATCTTCAGGCTCAGTAATTACACTACTAAATTCTGGTAAGAGGAAAATGGATTTGAACAATAGACAGATAAAGAGTGACTAGAGAAGTTGGAGGAAAAGCAGGCACATTTTTTTGCACATAGAAGCAAAGAAAGGAACTTGCTTCAGAATGAAAGAATGGTCAATAGTATAGAATCTTTCCAAACAGACAAGTCAGATGAGACCTAGTATATTTATAATCTGTGGTGATGTTATTGAAAGCTTACTTGTTAAAGTGATAGTCCCTGAAGACAATTTGGTGTGCGTTGATGAGTGAGTGAGAGACTAATAATGGAAACCCTCCAGACTAAGTTGGCTGTGGAGAGTAAGGCTGGTGGTCAGAACAAATGGTAGAGTAAGGCTCTTTTTATTGCGTTCTTTTTATAAAAAATGGAAATGACCTGTATATAATTAAGAACAGTGGGTAAATATCTAGTTAGAAGGATAGGTTGAATATAAAAGAAAGAGAAGTCGTAATCTATGCTAGTAGTTGGCAAACTTTTTCTGTAAAGGGCCAGATAGTAAATATTTTAGGGTTGCAGATCATATGGTCTCTGCCCCAATTATGAACTCTGGCATCATAGAACTAAAGCAACACAGGCAATACAAAAATGAATGAGTATTGCTATTTTCCAATAAAACTTTATTTATAGATGCCGAAATTTGAATTTTATATCATTTTCACATGTCATGAATTTTGAATGTTTTCCAGTCATTTGAAAATATAAAGCCAGTTCTTAGCTCTGGGCCACACAAAAACAGGTGAGGACCAGATTTAGTTTATCTCCTGGTTTATAAAGTATAAGACTCCTGAGGAAGTGGGTGGGGATTTTCAAAGAAGAGATAAAGTAGATTTATCTTAAATTTAGGAGAAAGATACAAATTCTGGCTTCACTGCATAGTAGCTCTGTGACCTTGGGAAAGTCAGTTAGCTGTTCTGGGCCCAGTTTTCTCATGTGGATTATAAGTAGCTACCTCATAGCATGTTAGTGAGAAATAGCATTGAGATAATGCATGTATATGCTTTGTGCAAAGCCCAGCACATTTGTCAGTATCATATAATAGGTTGATCTTTCCTTCAATACAAATACAGTTACAAATATGTATGAGCTTTGGCATGTTGATAAACTATAAAACTTTCATAGTAAAACCAAAGGCTATCCCAGCCTGATTACTAGCTGTTAAGTTAAAGTAGGCAATGGAAGTCTTGTTAAAAAGGATAGTAAATAAATTTCTAGCAATGAACGTGAGGATTTTACCATAAAAAATATATAAGTATGTTTATAGGAAATTACATGTTCATAGAAGAGATATAAACTGAGCATTATTCTCATTACATGGTTAATCATTTAGAGCAGGGATCAGCAAGCAAGACCCTTGGCCTTTTTTTATGCTTACAAGCTAATAGTGGTTTTTACTTTTTTAAAGAGTTATAAAAAGAAAAAAATATAACAATACAGGACAGAGAAGGTACGTGATCCACATGGCTTAAAATATTTACTATCTGACTTGGCTTAAAATATTTACTATCTGACTTTTTACAGCAAATTTTACTGATCCCTGTTTTGAGTTTGGATACTTTAGCTTTGTCTAATCTCCTGAGTCTAAGTTTATCTCACTTTGGGTCAATTTGTACGTGTGGTCAGTGGAAGTTCTTCTCAGTTTACTATAAAACAAAGCAACACAGCACATATTTATTTACTAATTTATAATATTTCCAAGTAAGATCATCATAGAGATGCAGAAAAACCTTAGACAGTGTTCTTTAGTTTAAAAAGTCTTTTTTTCTAATCAATTTTAATGATTGGATAATTTTTCGTAGTTAATACTTTCTTACATAGACTATCAACATATGACTATAGAAAAAAATTATATCCCTAAAAGATCTTAGCCCTATTTAATGAATGATGGCAATATAAATTTATTGGCAACAATTTATATAAATTCATTTAGTTATAGTCGTTTTTTGCAACATTTTCCCTCCTTTTGTTTTCTCATAATTCCCAGGGCCAAGGGAAATAGAATATTACATGGTGTCTTGATTTTTTAAAATAATTTCTTCTAGAACAAATCTAATGACAGTTAATAAACAGTATTTTGGTCTTTATATACAAAAATAGTTTTTCTTTTATGTGGAATTATGTGTATCATTGTGAAAACAAAATGAAAATGTAAACTAGTTCAACAAATGCAAAGGTGAATCTGGGAGACTGATTTTACAGCTTTAATTATTGGTTTTTATTATTCATTTATTACATATTTTGCATCATACTATACTTGTCATTCTCTTTGGTTCTTTCATTTTCATTTTCTCCTTGAACATTCTGTTAGATAGGTATAATCTCTCCTTAGATTCTTTTATAAAGATGAAATTTTGTAGGTAGTAGTGATGTTGCTCCACAGTCATCTCTGGATATCTTCTTAAATGGAAATGTTTCAGTTTTTATTCTTGGTGCTCAATTCAAGAACATTAAAATGTGGCTATTATATATAATCACTTAATATCTCAGGCTCTGCAGTTCCTCAATGGGAGTTCAAAATAAGATCATTCTCTGGTGAGAGAATTTGTTCATCTCTGTTCTCCACTTGGCTTTTTTTTTTTTTTTTGGTTTATTTTTTGGCTTTTTTCCTTTTTATATTGCAGATATAAAAATGAATAATTGCTTTTGTCCTGATTATCTCTTTTGTTATCAAGAGACACTAGAGAAAGTAATGACCACCTTCCCTCCTGTATTCACTGTGTGTGTGTGTGTGTGTGTGTGTGTGTGTGTGTGTATGACTTGTGTTATCTTCCACATTTTGAGAGGGAAAAAATGTTATTTTTTCTTGCGTAATTTCCCTTCTATTTATTTTTCTGTTCTGAAACAATAATTAAACCAATATTAAATTCTTGAAATCCTAAGAACACTATCTCATCCAGATTAAGGGAAGCTAATCTGTTAATTTTGGGGTTGGAAGAACTAGTCAACTATGTCTAGGACACTACTTGTTCTGCAGTCTTCACTTTCCCCTTCTTCCTTTTAATACTGTCATCCTCTGAGTTGCTGTGGGGCTCGTGGTCATTCAACTAGAGACTACATTTTGAACTGTATGTGTAAACATTGGAGACAGGCATGTAAGTGGAAGTAATATGTGCAAATTCTAGATTGAGTATATGAAAATAAGCTGTTTACCCTCCACACATCCTTTCTCCCCTTCCAGGACAAGAATGCAGAAGTGTGACAGTGATCCAAGTTTGAATGTGCAGGTGAGGGCGACACACTCAAGAATAGTGAGTGAAGCAACAATATAGAAGTAACCTAGATACCTAGATAGCATCATGGAGAAAGTACACTGAATGGCCTTAGGCTGCCTGCCAACTTTTGGACTTTTACGAGAGAGAAACAAACTCCTGTCTTGTTGGAGTCATTTTATCTTTGAGTTCTCTTTATTATACGAGGTGACCTGTACTCTAACACTCACTATTCTAATCATGCTTGCTATCCCATAATCTTTCTCTTTTCTTGGAAAATATAGGCTAGGCCCCCCAAGATACTTCTGACACATTTGAAAGATTGCAGCAGCATGGCCAGGGTTGTGATAGTTGTTTGGGTAATTTCTGTCTCAGCAACAGTGACTTAAGGTCTAAGGTAGACAGTGGAACAAAATTGAATCCTGAAGAAAAACATCACTTTTTTATTATACACCTATATGTCATCTTATTCTAACTTTCCAAATCACATATACGCAGTGAACACGTCTCTTACTCTGAATGTCAAGAAATTCCTGAATTGAGAGATGAATGATTGGATATCTAGGTTTCACTAATAATTTTGCTAACTATTGCTATTGTTTTGTATTGCTCTTTATGAGCTTCCCTACTTAGTAAATAGAATTATTCCAAATATTAATGCTAATAATCAACATATTAGTGTGGTCTAATACATTTCCTCAGTCTCAGTACTCTCTCCCTGACATCTTTTAGGATATAGATATCAGAGCAAATGGTAAAACATGCAAGTAGATTAAAAAATAGATCATACTTTGTATTTTGAAGATATTTGTAAGCCATTTTTCATCAGTATTTTATTCTTTAATTCCAGTATTTAAATAAAAACCATCTGGTAAATACCCCCTTCAACACCCCTGGCAGAAAATAATTATCGGTCTTGACACTCTTCCCTGTAGAGCTTTGAAATGGCTTCAGAAGTCCTCTCACTGCAGGTGCCTGGAAACCCCTACCACTGGCTGAGGAGAGGAGAGCAGTGTATTCTCACTTGTTTAAATATTTAGTATTCCCTTTTCATTTTTGAGCGCTGTAAATTTTGCTTGTAAATTACACAATTTTGTGATTCTCTTTCACATTATTGGAGTTAAAGAGAAATCAATTCTAGATTAGTAGGCTCTCAGTTTCTGGCTCTGAGTTTTTCAGAGCAGAAATGTTATCTGTTGAATTGTTTTATCTTTAATGGCTGGCACAGTGCACTGTACAGAGTTGGCACTCTTCCATTCATTCATTCATTCATTCATTCACAAAATAGTGAATGCCCTCTCTGTGTCAGGAATTATTTTAGGAAACAGTGAGAGAATAGAGAACAAACAACACACATCTGTCTAGTGGTAGGGAAAAAGAAGATAAGAAAATTAACACATAAAGATATACAATGAACAACTGCAATAAGAAAAAAGTAAAACTGTGTTTTGGATGCAGGGCCAGAACTGACCTCCCTGAAGAGGTAACATTCTAATAAAGACCTAAAATAAAGTACAGGCAAAGGAGGGCATTGTAATAGAATGAGGATGCCTGCAAATTCTGTGATACTCCTCCCACTGAAAGATGGAGTCTGTTTTTCCTCTCCTGTATTTGGGTTTGCCCCATGACTTGCTTTGACCACTAGCCTATAAATAAAGTGATGCTGTGTAAGTTCCACAGGTGGAATTTAGGAGATCTGGAGCTTCTACTTTTGTATTCCTGGGACATTCCCCCTTGTAACCAAGCCACCGTATTGTAAGAAGCTCAAGTCCCATGGAGGAACCTTGTGGAGGAGAACCAGCTCTAGCAGAGTGCCCAGATACCAGCCAGTATCAGCTGCTAGCAGGTGAATAAACCTTCTTAGATGTTCCCACTCAATTGAGCTTCTGGGTCATTGCATCTCTAGCTGACATCATGTGTAGAAGAAGAAATGCCCAGCTGAGAACAGTCTACACATAGAATCATGAAAGAAAATAAATGTCTTTGTCATTTTAAGCCACTAAGTCTTAGTATCATTTGTTATGCAACAATATGTATCTCAATTAAACATTTTAAGAAAATATAGCAAGTGCAAAGAACCTGAGGTGAGGCTGTGTTTGGCACATTTCTAGACCAGTAAGGAGACCACCGTGATTAAAGTGGAGTTATTAAGAAGGAGATTGTTAGCACAGGGAACTTGAAGCCTACTGTGTATGGTCTTATATACCAGGGGTCAGCAAACAAGGCCAGATGTTGTCTTCTGCTGTTTTTAAATAAAGTTTTTATTAAACACAGCCACACCCATTCAGTTATGCATTATCTATGGCTGCTTTCCTGCTACATTGGCAGATTTGAATAGTTGTGAGATCAATCATATGGCCCACAAAATCTAAGTCCCTTTTCAGAAAAAAACCTGCCAACCTCTGTAATAGACAGGGTAACCCATTGTAGTGCTTGAGCAGACAAGTTACGTGATATAGCTTATGTTTTACCAACATCTGTACTTTGTGGAGAATGAACTAAAGAAGGGAAGACAGAAGCAGGGAGACTACTAAAAATGATATAGTCAAAAGATGGCTAAGTAGAATTGGTAGAATTGTGAAAACTGGTCAAATGCAAGGTGTATTTTGAATGTGGAGTTGACTGGGTTTTAGACTGATTAGATGTGAGAAAGTTCAAGTATGACTCCAAATATTTTTTGGCTTCAGCAACTGAAAAAATCAGTTTAAAAATATTTGTTGATTAAATTATTTTCATGTGGTGATGGAGAAAAATGAATGGTTTTGGTATAACATATAACTCAATTTTACATATCTTCTAATGAGATGAATATTTTGGTAATGAGTGTATAAACCAGTGTTTATATGGAAAGTCTAGGCAAAGTAACATCACTTTTTCTATCAGAGAAACACATTTTTTTGTTGTTAGTGTTGTTGAGTATTCATTTGTTGAACCATTCACTGAAAATGGTCTAATGATAAATTAGGATAAGCAGCCATTAGGGTATCCTGCTTTGTCAGCAGTTAGTCTCTGTGAGGAGTCACTCTGGGTCTGGGGGAATCTTGTTTTCATGTCACTAGATGGGAAGCCATGGACCATTTAGTTCCATGTCTTTCTTGGGAGGATTTATCTGTTCTTAACCCTAGAAAGCCATTTTGGACATGGCTGCTTGACCACACTAAAGAATCTCCACCTTTGCATGTAATTGTCTGCTCTCTTCAGAGGGGCTCAGGAGAGATAGGTTTTCTAAAAATAACTACAAATGGGCACTCAATAAGGACAATGCTCCCTAGCAACACTGGAGATGACCCACAGTAGCATCACAGAAAAGGGAAGCCAGCAAGAGGCTTTCTGTACCTCTGTACCCCCATGCAGTCCAGGTAAGGAAAAGTTTAACACAGAAGAAGAAAACTCGTTTAACAAAACCCCTCTTTCTACACCTTGCTGAGGGATGTGAGCTTGTAGCTGTCGCTTCCAAATCTAGTAACTTATTAGCTTCAACACCAAAAAATGTGTGACCTGGCTCCTCTTAGGAAATGCGAGCCTTCTGAATACCTAGGAACTCTACCTTGATTAGAGACAGCACTTTTCTTAGTGGAAGCAACTTGTTCCTATTGACAGTGAACCCACCAGAGCAGGCAGCTTCCTGGTCCTCCTTTGAAGAATCTGGCCACAAAGTTTGTTCTAGCCATATTCCTCTAAAGTGACAAGATACTCTTGAAAAATGTCCACTTAGCACTCTGCTCTCTAATAGAGACTTCCTTTCTCTCAAGTCAGGGTTTGTATGAGAATTTAATGTTTTTGTCAAGTTCTGGCTTGATCACTTCTTTAAAGAGGAGGATATAAATGGACAGACACAGGGACAAAGTCTTCAGGGGATGATGCATGACAAGAACTACTTTGGGAGGACAAACGAGGAAGCACAGGCAGGCCACCTGGAGGGCCACAGGGCTGAGTGCTGAACAGAGCCCGGAGGCCTATGGTTTTCATTAAATGGGTTGCTATTGCCTTTGAAATTTTGTCACCAAAAATGTACGATAAGCACAATTCAGTATGGTTTTCTGAATTAAACGAAAAGATGAACTTATTGGTATGTAACTGTAGCACAGTTGGGAAAATAAATAGAGCTCAAAGAACTGCTGGGCCACCATCCCATGGCTGTGCCTCCATTCTGAACTACTGACCAGTGGGGACAGGAAGCTCCTGCCTTGAGAGTGTGGAAGATCCTCACCCCAAAAAGCAGCCCTAAATGAGAATAATATCAGATGCAGTTATTAAGCATTGACAATTTTTTAAGCTTGGGAATGGCTTCCCTTTACAGCTAGCTGCATAGCAGAGACTTGTATTTAAGAGCACTTGGTGATTGCTGTGACAGGTTTATTATTTGTTGGCTTTCTCCAGCATTGCACAGTAAAAATTGTTTTCAAAGAGTATTCAAAAGTGGAGCCGACTGTCATTGTAGCAAACCAAACCCATCCACTGATATATTTCACTCTCTTGATTGATAACTGGCTCCATGGTTTGACATTTCAGGAAAAGAGTAGAAAAAGAACAAGTCTCAGAGGTCATTAATCCTTTTTCTCCCTCAGACTCCCTTGGGTGGCTACTTGTGCCATTATCCACATTTCTTGCTGCTGATCTCAACAGCTCCGTGCTGGCCCCAGACACCAGGTGCCCCTTCCACTAATGGCAGCTGCCTCCATTGAGGCAGTGAAGAGGCCACTTCCCGAGGCAGGTCCTTGAAGACCAGGGTGGGTATGGTCCCTTAGATCACAGCTTTTCAACCTTCCTGGCAGCTTTCCACACTCAAATGAGGAGCAGAGGAAGGGTTGAGAAGCCCTTCGCTGATGGAAGCAGCACAAGACACAAGAGTGTGTCAAGTTTGAAACAGCATTCGCCTGCACATCCTGTGAATCAGGCTCCATGGCCATTTGATATAATTATTCTTGATGTTCCCCCTATTGTGCTGTGAGTTAGTACGGAGGAGAGCCATAACTGTTCATCTATTTGACAGCAGTGAATAAACCTTCTTTGCTGTCAGAGAGAGAGGCTGTTATTTTTTATTGCTGTAAAAAAGCTCAGAGTATAGGGGATGAAATGTCAGGCATCGTTAAACCAAATCAGCCCCCAAAGAAAGCAGTCAGTGATTATGAAAACCTGGTAACTCTAATCAGAACATGAAACTTTGGGGGATTAGGGTTGCATATGTGTTTGGAGTGGAGGTGTGGAAGTCTCCACAGAGCCCTTTCCTGGTTTGCATCGTTTCAAAGAGAGAACTCTGGCTCTGGATGGATTCAAAATCCCTAGGTCTCAGATCCTGCTGAGGATTCAGGATAAAGTGTTCCTGTCATTTGCCAGGAACCTGGAGGTGTTTCTTTGCTGCAGCAAGTGTTAACTTTTGCAGAACATTTAAATTAAACACCAGTATCCTCTCCATCTGTCCTCTATGGAATAGTCCTTCTAGACAATTTTTCCCCACAAATTCTTCCTTTTTTTCCAGTTGGAGCTTAAGTATTCAAAACCCCTCAAATTGCTTTAATTTCCATTGAGTGCTGCTTTATCTACAGCATCAATATTTTTTTATTGTTTGGGAGAAGCACTTCAGTAGGAAAATTTAAATGATGTGGAATAGAAAAATGTATAAAAATCTTCAAGTCTGTTCCAGTCAGTGAAGACAAGTAATGATAGCTTGGAGGTGTCCTTCCAACATCCTCACTGACTGCTCAGGGAAGGTTTTGGGATTTGGGGATTCAAACAAGAGGAAATGCGTGAGGCACTATCTCAGCAGCTGTCAGGGAAAATTCCAGGTTCACACTGACAGTGCTCTGTGCTCCTCTGGCTTTCTCTAGAACTTTACAAATGGAATCCACATTTCTATTTGCCTAGTTTTACTATAAACATGTGTGTGTATGTGTGCATATTTGTTTTCTTCCCAAAATATATGTGAAAAAGTATTTGCAAAAATCCTATGGTAATCTATTTGATGAAAACATGGATTTCCAAGTATTCTTGATATGCTCCAATTTTTGAGAAATCAGTGCATTGAGGTATGGTTTACATATAATAAAATTTACTCATTTTGAGCATTATAGTTGATGGGCTGTGACAAATATATATAATCATGTAACCACAAGCACGGTCAAGATTTAGAATTTTCTCATCACTCTATAAAGTTTGCTTGAACTCTTTTGAAGTTAATTTTCTTCCCTACCCCCAGTCCCTGGCAACCACTGATCTGCTTTTTGTCCCTAAAGTTTTGCTTTTTCTAGAATGTTATGTGTATGGTTCTATACAGTACAGAGTCTGTCTGGCTTCTGTCACTTAACATCTTGCTTTCTAGTTTCATCCATGTTTGTTTCATATATCAGTCATTCCTTTTTATTGCTGGGTGTTATTCTATTGTATAGATATATCACAGTTTGTTAATCCCTTTACTGGTAGGTGGACATTTGGGTCGTGTCCAGTTTCTGGCTATTATGAAAAATGCTGGCATTAACATTTTTATAGGACTTTATGTAGATATAGTATGCTCTGTTTTTAGCCTATACTTTGGAGGCTGTACTTTGCTTACTAGGTTTTTGCCAGACATCACCTATTACTTGGTGAGTAGAGGTTCCTGAAATTAGTCGTCAGGACTAATGGTTTGTCTGCTTTAGATTAGAATCTGAAACTCAGAGTATTCACTCACTGTTATGGGCTGTATTGTATCCCTCCCAAATCCATATGTTGAAGTCCTAGCCCCCAGTATCTCAGAATGTGACTGTAGTTGGAGATGGGGTCTTTAGATAGGTAATTAAGGTAAAATGAGGTCAGATGAGTGGGCCTTACTCCAATATGAATGGTATCCATATAAGAGAAGATTAGGACAGAACAATGCAGACCAAGGGACAACCACATGAGGACACAAAGAGAAGGTGGCCATCTGCAATTCAGGGAGAGAAGCTTCAGAAGTAACCAAACCTGCTGACACCTTGATCTTGGACGTCTAGCCTCCAAAACTATGAGAAAATAAATTTCTTGTTCTCTAAGCCACACAGTCTGTGGTACTTTATTATGGCAGACTCATTTATTCATTAAACAATCATTTAAAGCAAACAAGGTTTGTGCCAGACACTGTTTAAGGCACTGGAGGTGTAGATAACATCCCGCTCTCTCAGAGCTTAAATTCCAGTGCATAAAAACAAACAATAAAAGCAAACAAGACAATATCAGGTAGCATTAAGAGCTATGATGGAAGGAAAACAGAAATGGGATAGCAAGTGATTAGAGGATTACTTTAGACTGGGTTTTCAGGAAAGTCAGAGGAAGAGATTAAAGCTTATAATGGAGTGATAATAAGGAGCCAGGCTTGAGATGATTCAAGGGAAAAGGACTCTAGATAGAGTCACAAATGCAAAATGCTGTAGGAAAATTGCTCAACAGCATTTATGGAATGTCTGTTTCTATCAAGCAGGGTGCCAGGCTCTTGGCACACATTATATCTGATTCTCATTAGAACTCTAAAAAAGCTATTTCCAGTTTTACAGAAGATGAAACTGAGGCTGGTTGGTGAAGTAACTTGCCCCACACACTCCCAAACCTACAGACATACACACACTCATAAATGTACACGTTAATGTATTTCTATCTAAATATTCCTTTGCATATTAGACCAGTGGTCTCTCTTCTGGAGCGTGTGTATCCTGAAGGCAAACAAAGACTTCCCAAGAGGTACTAGACTGTGGTGGTATTAAAGGAAATAATTTCCAGATTCTAACTTTATTTTGTAGTTTTTCCTAAAATTGATCTTCCTTGAGAACATCCCAGAGATGAAAGAGCTAGTCTTTTTTTTTTCCGATTTCCTCTTTCACAATAGGAAAGTACATCTCTCCTCACATGTGAATCTTCCCATGCATGTGACCCAAGGATATAAAACACTGGGGCAGCCATAAAGGGGGGATTTGAAATATTGTTGTTAGTGGTGAGAGCGTGCATGGCTCTGATGACTTGGTAAAAATACTTTTTTTCAAGTCAGGTCTTTTCCTTTTCTTTGCTCTGCAGGAGAACCTGGTAGATTACTAACAATGACTTTTTTTTTTTTTTAAATGATGAATGACTATGGAATTTTAAATCTTCAATTCAGAAGGATTTTAAAAAATGGAGTGGCATTACTATAACCAAACTCCCTCAATTTCCATCTACTTATTTATGTGAACAAGGTTTTCAGAGATTATATCTATAAAAATGAAAAGTGAGAGTAAAATTGATGCTGAATTCTGTTTCATTCTAGCAGTAATATCCACAGATATATGACCCAATTGAAAAAATAAGTAAACCCAGCTCTACCCATCTCATTAAGAGATACATTTGCAATGAAAATTGATTTTAGGTTTATTAATTACTTAAAACATTTAAATACACATATATATTTTTCAACTGTGTTCTAATAATTATTGTAATGAAAATTCAATCTTGAAACTTTAGACACTTGGAAACTTACGGTCACATAAAATAAATATAGTAAATTTCAATGTATCTTTACAACATTGTTTGAAAAATATAATTGGGTGATCAATAAAAGTCTCTTAAGCATAAGTACATTACATAAAAGTAATATTCTGTGAGAATGAAAATAAATTTAAAGAGAAAAGAGCAAGGCAAAATTTATGGCTGTTAAACTTATTTATAAGTATAAATTTTATATGGTACTTTAATTTCTTTTATATTTAAATGTGTAAATTAACCATTTATTTAAAATTTTCAGTGTTAAAATATGCTGGAAATTTAATCTTTTGCAACTACTTGAATTTCAGATAAATTTTTTAAAATGTCAACCCAAGTCTTCTGTTCAGTATGTCAATACTTGGATCCTAATCTCAGCCTAATCTTGTTGTATGCATATTAGTCTCACTAATAATCTTATTTATATCTGGTACAGCCATACTTGCTCTGTTTAGTTCACAGGGAGTCACTCTTTGATCATCTGTTCTTCTTAGAGTCTTAACCTCCTATCTCAGTAAACATTCTTCCTGGTGCCCTATAGTGTGAATTGTATATGTGAATAGGGATACAGGTTTTTATGATGCGTGAGGCAAAATATCTTGCAGTAGTTAATAGCTCAGTTTATAGTTGGAATTCAGACTTTACATCTTCAGAGCTGCTTTTTTGACACTGTTAGTGTATAATTTCTATATCCTTCAATTTTTTTCATTTTTGAAATGAAGATAATCATAGCAACTACTTTCTAGGGTTCTTGTGAGGAATAAATAAGTAAATATATGTAAACTGCTTAGAGGAGTGCTTAATACTTGGAATAATATTACATGAATTTTTACATATGGTTGGCAGAGATGCTCATTACTTTATTAGTCACCTCTGTAAATCGGCATCTTTGTATACTGTAAAACTTACCAAAGTTTAGTGAATATATATTATCACTTTCTTTAGAATTACTAACTAGAACTTTAACATTCTTCCATACAAAATAAGTTTAATTCCATACAAAACAGGCCTCTTGTGTGCTGTTTCAATTCCACTTGAGTAAAAAGTTCATCTACCTTACTTTTCAAACTTAGTTATTTTATAACTAAAGGTGTATTTTCCATAAGAAATGTGAAGACTTACACGAATGTAAGTACTGATCTAACTGCATTCCTTTTCTTTTAATTAGCTCTTAGATTTTCTAATCTTTTGCTAAGAAAAAGAGATTAATTTCCTTGCTTAGTGTATAGAGAGTAAATGAAGAATTAGTTGTCAGAAACTTAGATTTAAACCTTCTATTGGATTTGATTGGTAGCCTTACTCTTCCCTGAGCCTCCCTCAGCTTCTCTGTGGCCCAGGCACACTGAATCCATTGCTCTTGGTTAAATTCCCCTCTCCCACTTCATTCTTTCTTTCTTTTTAATCTTGTAGGTTAACCTGAGTGATTAGGAATTGATCCATACTTACATGCTGGATATGCACATGCACTATGGTAGCTCACCCTAATGTTTAGGTTAAAGGCAAGGTCGTCTCATAATGCATGTGGCTTTACATGGCAGCGATATAATATTTGGAGAGTCAGTACTTGTTACCTTGACTACTCTCTGCTGATGGAGGAAAGTCATCTAAAGATTTCTGTTCTGTTGTTGAAATATTTAAAAGGAGAGGATTACATGACAATTCTGGTATTGTTCTGGAATGATTCATATTTTTTTTTACTTAAAATGCTAGCGTGCACTTCATCTGAATAGCTAATTTGAACTGGGTGCGGGAAGCAAGACAATTAGTGCAATAAAATAAGGGAATTAATTATGTACTGAGGATCTGATAGCTGGTCTGCGGTGGAGATGACCTTGAAAGCAAAATACCATATACTTTTATTAAACATTTTTCCTCATTCCCTGTGAATAAACATATAACAACCCAGTTTTGGTATATTAGGAGTTTATTAGAAGTAGTTCATCCATTCATTCCAAAAATACTATTGAGTACCTGCGTCTAGGTACTATAACTAACAGAGGCTAATGGTTTGGGTCTTCCTTTCTACTTTTAATTCCTGACTTTTAAGGGGAGGGAATATGCTCCTGTCTCTCACTGAAAGTTGATCTAGTGCTAGCAAGTGAAATAGTCAAATAATATACAAACAGCCTGGATGGTCTTTTATGTCTTCTATCCCTAAACGATATCCAAACCCTCTGTTACTTCCTCCTGAGCACACCAGGCCTACCTGTTATTAAGCTATTTTTGTTGGAGAAATTGATACCAGTTATTTATTTTTATCTTGAGGGATCCTTTCTTTTGCGTTAAGTCATTCCCTTTCCTACGTGGAGGCGCCATCTTCAACATACCTCTGAAAGACTGTGGTAGTTGCATTTCCTATTCCTAACTTGTAAATGTGAGTTTCTGAAAACCCATTTTTTCTGCATATCATTATAAGCATGTATTATGTAGCAAGACCAAGTGTCTCTGACTTCCTCTAATTTTGAAAGTCCTTTTAGTTATAGGACTTTATGTATATAAAATGAATTTAAATTGTTGACTATTTCATATTGTTTTCTTATACTTAAATTACTAGTTATTTTAATATAAGGTGAAATACTTTTAACTTTAAATATTATTAATTTAAACTTTCTATTATGTTAACATTGAAAATATTATTAGTCAATTAAAAATAGTATTAATTCATTTTCTTAAATTATGTTTCCAATTAAGCCAAGTAATACATGTGGAAATCTTAATTATAAAAGATTCAAGCAATACATATAAAGTAATTTGAAGACCCTCTTCGTACTTTCTATTTTTTTCTAATTCTACTTATTTTCCTGGAGGTACCATTATTAGTAGGTGCTTTTTTATCCTTTCAGATATTCTCCTGATACAGTGTATGGGTCTTTACTATATATCTGTCATGCATACACACATATCCTTTTTTCATTCATCATTCTGAGTTATCTTCAGTTCTTAGAAATTGTTTTCTATCATCCTTCTAATTACTTATGCTTCCTATTTACACTCCTCCTCCAGCTGGGCACGAACCTGTGTCCCCTGCATCGGCAGGCAGACTCCCAACCACTGCGCCACCAGGGAAGCCCCATTTCTGATTTTTAAAAAAAATTTTCTTCATGTTTCTGATGCTCTAATACATTCTATACTCAGCCTTTTTGGGTAGTTTACTAGAAAAATCTTTTTCTTAATATATCAACTAACTAATGAGCTTTTCAGTTGACTACATTTAACTGTTTTAGCGCATCTATTCATTATTTTGACAGTTGTATTTTTAACATTTCTGATAGCTACAGGTCTTTTTTTTTCATATATGTACAATCTTCTCTAAGATCCTTGTCATTATTACACTTATTAATTAGATTGCCATGGGTGTTAGTTCCTTGAGTTTGGTGTGTTTTGAGTTGGGTTTATTTTATTTTTGGCACACTGCTTACTAAAATGCTTTTTGGATTTTTGATGGTCAGTTCATCTCTTCCTTTGAAAAATCCCTGTCCATTAGGCCATTCCATTTATGGGAATGAGTGACTGTGAGTGAGGTGTCATAATGTTTGAGGGTAATTGGGGTGTGGTAGTTCCCTGATGTAGCTAACTGGCGCATTTGTTCTCTTGCTCAGAGAACCTCTCTTCCTGATTTCTCAGGGGCAAATGTTCTCCTTGACCTTTGCTCAGTAAAGGGGAAGACGGTGTAGGAACCAGTGGGGTGGAGGAGCTTCTGTTGGTTACCGTAGTAACTATTCCTAAAAACTATCTCAGAGCAGTTTTTAATCTGCGCAGTCTTAGCTCTGAATTTCTTGCAAACCTCTCCCACATCAATAACATTTTTTCTTGATTGTCATTGTTTGTGATTTCTTTCTGGCTATTATTTCCCCCCATAGTTGGCTCAGTATATTTTCTTTCTTTAGGAATTCTTCAGATCTTCTTATACTTTTTCTTATTTCTTGATTTTTTCTTTTTTGAAAACTTTATTATTTCTGTCATAATATGGGAAGTAAGATAGAAGTGATTCGCTCAATCTTATTTCTTTCTTTTTTTTTTTTAGCTCTACTGATAATTGACAAAAATTGTATATATTGAAGGAATACAGTTTGACTTCTTGATTCCATTGTTTCTCTCTTGAATATTCAACAACAATAAATACATGGTATACCTTTGGGTTATGCATTGTTTCTAACTGGAACTGGCTCACAGCAAAATTAGGAACTAGACAAAGTTTAACTCTGTACATTTCCTCCCCCTCTGGAAAATTCAAGAATTTCAAAAATCATTTATACTCAATTTTAAATGATTACTTGAAAATTAAATATTTGTTTTCCAGAGGATCCTGCACTTTTAAATGAATCCAGGTCATGTCGTAAAGCATATGCTTGCAAGCCATATGGGAAAGTTAGAGGCTAAGATAAAGTGCTGGGAGTTAATGCATAAAAGTGTTGTTTTATGTACCTGTGCTAAAGGTAATGAAGATGGTTCTTGTTTCCAAACGGACCCAGTTATTCTCAACAGATCCTTTTGCCATATCTGAAACGTTTTGAGTTTTGCTTGCTCAATTTAAGGGGGAAAATATATAATTATCATATTATCTCATATCATATCATTCATTAATTATAGCCTGGTGCTGTTCTGGAAGGCCATGAAAATCCCAGATAGTCAATATTAGTTGAAAATTGATCATTGTTCCAAAATCTGGATAAGAAACATTTGGTTTAATTGATGACACATTGCTGAAAGTGAGTTAACTAGGTTATTAAGTGATTTTGTTATCATAGCTTTTTCATATTAGAGTTTCTGAAAATACATACTGTTTTTATTTCTTAAAATTATAGATAGTGCTCAAGGAAATTTAGAAATCAGCTGGTCAGAGCCCCTAATTTAACAAAGGGAAGAATGAGGTCAAAGAAATAAGCAGAATTAAGGATGCTCACTCACTGGCCCTCAGCTAAAAATGGAAAACAAATTCTTATACAGGCTCCCATTTTCTCATTCTTTTCATCCTGCTATGCTACCCACAAGGAAAGTTTTCAGTGGAATATTTGTCTCCAATCAGGAATTATTGTAAAGGACAAACATGGAAGTAAGGAAATAAATAATTTTCCTTTCTGTCTCATCCCTCTTCTAACAAGCTGTAAAAAGAGTGCTTCCCAGTAACTAGTGTCTGATTTCTCTGGAAAAGAAGAATGCAGAAAGTGAAATAGAAAATACACAGTGTAGTCTTTGAACTGATGGAATGGTTTCAATAAATATTAAATAGTGAATAATATATACTTTTACAGGGTATAATTTATGTCATATACATTTCTCTTAATGGCCTCTGAATTTCTTGGTACTTTTAAAAAATAGAAGCAAAATAATGGAGCACTTTTCCATGGAACCAGAAGTCACCTCTCCACTCAGAATTACTACCATAAACTACATATATATGCTCAAGCATAACAATTGCTTTTCAGTCAGACGCTGGAATAATATGCCATATGGGGACTCTTTCCTCACAAATGGTAATAAATCCCCTAGAAAAAATGTTCATAGGGAAGAAGGTTTATGGTGACTTACTGGAATTCAGATGATTCTTAGATATGATATGGAATTAATGTGATGAACCCAGGTGTGTGTGTGTATGTGTGTTTGTGTGTGTGTTTGAGAACACAATTTATGTAATTGCAAAATGTATATATTTCAAAATAATATTTTTTGAGTTGTTTTTCAAAAATCTTCCTAATTTGATGTAAAGTTAAGCAATTAAGATAGTGGCAATAGTAACAGTAATTTAATCGAGTGCTTACCATGTGTCAGACACTTTTCTAAACTCTTTATTTGAATTAATCCACATAATCCTTATAACACTGTACGGATAGATATTATTACTACTCCCATATTAGAAAGGCATGGAAACTTGCTCAAGGTCACAGATCAGGGAGGTCACAGAGTCGGAATCCCATCCAAGACTACCTAAACTTGAAATTCAAACCCTCAACTATCTCTGGGATAATGAACCTAAATAGTCTTTTTCTCTTTAATCACCCTATATAGTAGCATATTGTTAATAGAAACCTAGGAGTACTCAGGATTTCAAATACTTTAAATTGTGTGTGTTTGTGTGTGTACATGCACACATGTGTGTTTAGGGAGGTAGTGGAGGTGGATTTTTAAACTATAATTTTTCTAGTGAATTCACTTATACTCTACTTTTTGATAATTTAAACAATCTTCCTTAGCTTTTTTGCCTCACCTTCATGATTTCATCTCTTTTACTTTATCTTTTTATACGTCTACTCAAAATGGAAAAAATTCTAGGAAAAATAGCAAAATGGTAAATACTACATTCTTTTTTTTTTGATAACAACAAATGCTTAATATAGGTTTGTTCATTTTCTAGAGTCTATTTTAACTTGATTATGACCTTAGATTGTAAGGTATGAGTGCTTTGTATTGTTTGATTTTAATTTGTGTAACATTATATGCATATTCTTGGTAAATTCTTTAAACATTTTTAAGTATTTTAAACCAACTTTGGAGGGAACATTGTCTACTCTGTCATCAGTATCTATCACAGTTCTACTCAATCAGTAATGAAGTTTTTTATACCATTTCTCCAAGTATATGAAATCTTATTAAAATGTTGGTCAGGGAGCAAGAGATTTTATTTTTTTTAACTGTTCAGTCAATTCTTAGCACCTTGGACACTCTGGAATAATAGGCATCTCAGTAATATCATGATGAATGAACCAACTGCAAGCATTTGCCTGAAATGGTTATCTGTACACTTTATGACTTGATTTGCTATTTTAATATGTTGGGGTCTTTTTTGATACTTTGTGTACAGAGACTAAAAATATAGAAGAAACATTACTTTTGACTTGGATCACATACTCTTTTTTTTTTTTTTAACATAAAATGATGTGAGGATTCAAAGTAATATATGTAAAGTACCAATTATTAGTACCTGGGACACAGTAGGGTTTAAATAAATGGTACTTATTAGTATTAAGAGGTTGAGAGAGTTGTCACCAAGATGTTCAGTAATATCATGATGAATGAACCAACTGCAAGCATTTGCCTGAAATGGTTATCTGTACACTTTATGACTTGATTTGCTATTTTAATATGTTGGGGTCTTTTTTGATACTTTGTGTACAGAGACTAAAAATATAGAAGAAACATTACTTTTGGCTTGGATCACATACTCTTTTTTTTTTTTAACATAAAATGATGTGAGGATTCAAAGTAATATATGTAAAGTACCAATTATTAGTACCTGGGACACAGTAGGGTTTAAATAAATGGTACTTATTAGTATTAAGAGGTTGAGAGAGTTGTCACCAAGATGATGACATAGGTTGTTCCTGACTTCACTCTCCCTCACAAGAAGAGCAACTAACAACCATTCAAGAACAAGATGCCACTAAGAGAATCCTAGAACTTGAGAATGAGGCTGAAACACCTCCCTTCACCACAGAGACCAAGAAAGACTGCATAAGAACATTAAGAGAAGCAGCTTCATGCTGACCACAATGCCTCTCCTGCAGGCCAGCACTGCACCATGTGGAGAGGCCTCCCCTGAGCCTCCAGTTCCTCCAGTGGGAAAACAGAACCTGGGGGCTGTTATTAGTTACACAATATTAAAAAAATCTAAATTGTAACAGCAATAACCTAAAATGTTAGGGGGAACAGAAGTAAAAGTGTAAAGTTTAGGAATTCTATTGAAGTTAGGTTGTTATCAGTTTAAAGTAGGGTGGTATAAGTTTAAGATATTTTATGTAAACCTCATTGTATCCACAAGGGAAAATCCTATCATATTATACAAAAGAGCATGATAAAGAAGTCAAAGCATACTTATACCAAAAGACATCAAAACATAAAAAAAGACAGGATAAGACACAAGGAATAAACAACCAGAAAACAGTTAACAAAATGACAATAGTAAGTCCTTACTTATCAATAATTACTTTAATTGTAAATGGATTAAATTCTCCAATTAAAAGTCATAGAATGGCTGTATGGATTAAAACAGATCCACCAATATGTTGCCTTACAAGAGACTCAATTCAGCCTTAAAGACAAACATAGACTGATAATGAAGGAATAGAAAAAGACATTTCAAGAAAACGATCACCAAAATATAAAAAATAAAAAGCAGAAGTAGCTATATTTATGTCAGACAAAATAGATTCTTAAACTGAAAATGGTATAAAGAGACAAAGAAGGTCATTATATAATTACAAAGGGGTAACGACATCAGGAAGTTATAACAGTTGTAAATATTTATGTGCCCAGCGTTAAGCGCCAAAATATATAAAGCAAAAATTAACAGAGCTAAAAGGAGAAATAAACAGTAATACAATAATAGTTAGGGACTTTAATACCCCACTCTCAAAATGGATAGATCATCTAGACAGAGAACCAATAAGGAAAGAGTGGATTTGAACAACACTATAAACCAAATAGACCTAACAGACATATATAGAATATTCTATCCAACAACAGAAGAATAATACATTTCTTAAGCACCCACAGAACACTTTCTAGGATAGATCACATGTTAGGCCACAAAACAAGTCTTAGCAAAATCAAAAAGATTGAAATCATATAAATAATCTTCTTTGACCACAATGTCATAAAACTCGAAATCACTGATAAGTGGAAAACTGGAAAATTAACAAACACATGGAAATTAAACAACGCATTAATGAACAACTAATTGATCAAATTGGGAATTAAAGGTGAAATAAAAATATTTCTTGAGACAAATGATAGTGGAAACACAACATACAGAACCTGTGGGTGGCAGCAAAAGCAGTTCTAAGAAGGAAGTTCATAGCACTAAACATCCACATTAAGAATCAAGAAAGATCCCAAATGAACAACCTAACTCTAAGCCTTAAGGAACTAGAAAAAGAAGGACAAACTGAGCCCAAATTAGCTGAAGAAGGAAGTAATAAAGATTAGAGTAGAAATAAAATAGAAGCAGAAAAGCAGTAGAAGAGATTAACCAAATTAAGAGTTGGTTCTTTGAAAGGGTAAACAAAAGTAACAAAGTTTTAGCTGGATTAACTAAGGAAAAAAAAGAAAGGACCTTCATATCAACAAAGTTATATATATAAAAGAGACATTGTAATGGATGCCACAGAAATTCAAAGTATTATAAGAGGCCAGTATGAACAACTATATGGCAATGAACTGGACAACCTAGAAGGAATGGAAAAATTCTTAGAAACACACGAGTTACCAAGACTGAATCGAAGGAATAGAAAATCTAAATAGACTAATTACTAGTAAGGACATTGAATCAGTAATCAAAAATCTCCCAACAAAGAAAGCCCAGCACCAGATGGCTTCAATGGTGAATTTTACCAAACATTTAAAGAAGAATTAACACCAGTCCTTCTCAAACTGTTCAAAAAGTTGAAGAGGCAGAAATACTCCCAAACTCATTTTATGAGGCCAGAATTATTCTCATACCAAAACCAGAAAATGACACTACTAGAAAAAACTGTAGGCCAATATCCCTGATGACTATAGATGCACAAATTCTCAATAAAATATTAGCACACTAAATTCAACAGCACAGTAAAAGGATCGTTCACCATGATCAAGTGGGATTTATTCCTTTGGTTCAAGGATGTTTCAACATATGCAAATCAATCAGTGTGATACATCACATTAATAGAATGAAAGAAAAGAATGTTATGTCTACATTTTTAGACCTACGTGTTCCTTCTCTTGTACTTACACATTTGATTTTTTGTGATCCCAAATGTGGGACATCATCTTTATTCATGTGACATTCTGTCATAGTACTTACAGTTCAGCTTTCGTGATATATGATTATTTTGAATCTTGAGTTTCTCATTCAACATATTCCTCTCTCTCTATGCTTAGTGATGTGTAGATTTCAAAAGCATGACTTAGGCTTTGTTGGAATTAAGGGGAAAGTGCTAATGGGAGACAGCTAGGAAAGAGCACTGTGGTACTTCACCAAAGGCCCCATATTAGTTGACAGGAGACACTAAATCCGCTCCAGAGAAAGTTATTCAGGATGGTAACTTAAAAGAGGACTGACTTACTTTGCTTCCATGATTATATACTATAGCTAACAAATAATAATAAATACCAATGAGTAGTTATTATGTGCCCGGCACTTTTCTAAATGCTATTACATGTACTAACTCACTTAATCCTCACAGTATACCTATGAGTAGGTGTTATAATTAATGATTATACCCATTTTACAGATAAAGAACCTGGAGTATAAAGATGTTAAGTAATTGGTAGAGTTGGGATTTGACCCCAAGCAGTTTGATTTTAGACCTTGTATTCTTTTTTGTTTGAGGGTGTTTTAAATTTTTTATCTATTTATTTTATTTTATTTTTTAACTGAAGTGTAGTTGACTTACAATATTACATTAGTTTTAGGTGTACAACATAGTGATTTGATATTTGTACAGATTATATACCATACAAATTATAAAATATTCTTAACTAATATGTTCCATTGCATATTTACCATAGAACATTTGGGAGGTTCCTTTTTCCTTTTGAAAAATACAGCCTAGATATTATTCTTTGGGAATGAATCACATTATGTATTCAATTGGGGTGATTTCATTAAATCTCTAGATAATTTAAACTAAAAAACTATTGTGAAAAAAATGGAAGAAGACATACCTTCAAAGGCCACAAAGCTCATTTATGTGCCTATACACATGTTGAGAGTGAAACTGTTTTTTGAATGAATAATGTGAAGACTTTAAAAATTTTTCACTTAACTTTGATTTAATTTTCCTTTCATTTTTTTTTCTGGCACATTATTTACCTTGGATCTCAATTTTCATGTCTTAAATTTTGCTTGGTACCTAGTCAGGTGCTCTCAGAGCAGTGGTGTCTTGGGATGGAAATCTCCTCAGCCATGGGCATCTGCAGCAGTTTTTTTAAAGGTAATATATTATTTGAGCCATGCTATTCCCAGTGCAGTTGTTCAGGAATTATGTTTTATAATCCAGCCGTTTTCTGTTGACACTATTTAATATGCGGGACTGTTCTGGAAACTACATTAACTCTTTCAGGAGACTAGATATTGTGTAACGTTCTGAAACAGGAGATTCCTAAGTAGTCCTCTTGAACCCTGAAGAAGTAACTTTTACTTCCAGATGTGCCCTATTTCTGAGAAATAGCTTTATATCCCTAGAGAATTGATTCAGTGAATGTTAATTGATGATGATGATGATGATGATGATGATGATGATGATAATGGTAACAGAGCTATAAACCTGTCTGTTGTCTTTGGAAGCAGTATAAACGCTCTTTTCATTCCTGACTCCACTAAAATATGTCTTGAATATTTGACTGAATCTGAACAAATGTAAATTGTATATTTTTAGTAATTTTAATATATTTTATTTTTCTTTATTTCTCTTACTTTTGAATGCTTATTAGTATGCAATGACGTTAGTAAACTAAGTTTTAATGTTGTTACTATGTTGTTATATTTTAACCTGAAAAAGAATCTGCTATTTTTTCTAAAACCAGGAATAATACATTTATAAAAACTTAGAAAATGCACATAGAGAAAAAGAGAAAAAAAGGAAATTACCTCTAACACTACCATTTACACATAGTAGTATTAGAATTTTAGTATATATCCTTGCAGTATTTTTCTGTCAGTGACTGTCTCTTTTTATATTTTACAAAACATGGCATCACATTAGTTTTTGGTAATAGCAGTTAAAGTTTTTAATAGATTAAGAATCTCTTTCTGCACCAATATAGTTTTATGCAACATTATTTTTAATTGATGCACATTTATTATTGCCATAATTTATTTAACTATTGCTTTATCACTGGGCAGTTCAATTCTTCTATTTTTTCTTGCTGTTGTCACAATAAATATCTTTACAGATAAGTATGTTTGAATATACATGGTTCCAGGAAGGAAAGTTATTAGTTCAGTTTGCAAAAGTTCAAAGTTTTACAAAATTGCCTTATAGAAAATTTATTCAGTTTATACTTTCTAGAGTTCTAAAATTTCTAGTACTCACCTAAAATAATAGAAATGTATCTAACAGGAAGAACAGGATATGGGGTTAACTGAATTTCCTGACATTTGTTATACTTACGATGACCAGGCTTGTCATCATGGGTTTGCAGTAATGCTCTAATCACAGACTTCAGAAGGCAATAGGAAACAAACCCAAGAAAGGAATGATTATTGCTTTCTCTTCAATTCAACAATAAAAATACTTCCATGGTGACGAATAGACTTTACATAGCATTATCTTCAATTTTCTTATATTTGGCAAGCATTGTTGACAATATAATAATAACATTTATTGGTCATTTACTATATGTCAGGTACTATTCTAAATGTATTACATATTTCATCTCATACTCTGAATGATAATTTGATATGAATTAATTGAAACATCCAGCTGATGTTTTTAATTAACTAGACTATAAGAATAAAATGTAGTTAGTCTGGTTTGCAAGGATTTGCCAAACCATTGACTCTTACTTCCCAGAAATGTTGGCCCTCCCTTTTGGATAGCATGAGCATCCCTTGACAATGAACCAGCATTTTTACTCTTGTGTCCAGTTTTCCAGTTCCTTGACTTATTTGGTACTAAATATTTTCAAATTATTATCACATAGACATGACCTTGTGCCTCTTATTTAGTAATATAAAATCTAAGCACACATTTTATATTTTAGCTACAGCACTGCAGTTTAGTGATTTAGAAAACTTCAGCACATTGCATTCACATTCAGAATTGCATTCTTTTTTTATTGTTGTGTAATTGACATACAGCATTATATTAGTTTCAGCTGTACAACATAATGATTCAGTATTTTTATATATTGTGAAAACATCACCACAATAAATCTAGTTAACATCCATAACCATATATAGTTACAGAATATTTTTTCTTGTTATGGGAACTTTTAAAAGTTACTGTCCTAGCAACTTTCAAATATGAAATACAGTATTATTATCTATAGTTGCCATGCTGTATATTATATCCCCATGACTTTTTTGTTTTATTACTAGAAGTTTGTGTCCTTTGACCTACTTTACCCATTTCATCCACCCCCAACCCTGCCTCTGGCAACAACCAATCTGTTCTCTGAATCTATGAGCTTGGTAAGTTTTTGTTTGTTTGCTTGTTTGGTTTGTTTTTTTTTTCATTCCACATATAAGTGAGATTACTTATTTTACTTTCTCTGTTTGACTTATTTCATATAGCATCATACCTTGAAGGTCCATCTATGTTATCACAAATGACAAAATGTCATTCTTTTTTTTGCTGAATAAAATAATAAAATTCCATTCTGTGTCGTGTATGTGGTGTGTGTGTATATATATGTGTGTATGTATATGTGTGTGTGTGTGTGTGTGTGTATGCATCTTCTTTACCCGTTCATCCATCAATGAACACTCAGGTTGTTTCCGTATCTTGGTTATTGTAAATAATGCTGCAATGAACATAGAGGTGCAGATATCTTTTTGAGTTGGTGTTTTCATTTTTTATAGTGGCTGCACCAAATTACATTCCCACCAATAATGCACAAGGGTTCCTTTTTTCCCACATCCTCGCCAACACTTGTTATTTCTTGTCTTTTTGATAATAGCCATTCTAACAGGTGTGAGGTGATAGCTAATCGTGGTTTTGATTTTCACTTCCCTGATGGTTAGTGATGTTGAACATCTTTTTATGTACCTGTTGGCCATCTGCATACCTTCTTTGGAAAACTGTCTATACAGACCATCTGCTTAATTTTTAATCAGATTTTTTTTCTGCTTTTGAGTTACATGAGTTTTTATATATTTTGTATATTACACCTTTATGAGATATATGATCTGCAAATATTTTTTCCCATTCAGTAGTTTGCTTTTTCTGTTTTGTTGATGATTCCCTTTGCTGTGCAGAAGCTCTTTAGTTTGATGTAGTCCCACTTGTCTTTAAAAATTTTTTTTTCTTTTGTTGCCTTGCTTTTGATGTCAAAATGAGAAAGTCTTTCCCAGGATTCAGGGAGTTTACTGTCTGTGTTTTCTTCTAGGAGTTTTATGGCTTCAGATCTTACTCTCAAGTCTTTAATCCATTTTGAGTTAATTTTTGTGTATGGTATAAGATTGTAGTCTAGTTTCATTCTTTTGCATGTGGCTGTCCAGTTTACCCAACTCCACTTATTGAAGAGACTGTTCTTTCCCCATTGTATATTCTTGGCTTCTTTGTTGTGAATTAATTGACCATATAAGCATGGGTTTCTTTACGGGTTCTCTATTCTGTTCTATTGATCTATGTGTCTGTTTATATGCTGCTACCATGCTGTTTTGATTACTATAGCTTTGTAATGTATTTGGAAATCAGGGAGTGTAATGCCTCTAGCTTTGTTCTCCTTTATCAAGTTTGCTTTGGCCATTTGGGGTCTTTTGTGGTTCCTGCATTCAGTTCTTTAAACTAGTTTCTCAAATTTTAAAATAAGTGAAGAAAACCATAATGCTATGTAACTTCAAAGATTAATTTGAAGAAGAAAAACAATATGATCATACAAAAGCCATGTGGACTACCAGCATAGCATCCTAACTGCTCTATTTTCTACTTTTATTCAACCAAATTCATTTTTACTTAGATTGTCTTTTAAAAAGATAAAATAATTCATACTACCTACTTCTTAAAGCCTTTTGGCAGCTTCTCCTAGCTCTTGGAATAAATGTAAACTGTCTGAGAAAGCAGTCACCTAAGACATGGGTCCTGTTTACACTCTGATTTCACCTGACAGCATTTTCCCCTTCTCTTACTGTCTGCTCCAATGATAATAAACCTCTCTGTTTCTCACAATGGCAAGCTTGTTTCCCTCTTAGAGTCTTTTCACTAGACATTGTCATTGCCTGTAGTGTTCATGTCTCTGGTCTCTTCTGGATCTCTGCTTAAACCTCACCTAAACAGAGAAGCGTTTTCTGACCACCAGTCTATAAAATCTACCCAGCAAATTTAAGTCAGCATTCTAGTTTAATTATCTGAATAACTCTTTCCACTAGATGATATTTTTCATGTTTGTTAAATCTGTATGTTCTATTTCATCAATTATTTTTACTGATTCTAAACCAAAAGTCTTAAAATATTTTTACATTTTTGAGATCAGAATATCTCTTACAACCACTTGTATGCAATAATATTGGTGCCTTATTTTTAAGCATAGTATAATAAATAATGATAGATCTTAAAATAGTTGCATATTTGATTCAATGATTGTAATACTTATCTAATTATTCACTTATTTTATGAATACAATTAAGTAACCCATTACATTAGACTGTGGATTTTACAAAAGCAGGATCTTGTCTGGCTGGTTGTATCAGCAGAACCTAAAGCAATGCCTATACTGAAGATTTTTTGGTTAACTATATGAAAGAAGCCAATAGCATGCCAATATTTAACAGAAAACCATTGAAGTAGTCTGTTTAAATTTAGTTATTAGATAAGAAGACCTGTAAGCTCCCTTACATATAACAGTTCCATTATGTATAACAGTTTCCTTATACATATAACAAATCCTAGGAAATGTGAATTTTTTTGAAAGTAAGTTTAAATACAGTACTAGAAAGGAAAAGCAAATTGACATTATTTGCAGAATATATGACTACCTTTCTAGAAAAGAGAAAAAATAATATTAGTATTATCTCTAATTAGAAGATTAAATAACTTCTTGGATACATGAAAACTACACTCAAATAAAAAAGTTAGAAACTGATCCACATGAATTGTTTAAAAACATAATGTTAAGATAATTGGTTAAAAAGCGTAAATGGTTAAGAAAAACTATTTTACAACATGAATAAAAATAGAAATCCAAAGAAAGTAATTGAATAAAAAACGAAATATGACCACTAAATGAAGCAAAAGAAAATTCAGCATGGCCAAGATATCATTTTTCTCTGGATGATTCAATAAGATGAATGCAAGTGTAATAAAAATCTGTATTTTTTTTAGTGTAACTGATTCATGTAGAAACAGAAAAACAGAATGGAAAGTTCAGAGACAAGCCCAAGTATATAGAAAACATTTTTAAACATTAATTTTCTCCCTCTTTTTCTGCTTTTTATAGTTTTAATTGAGCATTTAATTTGATTATATTTTAGCTGCTTTCTTAACATATCAGTTATACTTCTTTAAAAATATTTAGTGGTTTCCTTAGAGTTTACAATATATATTTTTATCTAATCCAAACTTACCTTAAACAACTACCACTTCACATGTAGTGGTTGTATCTTACAATATCCTCATTCTTCATCCATCCCCATCTCTTGTGGCATTGCTGTCATTTATTTCACTGCTATGTATGTTATAATCATCCAATAAACTTCTATCATTATTGTTTTAAAGAAATTATCTCTTAGATTAATTAAGAATATGAAAACTAAAATATTACACTTTACCTTCATCTACTCCTTATTTGTTACTTTTCTTTCTTTATGTAGATCCAAAACTCTGGACTATATTATTTTCCTTCTGACTGGAAAACTTCTTTTAACATTTCTTGCTGGGCAGCATTGCTGGCAATGAATTTCCTCAGTTTTTGTTTGTCTGAGAAAGTGTTTTTCCTTCACTTTTGAAGAATAATTACACTAGATGTAGAATTCTAGGTTGTGGCATTTTTCTTTCAATATTTTAAATATTTCATTCCATTCTCTTTTTGCTTGCCTGTTTTCTTGTGGGAAGTCTGCTGTAATTCTTTTCCTTGTTCCTCTGTAGGTAAGTTTTTTGTTTCATTTTGTTTTACCCCTTCTATCTTTTTTCAAGATTTTCTCTTTGTTTTTAGTTTTTGAAGTTTGAATATGATCTGCCTTGATATAGATATTTTGGAATTTATCATGCTTGGTATTCTCTGTGCTACTTGTATGTATTTGTGGTTCTTTATCATAAATTTTGGAATATTCTTGGCCAATACTTCTTTTGCGCCATTGTCTGTTTTCCTTCTAACATTCCAACTACATATATGCACTTTTTGATATTGTCCCACATCTGTTGGATATTCTATTATAGCTTTATCATCCTTTATGCTCTTTGTGCTTTAGTTTGAGAAGTTTCAATTTACTTGTCTTGAAGTCCACAGATTCTTTCTGTGGCCATGTTGAATCTACTAATAAACCTAAGGCATTCTTCACTTCTGTTACTGTGTTTGTGATTTCTAGGCTTTCATTTTATTCTTTCTTAGAGTTTCCATCTCTCTGCTAACATTACCCAATATTTGTGGATGCAATCTGTTTTTTAAATACTTTAGAACCCTTAACATATTAATCTCAGTTATGCTAAATTCTGTGTCTCATCATCCCCAAATTTGTATCATATCTGAGTCTGGTTCTGATTATTGCTTAGTCTATTCAGATTGTGTTTTTTCCTGGCATGCCTTGTAATTTTTGTTGTTGTTGTCATTGAAAGCCAGACATGTTGTGTCTGGAACTAAGATAAATGGGCTTTTAGTTTAAGGGTTTATGTTAATCTGGCTAGGAGTTGGGCTGTGTTTCTAATTATTGTAGTTATAGGTACAAAAGGCTTCACACTCCTCCAGTATCCTTGGTTTTGTCTCCCATCTTGATTTTGGGTTTCAGTATATACTTCTCCTCAGAGAAATTCTGGGTCACGAGTCTTTCAGCTGTAATCCACCTTTACTGTACTGGAGACCTCTTGAGGATACAGAAGAAGAGGAGTGTTCTACAATCTTCCAAATAAATCTCCGTCTTTAGGTTGGCCTGAGTCCCTGGGTTGTGACCTTCACAAGTGATATATTTTTATTCCCTTGATCCCTACTCCCTTCCCTGACTGCAGGTTTCCCAGTCTATGGTTTGAAGCTTTGAGCCTTGTTAACCATAGTTATAATTTTGTTTCTGTTTATTTGTTTCCCCTTAGATGGGAGAAAGACTAGAGAAGGCTGGAGTGAGGAGTAATTTTCTTCTTGGAATAAAGTTTCAGTTGGAATAAAGTTTCAGAATTGAAATCCGGCAAACTTCTTTCACCAGGAAAATAGGCCTTTTTATGGATGAGGCTGTGGCATATTTCACAATTGTTACTTTCCCGTCTCTCCTGCCAAAGCTATGAGGAGGTGTTTTGAAAGTCCTCATTGTGAGAATCTGATGAGGTTCCTAGAAAGACACCCTATGAATGTGGGGATGGAGGAGCTAAGATCATGGCCCCATGCGTTTCTCCCTCTCATGCTGGTCCACACCTAGCCTCCAACAATTTATCAAAATTACCATTTAAGTGTTCCTACCAGTTTCTGGCTCAAGCAGTTTCTGCTCTAGGCAAGTAGATCTTGGTTGTTATAAATCTTTGAAATAGGTCTATCTCTCCAGCTTTTGGGTGGTGGTTTGTCCTACAAATTCAGACTGTTTGATGGGTCCAAGAAGGTCACTGATTTGCAGTTTGTCCAGCTTCTTCTAGTTATAGAGATGGGAATGTCAACATACTAACTTTATACACACTGGAACTGAAACTCTATATGTTAATTTTTGAATTTTAAAGTAGTGAGAAAAGAGATAGTTTGTTAAAATCGTTGATTTAAGATATTTATCTGAAATAAAAACTTTATATCTCTTCCTCACATATAACACCCAAATTACAAATAAACGAAATATTTCAGTATGCAAAATGTGGTCATTAAATACAGGAAATAAATTTAACATGATAAAAAAATTTTACAGTTATAGTATACTTGGGGTAGGCTTTTCTAAATGCATCACCAAATCCTGACAAAGGCTAAAACCATACATGATTAGATTCACAGATTTGATTACATATACATAAAAATCTTTCCTACTCCACAACAAACTGAAGACAAACAAGAAAACAATTCTACCTGAAACAGATACTGAAGAAAAAAAATTAATATATAAATGGAAATTTTACTGTCTTTATCTGATAAAGCAAACCATTGTACAGATAAATTATAAAGGGATAACTAGTAATTAGTGCAAAAACAGACTGTGGGTAAAAGGAGAAATACAAATGACCCACAAGCATTTGAACAGTTTTTTGAAAAGGAATAAAAATGTTATTTCTCAACTATCAAGATGACAATGGTAAAAATGTAATACTAACATCATCCATGCTGGGGTATAATGCCTCTAAATTGGTAAGAATTTGTAGGTCACAACTTGTCAATGGGTATCAAAATCCTTGAAAGTTTTGAATCTTTGAATGACCAATTTCCTTCCTAGGATTTTCTAAATAAATAACCTGGAAAATGCTCTAAAATATTAATCACCACACAGTTTTTAATAGTTAAACACTAAAATCAATCTTAATGTTTTACAAAGGAGGAATGGCTTGATAATTGTGTATACACAGTGAATAGAATATTAAGCAGTCATTAAAAATTATCATGTCGGGGGACTTCCCTGGCGGTCCAGTGGTTAAGACTCCTCACTTCCACTGCAGGGGGTGCAGGTTCGATCCCTGGTCGGAGAACTAAGATTCTGCATGCCGCATGGCGTGGCCAAAAAATTAAAAAAATTGTCTTGTAGGGCTATAATTCTTGACCTGGAAAAATGCTCATGATTCTTTTTGTAAGTGTTAAAAAATATATCCAGGAGTTAATAAACAAAAATGGAACCTGATTATTTCTGATAAAATTACACGTCACATTAACTTATTATTTCTACTTTTAATAATACGTATTGAGTGCTTTCTATGATAGAGATGCCTATAGTTATATCCCTAACTATGAGAGCTGTCCAATTCAAAGATCTTGAAGAAGGGATGGGAGGTTTTTACAAGTGGCTATGGACCCATTGCCAGAGCTGATTAGAAGAGGGCTGGACAAATGATCTCAGTGGAGTCAAATAAAGTTTTTTTGGTCTTTTGATAAATTTATTTTAGAAATTCTGAAATTGGAATCAAGCAGAGCTTTAAGATTATTTAGATTTAAAGACTGAAGCTATTATATTGAGCAACTATAATGTGCCACATGTAGTCAAATGGGTGATCCAAGGAAGGTTAATGATTAAAATCATGGTGTGGTAGCTCAGAGAGTATAAAAGAAAGATAACACCACCCCAGAAGGAAAAACACAGGGGCAAGAGAAGGAACGAGAGATATTTTATGCTTGACTTGCAAGTTCCCAGTGCATTTCTCAGGAGGCGCAGCTATATTTCTGCAATTAGAATCTAAGGGTCTTTTTGTTAATAAATTCTCTTTCTTCTGGCATGGTTTTGTCAGAAGAAAGAGAATTGGATTTCTACAACCTGCAAATAAATGATTACAAGATACTTGTAAAAAAAAAAAAAAACACTTAAAAAATGTGTGTTCTCTTTGACCTAGCAATTCTATATATAGTAGTTTATCCTAAGGAAAGAATTATATACATGATAGAAATTTTATCCAACAATGTAATCAGAGTGCTGTTTGTAAAAACAAAATCTGAAAATATCCTATCTATCCTTTTTGGACTTTATGAAATAGCATAAGAATATGGTTCAGTTTTGGTAAAAAATTGTAGAGTATGTATGATCATGGGAACAGGAGACACAAACTATTAAGAGTGTTACAATTGTGTCATTAAGGCTACCTTTTATAGTTTTGTTTTCTGTCTTTGTTTTACAATTTTATTCAACAAACATGTTCTGTGTCACTGTTTGTAATAAGAACAAGAAAGTATGTTGTTTTTAAAAAGATGAAAGTGGTTTGCTCTGACTCAAGCGAGATGTCAGACTTCACCTGTGGATCCTCTCCTGTTATCTGAGCGTTCTCTTACCCAAATCTGCCTTTTTCTCCTGTTCCCCTTCCCCTATCTCAGGTGGTAGAAAAATCTTTGACTCTTGACTTTATTCTCACACCTAAAACTTTGTAGGGCCCTAACTATTGTATCTTTCAAACATGAATTGGTTTCAATTCCTATTATCTGCCTTCATTGCCATAGTCACCGCCTGGGTTTAGATTCTCATGATTTTTCCTTCTTCAGTGATCTTCCTGCCTCTGTGTCCTCAACATATGGCTTACCTCCCATCTGCTGATTAAAAGACTAATTCACAAATCTGTTCTCATTAATACCTGCTTGAAATATTTCATTGAATCCCCGTTACCTAAATCAGGGGTTGGCAAACTTTTTCTGTAAAGGGTCAGATAGTAAATATTTTAGGCTTTGCAGGTCAGAGGGTGAATGTCAAAACTACTTGAAAGCAGCTAAAGACAACAGGTAAATGAACAAGTGTGTCTGTGTTCCAATAAAACTTTATTTTAAAAAGCAGGTGGTGGGCCAGATTTAGCCACTGACCCCAGCTCAAAAGAGTAAAGGTCAATTTTAATTGTGTTTACTTTTTCATATCACATTCTAGTGTCCAGTCCCCAATTTCTCCACTTTAGACTCTTAGGTCCTCAGTTCATTTGCATTGATTTACACTCTTATGCAATGGAAAATAAAAATAGTATTATTTTCTCTTCTTGAAAGAACTTTTCCTTCCTGACCCCGTGACAAATGCTTATTCATCCTTCAATATGAAGATTTGATGGCAATTCCTCTGAGAAAAATTTCCCTGATCACTCACATTCTTCTTGACTTTCTACCATATACAAACTTCTAGTTACTGTACTTATCACACTGCACTACAGTTACCTGTAGTTACAGATCTATCATCTCTTTCTAGACTATCAGCTACTTAAATATAGGGCCCTGATAGCAAGCCCTTAAGAAATCCTTGGAGAGTTTAATAGAATTGCAGGTGAGAGGGAGCCTTCAGAAAACGTTCTTAGTGAGCATTGGTGGCTGAGTGGTGCAGACTGAATACTTCAGCAGATTAGAGGGCTTGTTAAACAAACAGCTTTCAGAAGAGCCTGTGGGATTAGATCTACAGACAGAAGAGAGCTTTAGTACAGTCACAGGGATGGCACATTGATATTCAGGGAAGATGGTCATAGAAGGGAGGCCCTGCACTCTCCAGGTATTCCAACTATGAGGACTAAGAAAATGTACTTATTTTTATGTTAAAGTGCTTTGATTTACATGGGGAGGGGTTCTGAGGAAATTAGAAATATGAAGAAAGGAAGGATAAACTTTTTTTCCCCCTTTATTCTTTCTATCTTATGTTTGATATTTTGTGACAGTGCATACTTGAGGTTATTTTGCTGATAGGTTAATAAAGCAAAATCGTCTATGCTGAATAGATGTTAGTGATCCTGAGTCATCAATAGAGAGTCCTGCCAACTGTTATTTTTAGCAAAGATTGTCTCAAATTGCTAACACAATTTAATGTCTTCAAAATTGAAGAAAATGAGAGAATTTCTGCAGACACGTTCATGTAAGAAATGAGGTCATCATAGCACATGTGAAATGGTTCTTTTATAAGAGATGAAAGATGAACATACATTGCCATGAAAATGTCTACTCATTTTCTACATCTTTCCATTTTTCCCACACTTCCTGGATATAGGATTCTTTTGTTCCTCTCCTTGGAGGTTTTTTTTATTATTATCCACTTTTAGATAGTCTCAGCTTCAAGGAACCCTGGTGATATGGCGATAATAAAGGTTGAAAGCCTACTTTAACTACCTGTGTAACCATTTTCAATCCCCACTAGTGTTTAATTCCATTTGGAGCATCTAAATTGAACAATGACAAGGTTTGTGAAATAGACACTTGAGTGGAAGACTGTAAGAGGAAGAACCAAAGATATGGTAGAACACAGTGTATGGAACCATCAGTTTCTTTAGCACCGGGGAAAGATTAACACATTCTATTTAATCGGGGTCTGTAGATAAAATACTACCCTGAATTGATCTTTCTCTTTCCCTCTCTTACACACAGACATACTCAACATTTTTGAACAACTTCTTGAAACTGTAGTATGCACTGGGAAAATGGTGTATGCCTTATTAAAAGATAAAGTATAAACCTGATGTTTATTAGGTTTTCATTTTTTTAAGTCTAGCATAGCACCTGGGACATGGTAGGAGAATAAAATATTTTTAAGTGAGTAAATCTGTTTTACATTTCTGTCATTTTCAACATCAGATCCTGTTTCTGAGCCATATGAATGAATTTAAGACCTAGATTGCTGTAGATTGCTGACTTCATGATGTTCAGTTTGATCTGACCGTTCAGTACCATTTAGACTTCTTTGAAAAATGGAGGCTAGCACTGATTCTGCCTTTTATGCTGATAATGATGCAATTCCTTTCAAAGACAGAGATTTTACAAGAGAATTTCAGTCAGGTGTTCTGCTGATTTAAGTGGGTTGAATTATGGAAAAGACTCACCTTTGGTGACTTAATCAGGACAAGAGGTGCAAAGAAGTATGACTTGATATGGGATGCAGATTAGGGCCCAGCATTCAGGTAAAGAAGAGGGGCAAAGGAAGTGGGGAAGCTGGAAAGTAGGTGACACATCTCAACATGATTTGAGATAGAAATTAAATATCTTATATCTGATTATGCAGTAAGAGATTTTGGATTAGAGGAAATATCATTTTTAATTGTACTGATCTCTGAGTATTATTTCATAATAGTTACCTGTTTTTTCTTTGTTGTTTTGTTTTTTTTTTAATTTCCCAATCATTCATCTCCTAAACTGACACTATTCTTATGCTAATTAGCTTCAATATTTTTGAATTAACTGATGTTTATTTTACTTTACATCTTCTGTAAGTGCTTATATTAAAATATCACATGATTATTGTTAAAAAAAGACTATATATAATGAAGCATAAGGAATTTTCTGCCACTTCCGCTCCGTTTCTGAAAGTTTGAGTTTGATAAATATCATTCCACTTTGCTCCTTGTTCACATAAACTTATATAGAATCCATATGCACATAGAGAGCTATTTTTTAATATTCTGGTACCATAATTGTTCATGGTTTTTCCCCCCTCCAAGGATATTCTTTTTAAATATTTATATAAGTTTAAGAGTTAAGCATTTAAAAATCCATAAAATTAACAAGAAGTAATTCAGTGAATACCCGTCATACCATATTAACACACGTTAATATTTTGCACATTTTCTTTTGTATTACAGAAGTCAGGTTCCTTATCCCTCATGCATTGCTCTTCCTCATCAGAGGCAACCATTTTCATGTATTTTGGGTGTAGTCACCCACTATAATTTTTATATTTTTATGTTCAGAAATGAAATTTACATAAAGGGTAATATACTGTACATATTCTTTGATTTGTTTTTCATTTTAAGTCTATCTTGTTAGGGATAGTACTACTATAGTATTCTCTCTTTTGAATATTCTGTAATGTATTATCCATTCTCATTTTAATAGACTGTAAGATTGTTAGGTTGTTTCACTGCTCCTATGAAAATCACTGTATGTGTCAGCTGGTACATGTGCAAGAGCTTCTAAAGAGCCTTCTTACACAATGTATATCCACTGTCAAGCAGTATCAGCATCACTTGGAAGCTTGTCAGAAATTCAGAATCTTAGGTCTAATCCAAGACTGCCTGAATCAGAATCTGCATTTAACAAGGCTTCCAGTGATTTCTGTGCATATTAAAATTGGAAAAGCACTGCCTTAGAAGAGGTACCAGAAGGTGAAATCACTAGGTCACTGGAACTAAATGCTTTCAACTTCATTGCATATCATCAAACATTTTTCCTAAGTGGTTGCTACCATACATAGTCTTGTCATCACTGTCTGAGAGGTGGTGATTCCCTACATTCTAGTCAACATTTGGTGCCATCAGAATTTTTTAATTTTGTCAATTTGGTTGATATGAAATAGTATTTCACTGCAATTTTAATTTTCACTTTCCTGATTACTAATACAATCACTTAGCAACTAACAATTATTCCTTATTTCTCCTGTATCTTCAAATTTTCCCCTCTCTACATCAAATATAAACACATTTTAATTATTCCTACCTACACCAAGAAAGGGAAAAACAAACAAACAAACAGAACACCTTTTCACTTTATTCTCCCAGCTATGGACCTATTTCTCTCATCCTCTTTATAGCAGACCTCTTTGGAAAAGTTATCCATATCTACGGTTCCAGATTCCTCTGTGGTATTTGCTTCCATTTACTTCAAAAAAACTTCTCTTTCAAGACTACACATTATTTACATATTGCTAAGTCCAATGATTGATTTCCAGTCCTTAATTTACTTGACATTTCAGCAACATTTTCCACAGATGATTGCTTTCCCCTTCCTGAAATACTTCTTCACTTAGCTTCCATGGCACTAATCACTCTTGGTTCTTCTCCTGCCTCGTTGGCTACTATTCCTTGAGCTGTTTGCTGATTTCTCCTTGGTTTTCTGCCGTTTGGAATGTCATAGATTTTACTCCTTAGATCTTTTCTCTCTCCACATCTACTTTTTAAGTGACCAGATTAAATTTCATGATTTCGAAAGCACCTCTGTGCTCATTGTTTCTTAAGTTATACCTGCAGTGTGGTTCTCTCCTTTGAACTCTAAATTTCGATATCCAATTGCCTACTTAAACTCTGCACTGGTATTACCTATAAGCATCTTAAATTTAACATATCCCAAATCAAATTTCTGATTTCCTCCACCGCAGCTCACAAATCTCTTCTGCTGTCTTTTCCATTTCAGTGAATGACCAATCCTTCCTTCCAGTTGTTTACACTCAAACCTTATTTGATTCCCATTTTTATCTGATACTCTACATCTAACCCATCAGTAAATGCTTCTGGTTATAACTTAATCATACATGCAGATTCCAGCTGCTTCTCACCATCACCATGACCATGCTGACCCATGTCATCTTAGTCCTGGGCTACTATTACTATGGCTCCTAACTGTCTCCCTGCTTCTGTACTTGCCTTCTATCCCAGTAAACTATACTCAGCACATCAGAGTGCTCCTTTTAAACATAAAAGATACTGCCTAAAACACTCTAACGGCTTCCGTCTCAC
Source organism: Neophocaena asiaeorientalis asiaeorientalis (assembly GCF_003031525.2). NCBI lineage: Eukaryota > Metazoa > Chordata > Mammalia > Artiodactyla > Phocoenidae > Neophocaena > Neophocaena asiaeorientalis. The sequence continues at coordinate 5,637,731 of NW_020174712.1, read as the reverse complement.
AGCCTGTGACCAGTGATGGGCTGATAGGGGTCTAGCGTCGTTGCCACGTTCTGGGATGACGGTTAAGAGCGATTTCAATCCAGGGGGGATTTCAGTTCAGGGGGTATCAACTGAGGCTGTGTTGTCACAACACTGTGGGTCAGCTCCTCCCTCTGCCTAGTCCTACCTTCCTTGCTGCCTCATAGAAATATTGCCCAAGCACACACCCCAGGAAACTTTCTATGTGCAATTTTGTGTGCCAGTCTATTTCTAAGAAACACAATCTAAGACAAGTACTGAAGTAATTTTTTTTTAAATGTCACATAAATACCCTTAGTGCATTTGGCCCAATAGTATGCCTGCCAGTTCTGTCATTTCATATTTCTACATCCAAGAACTGTACCACATTATTATAGTGTGTACAAAGAGCAGTCTAACAAGTGCGCCTGAGAATATAAACCATACACCTGTCAGTCACCATTTATTTGGCACATGTATTGTGAAGTGCATTTTAATACATGCTGTAGGTTACAGAATACATAAGAACGAGATTCATATCTTCATTAGCTCATACATTTGAGAGAAATGAGACAAATAGTAAGTCATTGAAGGATAAGCATTACAAGGAAACTGTCCAGCATATGTTACTCCGTGCAGCACTAGTGGCACCTAAAACGGTGTGTGTGTACTAAGATACAGGTACTCAAAGAGAAATCCATGATTGGTGCCTGTCTGCAAACTGTTATCCTTTTTAATGTGATAAGTATTAAAATTAACAATGAGCATTAGAAACATTTAAAACAATTTCATAGGATAATTTTATATCTGTGGTGTCCAGTATTTTTTAAAATGGGGCTCTATTTTATAATTTTTTTGAAATTTCACTTTCCTAATAATTTATTTTTGTATTTTACACAATTATTAGTCTGTAATAGGTTATAAATAAAACTGGTACTTCTCAGTTTGAAAAGCATTGTACTGAGATGAAAAGTGAATATATATTTGACTCTGCTTGGAGAGGCAGAGATATTTGGCTTTGAATAAGATTTAAAAATTGGTAAGGAAATTGACTAATGAAGAGAAATAGATAGGAATGTGTGTGGCTATGACACATATGCCCCATACAGGGGATTTTTCTAACCATGGGGTGCTAGTTCCAACGGGAGAATTTGGAAGGCAGTTGGGAAGTTAGGTCAAGTGCATAAAATCACAGAGCAGAGGGATGGAGGGATGTGCTTACACCTTGATTTCAGCTAGTCACACGTTTGCCAAGGGAATTATTCCCGGCAATACTCCGTGGTTGGTAGGGCAGATGGAGTGCACTCATAGCATCAGGATTAAGTTTGGGCCAAATGGACAATCCTGAGGAAGTCCTGCAATCAGGTGAATATTCCTGATTCTCTGGAAAGAGTCAGCTGTAGTCTGTGTTGACTGTGTGGGCTCCAAGGGAAAGGTCTAGGCTTCCAGAGAGAAATTTTTGTGTGCTAAAGCTAACAAATAAGGGCCTTTGGGCTTTAGAGGCTGCTGCAAATATTCAATCCAATTAGGTCTCAGATTTACCATCCTGTCATTTTAAAAACTCACATTCTGTAAATCCACTTTAGCAGCTAACCACAAATATCTCTTAATGGGTGGGCAAAGCTTGTAACATGTGATAAGATCTAAAATCTAGAATATGCACTGTGGCCACAGAACTATGGAAGGGCTCTTCATGACACTCATACATCAAAAATACTTAAAGAACATACGCCAAAATCTTAGTTGATAGTATTATAGTTTCAGGAATATGAGTGATTTTTATCCTCTTCCTGCTTTTCTATTTTTTCTAAAGTTTAAATAATAAGCATATGTTTCTTTAAATATAAATAAATATGTATACATATATGTAATATATTTAATAGTAAGCTTCTATTTCTGTAAACACACATATTATGAGTCCTAATAAGAGATCAAGAAAATGGGGATGTTTTTGATAGGCATAAGAAAGGTAAAGGAGGAAATTGGGGGTTTTTCTATCTTGATCAGAACACACTTAAGAAAATGATTTTAGGGGATAGATATAAAAAAGAAAAAAATTCAGAAGACATTAAGAAGGAGTCAAGAATGAATTCATAATTGGTCAGTTGAAAAGATAAAAATAATAACAGCTAACATAAATTGAATAATTGCTAACATTAATGCTAACATTAATTGAGATTTACCTTATACTGAATAGTATTTCAAACATTTAACGTGAATTAGTTCATTTATTGATGAGTAATGATAATGGAATGAGAAAATTAAGATAGTAAGGACCATGTTTTGGTAGACCAGCTGGGAATGTCTCCCAAAAAATCACCATTATCTCAAATGTATTATGTTTAAAACTCACTGTCCTCTCAAACGTGCTTTCTTTTATATTCACTCACTTTCTGTAGTGATTATTTTCTCCCTTCATTAGGCTTGTCTTGGAGTTATTTTTGACCTCTCTCTTTTGTTCCCCTTTTAGCATCTAATTCTTTTAATCAGTCTATGAGTTTCACTTTGCAGGATTCACCTTTGCAGATTACAGTTGAAATTTAAAAAGCAATACAGGTGCTATTTCCAGAAAGTGTTTTACATTTGAGAAGGGAAGGAGAAAAAATTCACAATGTTGAATTTCTGCCATGGGACAGCCATTGCACTAGGCATTTTATGTGTTTTCCTCCTCTTAATAATCCTACATAAGGGATATTGTAGATTTTACTTAGCTTCATTTAAAAAATGAATAACCCTGTGCTTATGTAGATTATTATTTAAGTTGGCCAACATCACACAGCTCTTAAGTGACAGATCTAGGATTCACTCTAGGGTATATGTAATTCCTACTGAATAACATAGCCTTGTCAATAGTCTAGACCAGAGGTCACCAACTTTTTTGGCACCAGGGACCAGTTTTGTAGAAGACAGTTATTCCATGGATGGTGGGTGGGGGTTGGGGGAGGTGGGGATGGTTGGGGATGATTCAAGCACATTACATTTATTGTGCGCTTTATTTCTATTATTATTACCTTGTAACATATAATGAAATCATATACAACTCACTGTAATGCAGAATCAGTGGGAGCCCTGAGCTTGTTTTCCGGAAACTAGATGCTCCCATCTGGGGGGTGATGGGAGACAGTGTCACCCGAGGTGTGTTGCTTATGTCCAGTCTACTCTGTAATCTTGTTCTGGCTGCTGTCACTGCAGAAAACCGTGCTTCACAAAGATAGGTTGTTGGAAATGGAAACAGGCTTCTCAGTGCTTTTGTGGCCATCTCAAAATATTCCGCCTTGATTTTAATCCAGAATGTATGGAGATTTCAAGTTGTCTGAAACATACTTTTAAGGCCACCATCATTTGCAGTCTCAAGCAGCTGATTCTCTCCTAGCACGGACAAGTCGATTCACCTGGCTTATTCACAAGTGGGTCATGGACCCATTCCTTCCCAGTTTGTGGGGGTCTCTTGTGGATGGGAAGTAATACTCAAACTCTTTTGAAAGCAAAGATAGTGACCATACACCAGCTGGGAGAAAGAAGTCCCAGGCCTAGTCTTTTTAAAAAATCTCTGCTAATGTTTGAAACATGTCAAAAATCCCAGTGTTCACTCATTGCCCCCATAATTCCAGTTTGGCTTTGAATGCAGCCGCTTTATCTGCCGACTTGAAGACAATTGTCGTTCTCCCCTGAAGTGACAGATGGAGTTTGTTGAGCAGGTTGAATATGTCGCACAAGTAAGCAAGTTTTGCGACCCATTCTGTGTCACTGAAATGTGCTGCCAGTGGTGACTGTTTTTCTAAAAGAAATCTCTGGAGCAGCTCTCATAACTCAAAAACTCTGGCCAGTGATCTCCCTTTAGAAAGCCATCTCCCTTCTGTGTATAAGAGAAGACATGTGTGCCCTGTGTCCATCTCCTCACAGAGCTGCGTGAACAAACGTGAGTTAAGGGCATGTACTTTAATGTGGTTGATCATTTTAATCACATCCTGCAAAACGTTGTGAAGTTCAGGTGACATTTTTTGGCTAGCCAGCAATTCTCTATGGATGACACAGTGTGTAGACTCACTTTCAAAAGCCACCTCTTTGACCCGAGTAGTGAAACCGGAAAGCCATCCAGTCATGGCAGCCACTCTGTGCATATACCAACACAAAATGACCAATGCAGTTTTCCTGATATGTCATCATTCAAAGACTTGAATAGTTCTGCAGCTGTGGTGTTGGTTGGCAACAAAATGCGCATAACATATCCTCACGCACATCCTCCTGAAAAATATATTGCACAAAAACAAGCATTGTTGCCTTGTTGTCAACATTGATAGACTCATTAACCTGGATTGTGTACCACGGTGACTCATTAATCCTCTCTAATAATTGTGCCTCAGTATCCTCTGCTGTTTCATCAGTTCGTCTAGTTATGGTGCTAGCTGAAAGAGGAACATGTGCCACCTTTTGAGCTGCAGCCTCTCCTAAAAGTTCATGACAAATGTCCTTAGCAGCAGGCAGGGTCAACCCTTCACCAACAGTAAAGGGCTTCTTAACTTTAGCAATGCAGTTAGCCACTAAAAATGATGCTGTCAGTGCAGACACATTTGATGAAGTAAGTGGTGGCTTTCAGTAATTGCTTCTGTTCTTCATGTTCATGTTTTTTCTTTGGAGTTTGAAAAACTCCAAAGGCTTGTCTTTTAATGCAGGATGCTTGGTCTCCATGTGGTGAAGCAGTTCTGGATGTTTCATGACTTAATTGGATAGCTAGTCACCGCATATTATACGAAGCAGGCTTGGAGAATGTGAATCACCTGTTGCAGTAAATCTGTAATTTAAGTATGACTCTTGGTATTTTCTTTTAAATTAAGCTTTTTTTTCTTTGGCAATCTTAGAGTCTTTTGTGTGTTTTTTTTAAACATCTTTATTGGAGTATAATTGCTTTACAATGGTGTGTTAGTTTCTCCTTTATAACAAAGTGAATCAGTTATACATATACATATATCCCCACATCTCTTCCCTCTTGCTTGTGTTAGCATACGGTATTTGTTTTTCTCTTTCTCACTTACTTCACTCTGTATGACAGATTCTAGGTCCATCCACCTCACTACAAATAACTCAAATCTCATTTCTTTTTATGGCTGAGTAATATTCCATTGTATATATGTGCCACATCTTCTTTATCCATTCATCTGTCGATGGACACTTAGGTTGCTTCCATGTCCTGGCTATTGTAAATAGAGCTGCAATGAACATTTTGGTACATGACTCTTTTTGAATTATGGTTTTCTCAGGGTATATGCCCAGTAGTGGGATTGCTGGGTCATATGGTAGTTCTATTTTTTACTTTTTTAAGGAACCTCCATACTTTTCTCCATAGTGGCTGTATCCATTTACATTCCCACCAACAGTGGAAGAGGGTTCCCGTTTCTCTACACCCTCCCAGCATTTATTGTTTGTAGATTTTTTGATGATGGCCATTCTGACTGGTGTGAGATGATATCTCATTGTAGGTTTGATTTGCATTTTTCTAGTGATTAATGATGTTGAGCATTCTTTCATGTGTCTGTTGGCAATCTGTATATCTTCTTTGGAGAAATGTCTGTTTAGGTCTTCTGCGCATTTTTGGATTGGGTTGTTTGTTTTTTTGATATTGAGCTGCATGAGCTGCTTGTAAATTTTGGAGATTAATCCTTTGTCAGTTGCTTCATTTGAAAATATTTTCTCCCGTTCTTAGGGTTGTCTTTTCATCTTGTTTATGGTTTCCTTTGGTGTGCATAAGCTTTTAAGTTTCATTAGGTGCCATTTGTTTATTTTTTGCTGTTTCATCATTGGGTCTTTCTCCCTTTGCAAAGAAGCACTCCACTGACGTTTGTTTTTTACTCATTTTGGCTAAGGTTAGCTTGTGGGGTTACTAAAACGGTGACTGAGACAAGTGCACAGTGCGGGAAAGAGGCACGAACGGAAGTGGTAAATAAAATAATGGGTGGGCCACGCGTGGTCTAAAATAAGTGTTGGATTCTGATGTAAAGCCTGCCACCAGATGCAGCTTGTCACTTGCCACTCACTGATAGGGTTTTGATATAAGTCAGCAATCAATTGATTTATTATGATCTCTGTGCAGTCAAACCTCTCTGCTAGTTATAATCTGTATTTGCAGTCACCTCCTCAGCTCCATCTCAGATCATAAGGCATTAGATTTTCATAAGGAGCATGCAACCTAGATCCCTCGCATGCGTAGTTCACAGTAAGGTTCGAGCTCCTATGAGAATCTAATGCCACCGCTGATCTGACAGGAGGCAGAGCTCAGGTGGTAACGTGAGCGATGCGGAGCGGCTGTAAATACAGATGAAGCTTCGCTCGCTTGCCTGCAGCTCACCTCCTGCTCTGCGGCCCGGTTCCTAACAGGCCACAGACTGGTACCAGTCCATAGTCTGGGGGTTGGGGACCCCTGGTCTAGACTGTCAGATGATTGATTGTATAGTGATGCAGTTAGATTCATTGATATGCCTTAAATCAGGGGTCCCAACCCCTGGGCCATGGACCGGTACCAGTCGACAGCCTGTTAGGAACCAGGCCACAGAGCGAGAGGTGCGTGGCAGGCGAGCAAGCGAAGCTTCATCTGCTGCTCCCCATAGCTCCCCATTGCTTGCATTACCGCTGGGACCATTCCCTTCCCCACCACCGTCTGTGGAAAAATTGTCTTCCACGAAACTGGTCCCTGGTGCCAAAAAGGTTGGGGACCGCTGTATTAAATTACTAATTCAATAGTGCCACAAATCCATTTTCAAAACAAAATTGTAAGAAATTTATTGATCTATGTTGCCAGATAAAATACAGGATGCCCAGTTAAATTTGGATTTCACTTAAGCAATGGATAATTTTTTAGTAATCATTATTGTCTCATTGTTATCATCATCATCATATCTCATACCCATGGAGTGCTATTCTAAGCATTTTAATTAATTTTTACCATAGCCCTGTGAGACGGTTACCATTAGTATGTCCCATGCAATATTTGGGACATACTTGTAGTAAAAAACTTAGTTTTTCTGAAATTCAGTTAAAGTATATCCCACATATTGCATATTTTTACTAAAAATTTACTAGTTTTTTATCTGAAATACAAATTTAATTGGGTGTCCTGTATTTTTATTTGCTAAATTGAGTAACCTTGTTCTAGGCTCTCATATCTAATCTTGTAGATATGGCTCCAAGCAGGAGGCAGAATTTAGTAATTATCATTGTCCCAATGTTACCACCATCATTATAGAATACAACCATGGAGTGCTATTCAAAGTGTTTTATTTAATCCTTACCATATGAAGTAGTTACCATTAATAGCCCTGTCTGCTGAGTAAAGTGAGGCAAAATTATAATCATTTTAAGAAAAAAATTAAAACCAATGATTTAGAAATTCAGTGGGTCTTGAATCATATTTGGATATTCAGGAGCCAGAAACATGATTCCCACACCTGGGATAGAGCCATTAAAAGTACGTTTGAAATATAATTCATATATTTCTAAATGTGTTCATAATGTATAAAGCAGTATGCATTATGCTATGAATTTAGCATGCATGAAGCTATGAGAAATTTTGATAGCTGAAAATTTAGGAAAGGGCTTAGGTAGAAACCATTAGCAGGTATTTATATCCAGCAGCATTTTGTTTGTTTCCTTTCTTCTTTAAAATGAAGAAGTCAGCACTTCTCATTATATATAAGCTACATCTGAAGGCTGTTTTTGGAATGGTTAAGACATTTAAACTTAGGGGGTTGTAATTTACCATTTTGGGTGAAGTCTCTTGCACTTTTAAAGAATCTTCCCCTTTGACTTTATAAACCCATAAACTTTAATCTTGAAAGTTTTGATGATGTTTTAGGATTCAGAAGTATTCCAAATTTTTACCTTATATTCATGTATATCTATCTGTGGTTCCAAACTCTTAAAATTTTCTTGTTATCTGTATCTTACAACGTTAACTATTTTACTTTCCATTTTATTTTTCAAGTTTTGGTTTCTCCTTCTTTCCTGAAGTATAATACATTACTTATTAATTGTGGTGTTTTTATCTTAAGTTGCTTCAGTTTCTCTAGCAATAAAACTGTGTTTGTTAGACACTTTAAAGGCTAAAATTCTATTATGCTATTGTATTTTATTTATGTAACTAAGAGTTTCTTGCAAAAAGTGTTGCTCCTCTTTACTAAAAGTTATTTTGTTATCACATTCCCTTAATTTTGTCCCATGGACATTATTTTTCCTGTGGATATGCATCATTGATTTTTTTATGCAAATAAATGGGATGATAGGCTTAATAGACAGAAATTTACAAGCAACATTTTAAGAGATGTATTTATTTGCATAATAAACATGGCTGAATAAATAGTTGGCTTTTTTCATGACAGTTGACTTTCAAGGCCTCTTTAAAAAGGGCACTCTTCAAGTCCCTTCTTAGTTCCATGACTCTGATAGATTACAGTGCAAGCTGTTAAGTGTTTTAGTGTATCTAGTAATACAAACATTGACTAAAGAGCTTTATACCCTGACACCTGCTTGACAAGATGTTCTGCTTTAGTTGCATGCATAAGGTCCCAATACTCATTTCATTCCAAGCCAATCCATTCTCCTAGTTTATCTAGGTTTAGGAAACCAAGAGTGTCATTTTCCTTTCTGCTTTATTATCTCAGTATTCAGTAACTCTCCAATGGAGTAAATAGAGTTCTTGTTAGTGAAAATTGGAGAAGTCCTTCTTTTTCTGGTGATCCCATCTGCTAAATCTGAACTTAGAATGTTTTTCTTTTGTAAGAGAGGAAGGTGGTTTCTCCTGATATTCTGGGATGGGAGGAAACTGTTACTTTGAATGTGACGATCACATTCAAATGTCTAACAGAAAAATCACAGAGACGAATAACTTTTCAAATGGAAAATTGCTCTGATTATTTGAGAAGGGTGAAACTGACATTTAGGAAAAATTTATGAGAAATAGATGAGTTTGTAGTTAGAAATGAATTTAGTGCCTACTCCAATTAACTAGGTAGAATACTAGTTACGGCAGTCTCAAATCATAACAATGCTCACAATTACAAATGAATCGATATCTTTAGAATGCTGAATAGAGATGGTAAGGAAAATAATGATTTGTTAAGAGCAACATGGTATTATATAATGGAATATATCTTTCACAGTAGTTAAAATCTTGGACTCTGGGGTTAAACAGAATTGAGTTAAAATCTTGACTTCATTTCTTACCAGCAAACTGCTTCGATTCTCTAAACCTCAGTTTTCTTTTATTTAAAGTGTGAATAATAATACGTGACTTGTAGAGCTAATGCAAGAAAGGGTGCCTTCAGTGGAAATGTTGTACAAAATTTCTGGAAGATAGAAAACACTGGGAATCAAATTGATAAGAGAAAATGAAAAAGCTCTGCAAAAAAAGAGAGAAAAGAAGTACATGAGAACACTATGTTTACATGAGTAAAAGGGCATATTCATAAAATTATTAAACCTGAAGGGGAAACTGGGCAATCAGGCCACTGGGTTAAAGAAGGGCAGTCAGATCACCAGGACGAGTGAGGACATCGCATCCCTCCACTCCAGCCCTTTGCACTAACCGGCAGGGACAGCTGGGCTGGACCACAGATTTAAAACCCAGAGCTGCCCTGGAAAGCAAGAAAACTGCTTGTCTAGAAAGAGCTCCTATAGCAAGTTTGGGGAACAGTGAGAGAAGCAGAGCACAGTGAGTGAATGACAAAAGGGGTGAGGAATTTAACAAGAGAACAACAACAAAAGCAAAGTCTCTGTTCTGGAGAACAGCATACTCCATCCTCCACATTCTTAATAATGGAAAGTGGTCAGAAGCCTGCCTATCCCTTCACATTCACCTTTTCTAAAGACACTGTATAAACATGATACATCAAGGAGTAGAAGCAGAAGCAGACTATTTAGTTATTTAGATTAGAGCAACATGTCATATGTGTACCTTTCCACCTTTTGAATTAATTTTTTATATTCGGAGCGTTCTCACTTTTTTATGCCTCATGGTCACCCAGTAGAACCAAAGGACCCTATTCCCCAGCCTTCCTGGTAGCCAGAATGCTAAAATATGACTTACTTTCCACCTGGTACTTAAACTAACATGAGACATGGATTCAGAAGAAGGAAAAGACCAGGAAACACTCTACTTGGCAGAGAACAAGGAAGAGATAAAGAGTTTTTAGAGACAATGGAGGCAGATGTCCCAGCAGCAGCAGTGCCAGTGACCCAAGGACTAGGGATTAATCTGCAGCTAAGCCAGTGGGACAGCTTGGAAATTGTTCCTCCTTGGATAACTTTTAACTGATTCTTGGGCCCTCCTGGGGATTATGTGTACTAATTCAAAATTTTTTAATAAATTTTTTTTCTAAAGCCAAGAATGTGTTCTGTTGCTTTCATCAATGAACCCTACATGGTATAGTAATAGACTTCAAAGGAACTGGGAAGTGGAGCTTGGTTATCTTGCCATAGAAGTGGGACTCTGGTAGTCTGTAACACAGTGGCAAATTGGAATCCCTGAAGTCCTGTATGAAGGGCATGAAGAATGCCAGGAATGTGGCGTGCACTGGCTGTGTCTACCTGGAAATAAATTAGCAACGTTAAAACTTTAAAATCTCGGTGTAAGGTATAGTTAAAATCACAGTGTTTCAGTGACCCTTCCATAATATTGTTTGCACAGAAGGATGTATGTAACAACAACAACAAAAAAAATCAAAGCCAGATTATTAGTTGGGAAAGTTTGAGGAGCCGTTGACTGGAATGGGAACATTAGGGAAGATTCAAATGAATCAGAATAACCACAATTCCTGAGCCCAACCTTGCCTCCCTTTTCAGCAGAAGGAGTCTCTCTTCCGCTGTTTGATGAAAGTGTTCTTGACTTTAGGGAAAATCCTATGGTAACCTGGCAGGGGGAAGCGAATCTACAAGAAGCAGCAATTTCTCCTAATGTGCTATCCAACCTCACCTCATTGCCTCCAAATTCTAGCACGTCCCAGGGAGTCAATTACTGAGTCAAACCTGGGAAATGGCTGGGACAACAGCAGAAAGGCAAATATTTTGCTAAGCTTTACTATCAAAAAATCTGTCTAATATATGTGAATGCTTCTTAGGCTGCTCATTCTCCCTAGGTGAGGGAAGGAGAAACATAGCTTCTGACTGGGCTGGACTTAGCAGCATGGGAGCCCTCAGCAGAGAATTTGTACTCCATGTAGCCACTCAGGCAGCTGGGAGTGCTTCGGCTTTCTCAGTTTGTGCTGCATCCTAGACCCAATAGGGGCTGTAGAAATGAGCCTGAGGTGCCATTTATGCCTTGGTATAGTATACAGGATGGATTTTGACAGTGGAGACACAAAGGAATATTGGCGTGAACTAATCCTGTGTGACCCACTCATCAATTCCTTCTCTGTGTCCCTAAGAGCATCCTTTACTAAAGCAGTGAATAGAACATTGGTGTTGGGATGAGTGTCAGACAGTGATAGGAATTCTCTGTAGGTCAGGGATGATAATGAGAATGAAGACCTAGAAATGGATCAGTCCAGGAGAATTTGAACAATTTTTAAACACAGATTTTGAAGTTCATCCCTTCTATAACTCCTTTCGTTCCCCTCTAATATTCCAGTTTTTTTGTCAACTTGAAACTCCATCCTCTGAAGCTTGAAGTCAATAAAAATGCAGCTTTCTGCCACCCTGAGCTGTCTGGTTTGGAGAGTGCCATAGGCAAAAAGCTACAAACACGCAAATCTCACCCAGTGCAATTGTCTGCTAAGGGTGGCCTTATTTCCAATTTTAGTCTCAGTTTTGGTTGCCTACCAGTGCCCTCAAATAACTATTTTTAAAAAAAACATATTATACAGATTTTATGATTGTTATTTACAGGAAACTTAGTGTGAGTGTTCCAGCTACTACTGTTGTATAAAAATTAATCCAAAATTTAACAGCTTAAAGCAACAATTTTATTGTGCTCATAGATTTTTTTTTTTTTTTTGCGGTACACGGGCCCCTCACTGCTGTGGCCCCTCCCATTGCGGAGCACAGGCTCCGGACGCGCAGGCTCAGCGGCCATGGCTCACGGGCCCAGCCGCTCCGTGGCACATGGGATGCTCCCGGACCGGGGCACAAACGCGTGTCCCCTGCATCGGCGCCACCAGGGAAGCCCAGATTCTTTTTTTTTTTTTAATTTTTATTGGAGTATAGTTGATTTACAATGTTGTGTTAGTTTCTGCTGCACAACAAAGTGAATGAGTTATACATATATATATATCCATTCTTTTTTGGATTCTTTTCCTATATAGGTCATTATAGAGTACTGAGTAGAGTTCCCTGTGCTGCACAGTAGGTCCTTGTTAGTTATCTATTTTATATTTAATAGTGTGTATATGTCAATCTCAATCTCCCAATTTATCCCTCCTCCCTTCCCCCCCTTCCCCCCAGGTAACCATAGTTTGTTTTTTACATCTGTGACTCTATTTCTGTTTTGTAAATAAGTTCAATCCCTCCTTGGCATATATCCAGAGAAAAACATAATTTAAAAAGATACATGCACCCCAGTGTTCTTTGCAGCACTATTTACAATAGCCAGGACATGGAAGCAACCTAAATGTCCCTTGACAGAGGAATGGATAAAGAAGTTGTTGTATGTATATACAATGGAATATTACTCAGCCATAAAAATGAATGAAATACTGCCATTTGCAGCAACATGGATGGACCTAGAGATGGTCATACTGAGTGAAGTATGTCAGAGAAAGACAAATATCATATGATATCCCTTATACGTGGAATCCAAAAAAAGGGTACAAATGAACTTATCTACAAAACAGAAATAGAGTTACAGATGTAGAAAACAAACTTATGGTTACCAGGGGGTAAAGGGGAAGAAAAGGGATAAGTTGGGAGATTAGGATTGACATATACACACTACTATATATAAAATAGATAAGTATTAAGGACCTACTGTATAGCACACGTAACTCTATTCAGTACTCTGTAATGGCCTATATGAGAAAAGAACCTAAAAAAGAGTGGATATATATATGTGTATAACTGATTCACTTTGCTGTACAGCGGAAACTAACACAACACTGGAAATCAACTATACTCCAATAAAAATTTTTAAAAATATATTGCAAAATGATTTGCAAAATCAAGTTAATTAACACATCCTTTACCTCACACAATTACCATTTTTTGTTATTGTTATTGTCGTGAGAACATTTAAGATTTATTCCCTAGCAACTTTCAAGTATACAATACAGTATTATTAACGATAGTTACTTGCTGTACAGTAGATCTCCAAAACCTATTCATCTTAATACTGGAAATTTGTGCCATTTGCCAACATCTCCTCATTTCCCTCACCACCCAGCTTCTGGCCACCATTCTTCTACTTTGTTTCTGTTTAAGCAGTGCTTTCTTAGATTTCACATATAAGTGAGATCCATACAGTTTTTATCTTTCTCTGTTTGACTTATATGAGTTAGTATAATGCCCTCAGGATTCATTCATGTTGTTACAAATGGCAGGATTTCCTTCCTTTTTATGGCTAAGTAGTAGTTCATGCATATGTACTTTTTCTTTAACCCATTTTCATTATCCATTCATCTTTCTTAGGTTGTTTCCATGTCTTGGTTATTATGATTAATGCTGCAACAAACATGGGTGTGCAGATATCTCTTTGAGATCCTGTATTCATTTTCTTCAGATATATACTCAGAAGTGGGATTGATGGATCACACTGTAGTTCTATTTTTAATTTTTTCAGGAACCTCCATACTGTTTTCCATAGTGGCTGTACCAGTTTACATCTCTACCAGTAGTACACAAGGATTCTCTTGTTTATTGCACCCTTGCTGAACTCGTTTATTAGTTCTAATAGTGTTTTAATGGATTTCTTAGGATTTTCTAAACATGAGATCATGTCATCTAAGAGTAGATATATTTTATTTTTTTCTCTCCAGTCTAGACACCCTTTCCTTCTTTATCTTGCCTAATTACACTGGCAAGAACCTCCAGGATAGTATATAGACTAGAATGGAAATGGTCGGAGTGGACATCCTTGTTTTATTCCTGACCTTTGGGGGAACACATTAGTGTTTCACCATTAAGTATGATGTTAGATGTGTGGATTACAGTTCTGATATCTGTTTCTACTAATTCTCTCATTTGTTCCAGTTGAGTCCATTTTGAATGACTTATTTTTTCCTCACTATGTGTAGTATATTTTTGTTTCTTTAACGCCTCATGATTTTTGTTTGGATGCCAGACTTCGTGAATTTTACTTTTTTGAGTGCTGGGTAATTTTCTACAAATTCTCTTTAGCTTTGTTCTGAGATAGTTCATTTACACAGAAAGAATAGGATCCTATGGGGTCTTGCTTTTCAGCTTTGTTAGCATTTAGTCTAGGGCTATTTTTTCCCCATTACCAATACAAAACCCTTCTGAGTATCTTACTCAATGCCCAGTAAATTGCAAAGTTTTCCAGCCTGGTTGGTGGGAATAGGCACTCTTTCCACTCCTCTATCTGCTTCAGCTGTTATTTCTGGTGGTTCTTTTCTTGGCCTTGAATAGTTTTCACATATACATTCATTAATCAGTAAGAAGCTATGTATATAAGGTACATTTTATGAAGGTCTCTAGAGTTCTGTCTTTGCAGCTCTCTCCTTTCCAATATCCTGTCCTGCAAACTCTAGCTGCCTTGGCCTTTCCAGTCTTCCAGTTATGTCTCCTCAACTGTGTGACACTGCTGGTCTTCACTAATAACTCCCTTCCCTGCATTTCAGCCTAGAAACCCTCTCCAGGCAGCAAGCTAGGACAAGTACAGGGCCCCTCCTATTTGTTTCTCATCTCTCAGGGATCACTGTCTTCATTGCTTAATGTCCAATATCTTAAAAAATGTTGTTTTTTATATTTTGTCCATCTTTTTAATTGACTCAGGAAGGAGAATAAATCTGGAACCTTTTACTCCATCTTGGCCAGAAGCAGGTGTCTCTTATGCACGTTAAAATTTGACAATCATAATTATGTGGATTTTGGGGCCTCGGAGCTGTGGTTTGAGTTCTGAGTCTGCTGCTCAATCAATGATACTCTTAGGCAAGTTATTGAACCAATTTGTGCCTCAGTTTCCTCATCTGTAAAATGTAAAGACAATACCTACTTTGTGAGTTTGTTGACTTTTAGGTGAGAGGAAGTCAGGGAAAAGGGGCTTTTATTTTACTCGATACTATTTTCTACTGTTTAAATTTTTAATGTCAAAAGTTAATGCATATATTAATATACAATTTTAGAATAAAAACCTTTATAATCTAGTTCTATACTTAGTTGCTAGCAGTACATAAGTCAACAGGCAACATCCCCCATCTTCCCTAATTCCACACAATATGCAATATAAAACAACCTTTATTGAATTATGTACCATAAAAGTTCTCAGATGGGCACTGCATGAATGTGGACCCTAAGAACTACTTTAAATTTATTTAATTTCTTCAAAACAAAAAAAAGCCATGAATAATGAAATGAAAATATGAAGTTTATTTTGAATTATACAAAGGTGTAAAGTGTATAATAAATCCTGTAAATTACACAAATTTAAAAATTATTTTTCTTTGAAATTTTAAGGCAAATTTTACTCTACCATAAACTTGTAATAACATTATATTGGGAACAAAAAAAGAGCAATCTGAGCATGTACTAATTTACCTTTTCTTATTTAATTTGGTAAAACTTTTGAATTAAAAATAGTGAATTAATTCAATCCAAGAGTACTCCTGTGTTACACCAGATTTAGTCAGTAGCATTGTATACTTCTTTTGCTTTCTGCTTTCTCAGCTGTAAGATTGGAAAGTTAATAGCGACAAATACTAGGAGGATGTGATAATGACTTGTAAACTATCTTACAAACATCTGACAAATGTTATAAAAATAAGAATGTCATTTTTATATTTTGAGAAACACAAATTGTCCCACTCCTATTATCAGGAGTCAGCCAAATAGATGTGTTAGCAAACAAATTCTTGTTCAATCTTGAGAGCAAGTCTGCCTTTTGAAGAAAGATTCTTTAGAAATGGTATGACACATCATGAGCTCATGTTATATATACTAGGAAAATCTTTCTGAATTCCATACCCACTGTTATGGTGTTAATTTTTAAAAAAGCGATACCGTTTTTATGTTTTTTTGTAAGTGAGAGATTGCCTATTTCCCACAAAAGAAATATGCTTCTATTCTTTGAATCTATGGGATATAAGATTCAGAAATACTTTAGTGTTATTTGGTCAAATGCAAAAAGTCAGGAACGTTTTATTTTTCACCACTTATTCTGAATATATGTCTGATGAGATCCTTCTGTTTCTTATAACCTGGGAAATAGCACTACAGGGCTTGCTGTGAAAGGATGATAAGTGAGTTACCACAAAACCCATTTGTGCAAAACCATGGCTGTGGTTCCCCGTAGGAGTTGCTTAGCTGAAAAGACGAAAATACGGTCCAACAGAGAAAGTTGCTGGATCCTGGAGATCAAAATGCAATCTTCTGTGTGACTTGCATGCCTGCATTAGAGTATCTGGTAATTTATCTTCTATTCTGGACCTCGATATTTGTAGTAGGAGTTTGGGAGAGCGCCTGAGCAAGAAAATGGTACTGGGCTGTGTGTGGGATCTTTGTAATAGTTTACATTAAACCTGATCCATTTGTCTTCTAAAAATACATCATTTGTAGTTTATTTGTATTAATAATAGCAAGAGATGTCTGTGTAAGTGAATGGAGTGGTATATATGACTTGGTGATGTGGATTTCTTGATAATACATAACTGAACAATATGATGACTATCTGAGCACCCAAAGCAGCACTGCCTTACACACAGTCTAAGCAATCAGTTGTCCTTATAACAATCTCAGTGATTTCTCTGGCTCTTTTTTCTCAGGTTAAATCAGAAAACTTGGTTCCATAAAAGAAAAAATAAATAAATGTACCATAGATATACAATTTAAAACAAAACCAAAGAGCAGATCTATGTATTTGTGACTAGTAAAACTTTTTCCAACCCTCTAGCATAGGCAGACAGATCAGCATGTTGCAGGAACACAACCTAAGTTGCCTTCTAAATTTGTCCAGTTAACCTATGTTATGCTCTAACCCTGCTGCTAAAACTTCCTCTAACTCCTTTTTAAAAATATTACTACATGAAGAATACTCTACATGCTCCAGATTTAGCATTATAAACTTAATGGTAAGTTTGTAGCCACAATGAAAAAAGGCAAGAAAAATTATCTGTACATTAGATCCTGAAGGGATCCACGTTTAATCCCAGGCTCATAATAAAAAGTGCAATAGAAAAACTGAGCTATACCATAAGTGTCTTGTAGAATTCATCATCCAAATAAGATTTCTTTCTGCTTTTGCTTCATTCCTGTGTTGAATGTCTTGGTTCAGAGCGAGATTGCGTCTACTGTAATAGATTTATAGCACATTAATATGAATTGATGCTCTAATGATGTCTGTTATCTTTGATTTTAGATTGATGCATTAGCTCCACTTTTTTTAAGCACTTTTTTCTTTCCCTCCTATAAGACATATGATCAGTGCTAAACCATCATAGACAGCTAGAGACACCAATGATCTCCCTAATGAACATAGCGGTCCCAGATGACTGATGAAACACTCATTCTTTCTGAGAAGTAATAGCCACAGGCTAGAGACAAATCTTTAGTTTTTCAGCCTAGATCTCTGCTACTGAGATAAAGTAGAAGGCATAATGAATCTGTTTCTAATAACCAAAGAGGTAATGAGTCTGTTTCTAATATAAGCATAGTTCTAGAATAAAGCAAAGCCAAATAAAATGCCAGCTGAAATTATAATTATGATGAAACCCGTCCTAAGAGAAGATGGATCGGATCATTTAGAAGCAAGCTTTGGACACATTAAAAATTTTAAACTGTTCATCTACTAGAGATTTGAACTCTTCAAACACTTAGGATTGACTTGCCACCTGGCAGCTTTGAACTCCAAGGTGTGCTACCTTTCAGGTGCAAGTTGCAAATTAAAATTGTGGTTTGCGAAATAAGAGGTGGGTTTATAGTAAACAGGTGGCTTCTGTTCAAAAGAGAATTGCTGGGGACTCTTTTATGACCATGCTGATGCTGTGACATATTAAGTGGAGCTTGTCACTTTTCCATCTGCAGTAGAAAACTGCTGGAGGTGGAACCTGTTTAGGAGGTGGTACACGCCATGCGGCTGCTCCGCCATGTCTCACAAATAAAGAACCCAGTTATGCCTTCATTCTGCTGTATTAAACCCAATTTATGAGGATTGGGTCATTGTTCTTTTAGGCAGTTGTCTATAGAGTATGGCTTTTAAAGAATTTGTTTTTGGATGTGATTCTTTAAAGATTAACTTGGTGTTAACAGAAAAATTGTGAACTGCATTCTGGGTTTATATTTGTTTGATTATACTTTATCCAAATGGCTAAGCTTGATGAAAAGCCCTTTCTTGGGAAGTGTAATGCCTATTTGTCTCACAGGAACTCTGCTGACTTGATTTAATCTCCCCTTGGACACACTTATCTCTAAAATAAGCAGTTTGGTAGAATGCTGTGTTCTCTGCATACATCATTCAACTCATTTACTCATTGCCCTATTACTTTTGTGATTCACAGACAAAACAAACATTAAAAGAAAGGTACTATTTACTAGCTTTTGTCTGTTTTTCCCAGTAGGGAGTTTGATGCTTCATGAAATGAGATAGTACTGAAAAGCCAAAAGAACATATCCCATTTGGAGATATCAAACTATTTTGTTTAACTTTTAATAGTTTGCAAATCCTGACTTAGTGTTTTGCTTAGAATCAAATGTCTTGCTATAATAAGCTTGGTAGTTGAGGAATTTTTTTTCCTGCCTTAGGTCTGGATCACGTTCAAATCATTGTATAGATTAAATAACATTTAGTACATGTGATTTGTCTGCGAAATCCTTAATGTTAGGAAATTTTGACTTTTCTTGGCAGAATATTCTCACATGTCATGATGTCACTGGCTGATAAAACACATAAAACCACCAAGTCTAATCATGTCTGTGGGTTTCCAATATGTTTGGTAGCAAAAGAATTCCAGTCCCTGTGTATTTTCAAAGTTCACAGTGTACAGCAGGCAAAGAGAGGTATGTCCATCACCCAGAAAACATTGAGGAACTCATGAAGCATGTGATGTCTAACTTGCTCAGAAATTAAATAGTGTAAGTGATTTTGAGTAACTTTTAAGGTCACGCATGAGTATTTTCTCCTCATTTCCACCATATATAAGTGTCAAGATGCAGTATGTGTTCAGGAAAGATACACATTTTGGTACAGTAGACAAATGTCCTTGATCCTTTCCAGAAATTATGAGTCTGTAAAATGTATTATCAAACTAATTAAGTGAATATATTCAGTTCAATAAAGCAGAACAAAATGTTTAACATTGTGATAGCTTGCTGAATTCGGAATAAAATAAAATAAGCTATGTGTTTGAGAGACTAGCATTGAAAATTGAAAGACCTTTGGTAGTTGAGGTGAACACAGACAAAACATTAAACCTCTGCCACTTCCTCATTTACTCTTTAACAATTGAGAGATCTAAGCATGTATTTAATAGACTGCTTTTACAAAAGGTGATCTTCACCTCATTATTCTTTGAAGCAAATTGCTGAACTACTGGCATTGCTTCCTGTGTCCCACAATTAGTTTCTTCCTGTGTTTGATATAGTTTCATCATGATTTAGTTTAAGTAGCATGCACATCTCTAGAAGGTTTTTAAGACTGTAAATAGTTACATCAGCACAACTGCATTATATGTTTATTTTGTTTTTGAGCAAAAGCTAAAAATGTCATTATTTTTCCCCATTTTTTAACGTGTTTATGTCATGTTGGCTTTTCTCCTTTGATTATTTTCCTCCGTGTTTTTGATGTTTTGAAATGAGAACTAAAGAATTTGGAAAAACGTGGTATTTTAATCTATTTTCAAGTTTAAGTTTATGATAGTGAAATGGCAAAGAATAGATTGGGGTTAAGCAGCTGTCTATGTAGATGTCACATAACAAAATTTGGCTATCTGGACATGAATTTTGATTTTTTATAAAATGAAAAACTTATGGCTTGATTTAGAGATACATTCTATTATGAAGAATTCACTCTGTAAAATCTTACACCTGCTTTACAGAAGGGAGAACAATTGGTAGGGCAGTGCCTAGTGATTTTCAGCACATTATAAAGAATTTATTCTCAGAACATTTGAGAAAGCATTAAATTTTACCAAAAGGAAATGAACATGATATGTTAGGTAACAGTAATACATGTTGAGATGAAAGTCATGATTATGATAATGTCAACAAAAGGAGATAATCGTTTTTCAAAAGAATCTGATCTAAAAGAAGCAGGGATAGCAGATACAAATACATGTAGAACTGTGATGGACAGGTTCTGATTGAGGGACTGTGATGAGAGAAACTGAATGGCAGTGTTCCGAAATAATACTGGAGATTGCCTAACTAGATGGAGGAGAAACTTAATACTTTTCCAATATAGTTCACAAAGCAGAGAAAATATCGTGCTGATGGCTGACCTCAGACATTCAGAATACTCCTAAAACTGAACTCATGAGGGATGTCTGTCCTGACTTTGTGCCGATTTCATTTCTTGGTTAGTGGAAACATGAAGGGAGCTTCTCTTCCATACTTAGTTCCAGAGTTCTAATAAGAAGAACTTTTTGTTAAAATATAAATGATAAGTATGTTGGAAGTCCTTGGAATTTGCTTAAATGAGGAAGGATATGTTTAGATGCATAACTTAGACCAGAAAGTTGCCTTCAAAAGAAAAGATGCCCACAGTTAGTCAGCTAAAGGGAAAAGAGAAGCTATTCAAAAGCATAATATTGACAGTACAATTTGAGATAATTCCAGTGAGGCAAAAAAAGAGAAAGGTATATAAAGAAACCAAAGTGACTGTGTCGAGATCTTCCTTTTAAATTAGACTTTAATTATTATATATAGGTGTACGTAAAACAAAAAAATAAAGACATAAAATAATGGTTAGAATTTTGCAAAAGTGTCTGGAAATCAAAAGCTCTAAGAAGAACTGCGCTTTGTGAAATATGTTAAGAATTATAAAAGGGCTTCTTCAGTTCTTAACCAACAAAAATCCCTGGCCTAATGCAATTTATAATCTTGTTTGTGGGAGAGAGACGATATGTAATTGTTTTAGTCAGCTCAGGCTTCTTATAACAAGATACCATAAAGTGGGTGGCTTACCAATAACAGAAATTTCTCACGGTCAGAGATCAGGAGTCAGAGATTAGGGTGCCAGCATGATCCAGTTATAGCAGGAACCCACTTCCTGGTTGGCAGATGGTCCTCTTTTCTTATGTTCTCACGTGATGGAGAGCAGAGACAGGAAATAAGCTTTCTCCTGTCTCTTCTTATAAGAGTACCAATCTCATTCATGAAAGCTCTACACTCATGACTTAATTACCTAAATACCTTGATATTGGGGATTAGGGTTTCAAATGAATTTGAGGGAGACACAAACATTCAGTCCATAAAAGCAAGAGGTGCTATGGAAAAGCCAGAGTGGGGTCAGAAGTAGAGATGGGCAGGTGCGATATTAAATAGGGTGGTCAAGGTAGGTCTCATGAGTAGGTGGTGTTTAAGCAAAGACCGACAGTTAATGGAGATATTTGTCATGCATGTAAACAAGGGGAAGAGCATTCTAGGCAGAGGAAACTGTAGCCCAAAGACCTGAAAATGGGAGCTCACTCTGGGGTTTTGAAGTGTAGTTAGTGTGTGGAGTGGAGGAGCGATGGGGAGAGTGTTTGGCTGGGCACTGGGATGAGGTGGGTGCTGACGGTGTGGAGGGGAGAAGGAGAGACAGCCCTAGGGCTTTGACTGTTATACTCACTGAAGTGGGGAGCTCTGACCACAGGAGTGATGTAATTTTACGTAGGTTTCAAAAGAATCACTCTGGATGCTGTATTGAAAGCAGAGGTTAGGGCAGTTAGGGTGAAAGCAGGGAAACTGATTAAAAGGACTCAGAAAGCCAAATGAGGGTGATAGTTCCTCAGACCAAGAGATGTGGCAGTGGAGATGATCACAAATGTTAGACTGGTGGTTTGTATTTTGAAGAGAGAATTTAATAGACCATATGCCAAATAACAGAGCCTTGACTTTAGACGCTCATGTTATTAACTGCCAGTGTCTCTTGAGAAGCTCACCACCTCAACAGACAAATTTTTTTGTTTTGTTTTTTGTTGTTTGTTTGTTTTTTGTTTTTGGCCATGCTGCGTGTCTTGTGGGGTCTTAGTTCCCCAACCAGGGGTTGAACCCGGGCCCTTGGCAGTGAAGGCACTGAGTCCTAACCACTGGACCGCCAGGGAATTCCCTGTTTTTAAATGAATCTTGGCTTTAGACTTTTGGCTGTGTGAATCCAATAAATTGCTACTGCAGGGCCTGTGCCTTTGTGAAGTACATTCTCTAATCTGTACCTCACATGCCCTGTTTCAAATTTTGTCTCCTTGGAGTCCAAGACTCGCACTCAGAGGCTATATATCACTTCCTTACAGTGATTCTTTTTCTCTTGGCTGGGGACATTAAGAGTGAGGATAGACGTTGAATTATCTAAGATAGAAAACACTAAGATTGCTAGAGAGGATTTTAAGTTTCTGAAGTTCGAGAAAAACAAGTGCCAGGAGGAGGTTAAAGGAGGAACCACAAGAAGGGACGTTTTGTGATAAGTGCCCGTCAAAGTTTAGAACACAGCTGACTGCAGCTGTAGAGATTCCAGCTGCATACATTTACCTTGTTCTGTATTAAAAATTTATAAATTAGTCTACTTTTTGTATTTGCTTACAATGGAATAAGCCAATAGTTTAATCTTTTCTCCCTTTTCAGTAAAAAACGGCCCTATGATTTATGGTTTTTATAATCACACAACTGTTTTACTTTACCTGGCTTCAAATACTACTTTCAGTGTGAGAGGACATAGTAATCTGAGCTGCCAGTGTTGTCAGCAGTAATGAACTTAAACTGTCAAGCACTAATGTTTTCCAAAATATCTCATTAGACTACCACAGTACTTCTGCCATCAGTTCCTTCATACTAAATATCCATTATTTTATGTAACTATCAAAATGACAGAATGACCTCAAGAATTCAGCCATAAACAAATGGATATAGAGCCACTTTTGAAACTCTTTGTAGACACACTGGTTCTAGATTTAGTATGAACATATATAATCACAAACTTAAAAGCATATGTATATTAAGAGAGTCAGGAGATTCAACATTTAATTCATAGGAATTTCAGGAAAAAAATGACAGAGAAAATGAAAGGAAGGAAATAATAAAAGATAAAAAGAAGAGAAATAAAAAGAAGAAAACAAAATTTACCAGAGTTCGAAGAGGTAACTGAGACTTAGGGAGAAGAACAAGTGAACAAGGTTGAACCCATGCACCAATTTTAAGTAGAAGATTCTGAATGTTTCCAGAGAGGAGAGGAAAGCAAAACAAAGTAAAACAAAAATGACAAACAGTCCACTTACAAAGAAATGAGAATTCAGCTGCCATCAGGCTTCTCATCGGCAAAAATACATGCTATTTTACAGCAGAGCAAATCCAAAGTTTGAGTGAAAATTCATTAGAGCCTAGAATTTTGAAGCTAGAAAACTGTTAATCCTGTTTAACAGGATAAAGATATTTTCAGATATTCAAGAACAAATCGTAAAGTATACTTGTTGTGAATCCATTCTTAAGAATGACTACCAGGCAATTGGCCATAAAAGCCAAAGAAGACAGAGATGAGAGATAAAAGAAAAGGCCAACCAAAATTTTTGTACTATTAAGTGTATTTAAGCTCCTGCCACTTGATTTGTCAGCCGCAAGAGATAATCCTTTCCCAGCTAACCGTCCATAAGATGATCATGAACTTATTCTAGTTCTATTTCTTCTCCCCATTCTATATTTTGATAATTTATTCTTTCTATATTAATGGAGTTTATAATACTTATCCCCTATTTAAAAATTTTTATTGTGGTAAAATATATTTATTTTTATTTTATTTTTTGGTCACACTGCATGGGATGAATGATCTTAGTTCCCTGACCAGGGATTGAACCCATGCCCCATGCAGTGGAAGCACGGGGTACTAACCACTGGACTGCCAGGGAATTGCCATAAAATACATACTTTTAAATGTGTCATTTTAACCATTTTTAAGCATACAATCCAGTGACATTAGTACATGGACATGTGTAACCATCACAGCTATTTCCAAAATTTTTTCATCATCCCAAACAGAAACTCTGTAATCATTAAACAATAACTCCTCATTTCTTTCACTCCCCCCAGTCCCTGGTAAACTCTAATCTACTTTCTGTTTCTATGAATTTGCTTATTCTAGATATTTCATATTAAGTGAAATCATACCATATTTTTCCTTTGTGCCTGGTTTATTTCACTTAGCATAATGCTTTCAAGGTTCATCCCTGTTGTATCATGGGTCAGAACTTTATTGCTTTTTATGGCTTAATAATATTCCATTATATGTATATATCACATTTTAAAAACCCATTTATCCATTAATGGACCCTTCCATTTTTTCCCCACCTTTTGGCTATTGTGAATAATGCTGCAGTGAACAATGACATACACGTGTTTGAGTCTCTTTTTAATTATTTTGGGGTATATACCTAGGAGTAGAATTGCTGGGTCATATGGTAATTCTGAGTTTAACTTTTTGAGGAATCATCAAACTGTTTGCTACAGTGGCTGTACCATTTTACATTCCCACCAAAAATGTAAAAGGTATGAGAGTTCCAATTTTTCTACATCATCACCAAGACTTGTTATTTTGTGTTTTCTCTTGTTGTTGCTGTTTGTCTGCTTTATTATAGAGTCATCCTATCAGGTGTGAAGTTGTGAAAGGGTATCTTATTGTATTCTCGATTTGCATTTCCCTAATGATTGATAATATTGAGCATCGTTTAATGTTCTTATTGGCCATTTATGTAACTTCTTTAAGGAATATCTAAGTCCTTTGCTCATTTTTCAGTTGGGTGGTTTGTCTTTTTATTGTTTTATAGGAATCCACTATTTTTCACTTTTATGTACCTTTTAAAACTGTGAGTTCTATAAATATATTCGATGCTTATCACAGTTATTTATACTTGAAACATCTCTAATCATTTAATTGTTTATGAAGCACATTGATAAATAAATGCAGTGTTCCCATAGTTCTTACATGTTCTTCTTCTCAGTGGCAAAAGCTCAATGATAATTTGGCTAAGTACAAAAATCCTAGGTTCATATTTTCTTTCCTTGAGAATATAAAAAAATGTTGCTCCATTCATTTTGTAGCAGGCAGGCTATAAAATCCAATACCAGTTTGATTTTCTCACTTTTATAAATCATGTGTTTTTGCAGGCGGGCCTGAATGATCAGAACATTCTTAACTTTAAAATCCAATTGTTATATTAATATCCTGGGTCAAATTTTCCAGCTACTTGGTGTCTCTATATGTAGATTTGACTTTTAATTTCAGGGCAGTTTTTCATATATTTTTTCTGTTCCTTTTCTTTGGCTTTCCATTTAGCACTCCAGATATACTTACCTTTATTTTTTCCATTTTTATCCTTTCCTCCTATTTTTCTTACTGAATTTTCCATAATGTTATTCACTCTTGTGCTTTCTAAAATTTAGTCTTTATAAATTTGATTCTGTCTTATTTCCTACGATCTGTCAGTTCTCATTTTGTATCTTCCTTTGTCTAATCATTTTCCTTCTGAGCTTATTTATTTCTGATCATCTTGTTATCTCCAAGCTTCTATTATTTCTTAATTTATTTTTAGCTCATTTTGCTAACTGTAACTTAACAGTCAGCCCTCTGTATTGGCTCATCCTCTGTATGCACTGTTCTGCATCCACAGATTCAACCAAGTGCAGAACTGATAGTACTGCAGTATTTACTACTGACAAAAAAATCCTCGTATAAGTGGACCCATGCAATTCAAACCCATGTTGTTCAAGGGTCAAATATATTATTACAATTAACTTCACGGATTGCTTTTTGTTTAATATAGCTATTAGACAATTTAAATTTACACACGACCTGCATTATATTTTTATTGCACAGTGCTGACTGGGAGAGGCAAGAAAAGGTCATCTAGAGTTGCACCTAAACAAAAGATTCCCTACTGTTCCAGTTCCCGCAACATGGTTCATTGTGAGATCCTAAAGGGTATATGCCAAGTAAATTACCCCAGGATGCCCCCTCTCTGTATTTACATTGAAAATCGGTGGCACTTTTAGGGGTTGATAAAAGATTGCAAGATCCATAATCCCAGCCATATATAGTTGCATCATGTTATCATAAAAGCACAAAAGGTTTGTGACAATGTTATAAGTTTTCTACTTAAGGGACGGAAGTTCAAACGAATACTCAGCGCATAATATGTGCAGTTAAATATCAATTTTTAAACATTTATTCAGTGTCAGTAACTCTTTGACTTTATTAAAAGCTCATTATTAAGAACAGAGTCCCTTTTTGTAATCATCCAAGTCTCAATGTTGTCTCACAATTTGAATAACAGAGCTTTCCCAGTCTAATAAATGGTGGTAGTATAGAAAATGGACATTAATGACATTGCAAACCCATGAGTCTATTTATACTTAATTTGTGAAGTAACAACAACCTCAGGGGTGTGAGGAAACGTAACAAACAACAAAAAAATAATTTTCTTCCTTTTTAAATCAGCAAAATGGAATGTCCAGAGGAGAGGGAGTCTTTGTTGAATGAAAAGACAAGTGCAACGTGGTAATGAAAGTATACCGTTTAACTTGTCATTTATTCGGAGCCTAGATTCACATGCCAAGCCTCAGGATTCAGCTTGTCTTAAGAACTTTTTAACAGTCACTTTAGATGCTTCCATAGAAAATAAAGAATGATAGGGCCATTAATAAGACATTTTTCAATTCTGAAAAGAATCTGATTTAGAGGAGGTTAAATATTATTTACAAATGGTCTAAATCTTCTACACTGAAAGTTAAGCATATCACTTGAAGATGCTGTACTTTTTAATAATGAACTAATAAATCTTGCCCCCAAGGTGAGAAATATTGTTAATTGACCTGAGGTGCTGTTCGGGTGGGGCCTTTGGGACTCCCACCACCAAGTCTGAGGCAGGGGGCTAGACAGGCCCACACTGGGGGTGATGTGAGTCTAATCTGTCAATAGGGCCTGGGGCAGTGAAGACTTAGTGTCTGACCCGGTGGGCTCTTGGGTCCTGCTTGCACGTGGTCAGACTAGAGCTCTCAAGGGTAAAGATTCCAGTATATTGCGTCTGTAGCTGGTGATTGAGATTGTCATGTGGGGCAGTCATCTAGCCATCATTCAGGAAGGTGGCCCACTGACCTCCTAAAGTCTTGCAGAAGGCACAGTTCCAGGCCACCAAGATAAGTGTTAATAATGGCTCCCCACTGCCTCATAAGAATAAGGGAAAGAGTCGTGACAAGGATAGTGACCTAGCCCTTCTCCTGTGCCTCTGCATGCGTTGTTGTTGTGTGCTCTCCTGACACCCAAGGGTATGGAGCTGCACATCCATAGTGGCCGGTGGCCCCAGCACTGATGAGAAAATAAAGGGGGTGGGAGGAGCATTTGAGACTCATCTGCTCTCCCTAAGCAAGATCCCTAGCCAGTGTCCTGTGCTTTGCTTAGCACTGCTGCTCATCACTGTGCCTCAGGATTCATTACCATCAAGGGGCTTGAATGCCCCCACCTGGGCTATAGACAAAATGACCTAATCAGATGTGGTACCCTGATCCCAGGAAAATTGACTGGCATGCACCAGAGGAGGTGGGAGGCCCTGGAGTCCCCCTTTCCCCATAACCACCAAGAAGGTCTGGCACTATGAATGACCAGATAAAGACAAAAACAGAAAACCATGAATATGTGGCTAGGTACCTAAAACAGAAACAAGAAAAGAAAGAAGCCCTCCTGGCAGGAAAGATGGGACCTTAACAGAGGACAGTTTCACTCTGAGACCTCTGGGTTGTGTACCCATTCTGCTGTGCTACTCAGCTACTTATGATGCTGTGGCAACAAAGACACTAATTCTGAGGATTTTAGGGAAAATCACCCATTGACCCATCATACCTGTGTGACACAGTGAAGGATTTAATTCAAACCAACTTAAGTCCAGGGTCCTTAAACCAAACAATCATTACCATGAGGGAGGCACTTAACCCCAAGGATACTGATTTTGGGATGTTTAGAGGAAGAAATTGAATAAATATGACAGAGTAAAGAGAACATTTCCCTACACCCTTTCCACAAGTTTATTAAGTGACCAAAAAGGGGGGGGAGGGATGAAAGAGAAGAAAGAGATAGGAAGAGAGAAAGAAGAAGACACAGCTACAGCTCCTATCTCCCCTACAATCAATAATATACTTACACACATGTAGTTCTTGTATGTCATGTTAATTGACAGCTTAGAGGTAAAAGAGTTCCTTGATTTTAAATTGAGATTGTGAAACATTGTATAATCAGAAAAATCATTGTGTGTGTATATATATATATATATATATAATATCTTATTAGCATTAAGTTACAATAACAAATATTTATTAGTAATAGTAGTTAAAAAACTGCAATAGCACAGTTGTATGTGGGTATCTATGGGGAATGGTTCCAGGATCCCCTGAAGATACTAAAATCAAAGGATGTTTAAGTCCCTTATATAAAATGGCGTAGTATTTTCATATAACCTATGAACATCCATATACTTTAAATCGTCCCTAGATTACTTATAATACCTAATACAATGTAAATGCCATGTAAATAGTTGTAAATAATATGTAAATGCTACACGAATAGTTGCTGGCATGCAGAAAATCCAATTTTGCTTTTTGGAACTGTCTGGATTTTTTTAAACAATATTTTCCATCCATGGTTGGTTGAATCCACAAATGAGGAACCCACATACAGAGGGCCAACTGTGTGTGGCAGAAGTGTCACATGTAATACTTCATTTTACATTTAACATAAAACAATATTGTGTAGACAATGCTATTATTACTCCCCCTTCCAGTTTAGATGTGACAAATCCCAACAAAGTTAAGTAAATTACCCCAAAGTTATATACTTAGTAAGAAGTAAAGACAAGTGCAAACCTACATCATCTGATTTCAGAGACCATTTACTTAAATGCTCTAAGTACAGCCTTCCTTTGTGAGCGTAACTAGTAGAGAGCCTGTCACATGTGATGTAAGGCAGTGTGTCCATGAATCACCTGGGGATCTTGTTAAAATGCAAACCCATAGACCACACTTTGAGCAGCAAGGATGGGGGTCAGAGCATTGTGATGAGTGTTTAGAAAATAGTGTTGAGGTTCTACTGATGATTTGGGCACTGGCTCACCCTTATAATAACCAGGCTCTAGGACTTCTATTCCTTGCTGGAAAGAAACATGCATTATATGTGGCATCCGTATAGAATATCTGTTGTGTTCTGGATATTGTCCTAGGTACTAGAGATAAAAGTCAAATAATCCATTGTCTCTATCTTCCAGGAGCTTCCTACGCAAAGGACTCTGAATGAAGCTTATAATTTCCCTTCTGATCAGGGTGGGTGAGTACTATCTCAATGTTGGTGAACTGAAAATTGTCCACTGAATTCGAGGGGGAAGACCACAGCTAATCATGCTCCCACATAGCTATGACAATAGCATATCTAGGTGATGCACGTCCTCCCTCTATTCTCCAGCATGACATATACCCTCCATGATTATAAACATTTCCTTCTTCCACCCAAATGTCCCTAAATTTTGCAAAGATACAACCATAAACAGCATTCTTGACATATTGTATATTCCTGATAAATGAAAGTGTTATTATTTTTCACACATTTAAATTTTTTCCCAACTTATGGAATATATTGATTGAATAAATAAGAATGAAGTTTAACTATGCATATCTGTTACAAACTTCAGATACACTCTGTGAGCTGTTTTAAAACTTATCATGCTGTTACATATTTGTATTCTGGACTCATGCTGGCTACCAGTTCTTCCCTCTAGCTTACATTAATTAGTCTACCAACAGAGATGAATAAGGCAGCTAGTGAATCAAGACTACTAGCATCAGGTGTAGTAGAATTATAAATCAGTAACTATCAGAGTGAATACAAATTTATAAATTCAAACTGGATTGTAAAACAGCTCAAAAAGACCAATGACAAACAAAAATCTAAATTAAGGTGGTTAAAGTAGTTCAAGTGATTCCTATCTGGTTTTTGTACAAATAAGAATGAAATATTTACATGTCACAGGTAGCTTCATAATGCTGACAGCAAAATCAGTTGTTCTAGCAGGTGCTGGAAAAATCTATGGCATCATAGGGTACAAAGCTGATACCAAATTATAAATACAATAATCAAATCTGAAAGTGATCACAGCTTACAGAAATGTATAGCACATGTGAACTGAAGTTCATTATTAATCTTATAGAGGTATTTACTTACTGATTTATTCTTATTTATTTTTTATTCATTCATTCATTCATTCATTTTTGTTCATAGGAAGGTTCAAATCAACATATACAATCACCCTGTAAGGATTTCAAGTAGGGAAACAAAGGTATAGATATTTAGATATATTTAATGAATGACCACACAACTCTTCCTATTCTAATGTCTAGCAGTACATTCTTCACAGACATAGACTGGACTTCCTATCTTAATGGGCTCTCTGTCAGTATTTTCAAAATTAGATAATAAGTAATGACTAAATTAGAGTATCTGTTACTGGCATCTCACTAAACCACTGTTATACTTTCTAATAGATCTCATAAAAAAATCATTGTTCTAGAGAAACCTAACACATTTACCTACCTCTCCAGGTTCTTATACACATTTTGTGTATGTGTGCTTACTTTGTGGCCTCTTGGGCCACAAAGGTCACAGAATATACACACATACACAAAATTTCCATGACATCTGAAGTTGGCACAAGTTCAAGATAAATAACATCTAACAATGTTAGAAAGCTTGACTTTCATGTGCCCATCAGGTAATGGAAGGTAGATGTCATTGCAGAGAAAATTTTCATTACAGGAAAAATGCATACTGTTTGACAGACAATTCATTTTATGCTTTTCACACAAAGATTATATCTCAAGAATTATGTTTCAAAGTCATGAAAAATGGGGAATACATTTTATATTTCTGACTGAAAATAAAAATAGTAATTAGGTCACCTTTGAGGAAATGTGATAAAAATATTAATGACTATTAAAACTCTTTAAAAGTACAGGATTTATAATGACTTAACATAAATATTGTTTATATGAATTAGTACAGAAATATAGATTAATTTGATGAGTGCAGTTTAAAATTAGAGTGCTTTGGTAAATCATTCAGACATCTGTATGTCAAAAGGATTACTTTATGTGTCTTTATGGTAATTAAATTTCAATTCTTTACAAAGCAAATGATGTAGATCTTATGGAATAAACATCTTCAATCACTATTACCAATGATGGTATATGTGCTTCAGAAGAGAGATCTTGTCAGTACAAAGTAAAGTATTTGATTTATACGGCCTAATCACAGGTTATGAGGATTAACTACCCCTCCCCCTTCAAGATTTTAGAAATAATAGATGGAAAATAACTCAAAGTTCCATTTAAAGATAACACAGCTCTGCATAACAATACAGAGATCAAAGTTTACAATGGAAGAGAAGTTTCTTAAGTGCAATTTCATGAAGGGGACATATTCCAATATTCCAAAAATGTCTTTTTGACCCGATTAAGAATCTCCTTCATTTACTCTGGTGAATACTTTTCAGTAAAATGAGAAAGATTTGATTTTTTAAAAAAATATTAAATAATTTACATGATTAATTGATTTTCACAGTGCTACTTATGGATTTGTGGTTATATACGTAATGTTTATACATATTTTCTTGACTCATTCCAACACCAGTAGAATATTTTACCATCCAGGGTCATTAAAAACTGGGTTAATTTCTAAAAATTAGGATTGCAGGTGTGTTCAGGGGTGTGTGTGTGTTTGTGTGTGCACGCGTGCATGTGTAGCTGCTCCTCCTGGCCTATCAGCGTCATTCTTCCAGATCAGCTTTCTCTGTGTCTGGTAACATAGAAGATGACAGTTCTTGTAACAAGTGTTTCATAGTTTTTCCAGAGAGGGACTAAATCTGTGTCGCAGTTAGTGCTTGAGACATTTTGAGAGGACTTCGTTGTCATGACTTGGTTAACAGCCTTTCTGACTCCTGGTCAGTGTTTTGGGATAAGGGCTTATCTTGGCTCAGATCTTCCATCCCTTCCTAAATCAATCAATGTTACTAGCAAGGCAGAGCTATGTTTTAACAGAGTGCCAATAAAGGAATGGTATGCTGGAAGATTGAAATTAAAATAATAATACAAATATATTTTATATAACTTATACATATTATGAGATGAACCTTTATGTAGCATATTTGTTATAAATTTTTCCATAGTTGTCATCTTTTTATATGGTGATGTTATTATTTTACATTTTATATAGTCTCTATGGTGGTTTTTCTTTGACACTATAATTTTAAAAGACAGCTTTTCCAAGTACAGGAAAAAAAACATCTAATTTTTTCTCTTCTTTCACTTTTTATATTTAACATTGGGATTAATTTCAAACAAGGTGTGAGATCATGGTCTAACTTTATCATTTTATATTCTCTAATCAATATCTGAACACCATGAATGGACAGTTGTTCTGGTTTTACTGTTACCTTGTTATTCCAGTAAATTGTTATACCTAGGTCTATTTCTGTATTTTCTAGTCTCTTCCATTTATATGTTTAATTCTTGTGTCATTTCAAATTTGTTTAATTTGTAAAAGTTATAGTGATTTTAGATACCTTATAGTTTTATTTTGTAACACTTATTCTTATTCTGTGTTCATTTACCAGATAAATTTAGAAACATTTTGTCATGTTCCAAAAATTCTTGTTGAAATTTTATTTGAATTTAAGTGTACATATTTGCAAGTTGACTTACAGCAAATTAGAGTTAATATAATTGAGTTTCCTATCAGTAATGTGATGTGCAAATCCTTTCATTCAAATTTCCTTTTATGATGTTTAGTCAAATTTCATGTTTGGCTCCACTTTTATATCTTATGCCTTTTATTTTCTTGTCTATTTTATTTTCTATATTTCATTTATGTTGTCATTGTTTTTTACATTTTATTTGATTATGTTTTTGTCTTTTTTCTGTCTAGTGATTTGAAAAATATATAGCCCATTGCAATTTTAAAATTTTAAAAATACTTAAAAAAATGTACTTTTTTTAGAGCAGTTTTAGGTTCACAGCTAAATTGAGTGGAAAGTACAGAGTTCTCATATATCCCGTCTCCACACACATATAACCTCCTGCACCACAGTGGGGCATTTGTTACAATGGATGGACCTACATTAACACATTATTATCACCTGAAGTCACAAGGGTTCATTCTTGGTGTTGTACATTCTATGGGTTTTGACAAATGTTTAATGACAAAGGAATATTATTCAGATAGAAATGATCTATCAAGCCATGAAAAGACACAGAAGAAACTTAAATGGACATTACTAAGTGAAAAAAGATAATCTTACAAGGCTACATATTGTATGATTCCAACTATATGACATTTTGGAAGAAGGAATACAATGGAGACAGTAAAAACTTCAGTGGTTGCCGGGGGTTGGCATGATAAGGAAAGATGAATAGGCAGAATACAGAGGATTTTTAGAGCAGTGAATCTCTGTATGATACACTGGTGGATATATCGCATTACACATTTGTCAAAACCCATTTTAATTTTTAATTGTATTTTTGTTTAAAAACCACTTGAAATTTTTCTACAATTATTGCCCTTATGAATGTAACTAGTTGGCTGCCAACAGATGTAATTGGACTCAGCTATTGTGTAGCTCCAAGGTGGACTCAGTAGCTATTCTCTCAATAGCAGACAAATCTGATCTCTAACAATAGAATCGCTTCTCAACAGTGAATCAGGGCACAAGGGCCTAATCAGCTCAAACAGGTCTCTCTTCTTTCTCTACAAATGGCTCAGTTTTTAAACACTTTGTGAGGCAGTTGAGGCTGTATTAACACTAGCATCCAAAATATTGTCTTGCTGCTTATTTCATGAAGAATTTCCAAAGACTTAATTGTTCTAATAAAATCATATAATGGTCTGTATGACTGACTTATATAAAACATCAGTTTTCAGCTCAGTCCTTCCTCCCCTGTTCTGTCAAATCTGCAGTACTCATCCCAGAATATTTTAAGGACTGTAATTTTTCATGCCAGCTTACCAGCACTCCTCTGTACTAAGCATCTAATAGTTAGGCAGGCGTGGAGGAAATTCACTGGGCACTGAGTGTTAAGGTGAAAATTCATCCTAAGGTGTAACAGGGAATTATAACTCGGGTCAGAGATCCCTTAAGAGGATCCCAAAGTATAATCCAGATTTCAATTAGAAGACCCTCTGCCCCTTAACTATTTAGATATACACAATTCACAGTCCAAACCTCTGATTTCAGAGTTTACTTAATCAGGTTTTCCTCTTCTGTTTGATTCTGCAACCACACAGACCATCTGTTTCTGCTGCAAGGCCAACATGGATACAAAATGCTCCTCCTCCATCAGTGGCTGCTTTATTAGGCATAACAATAATTTTGTTATTGCTTCCTGAAAATTTAGGGGTTTCTGGGAAAGAGTCAGGTCTACTCCACATGGCCTTTGGGACAACTTATAAAATTTCTCCCCCTTCTACCCTTGGTCTGGGAGCCTGATTGCACTTTCCCATCATCCTCCCCAGCAACTCATGCTCCTTACGTGGTACCTGCCTCCCAATACACAGCTCAGGGGGTGGGTGCTTTCAGGCCTTCCTCCAGCTGCTGCTTTTGTGGGGCAGTAACCCTACCAATGTTGCCTATTTTTCAAAGTCCTTCAAGGAATTATAATGAATTCTTGGGTAGATGTTTTCCATTTCATGTAAGGGCAATCAACTTTTAAAAACTTAATTCTTCTCACTTGTGAAACCAGATATTTCAATATAGATCCATTTCATAGTCACGAAATCTGCTACAGTGATATTTCTAATTTGGAAGTGCATGTATA
This sequence comes from Neophocaena asiaeorientalis asiaeorientalis, assembly GCF_003031525.2. Lineage (NCBI taxonomy): Eukaryota > Metazoa > Chordata > Mammalia > Artiodactyla > Phocoenidae > Neophocaena > Neophocaena asiaeorientalis. The sequence goes on along the minus strand of NW_020174712.1, from coordinate 5,602,568 downwards.
ATACTAAAACTTTTGCTTCCAGCAACTTAACATATGGTTTTGGTCCCTAAAATCAAGATTGAAGAGCTAATACTTTATTTCTTGGGGTGGAAATCTGTTTATATTAGCCATTGAATTATATGTCACCTAAGGCATACAAGCTTTCATTTGTCACAGTTTTAAAGCACTCATGTCATGAATCATTTTTGTGTTTTTTTAAGCTTTTATTTAATTATACATTAAAACAATAGTTGATTTAACAAGTAGTTGTCTATCTAATATTTAAAAATACATTGTAAAAGTCAGAATAAAATATATTTCATAGTACATTTTAAGGAAACATCATTTTGAATCAGATTTCATGGTGTCTGTACAATGTATCCTTTGCCCCATTTCTAGAACAGATTTATATATAGATGGCAGTGTCAGAAGACAAGAGTTATGATTGTACTCTAAAATTTATTTTACTACAAACATAAACCCTAGAAAACTTTTACAATATATTTTCCCAATTGGTTTTCAGTATGAACTGTGCATTTTGATAATACCATGACTATTTTAAAGTCTATAAAGGAGTGAAAATAAAGATTTACATCTCCCAAATGTAGCTTGTCATATAGATCCTCCACGTTTGTAAATGGACCCTGGTATTTAAGAAAATGAATTTTGTCTAAATTATCTTTGTTGTTATCAACATTTTGCATTATATTTTGTCTTTCATTTAGAGATTCTGCTTAGTGAGCACTCATTATATGTCAGGCTTTATTCCAGGTGCTGGGACATAGCAAGACCAAAACAAAGTCCCTGTCCTCATGGAGTTCACTTTCTAGTGGGAAAGGCAGATAATAAACATGAAACAGAGTAAAATAGGGTATATTAGATTGTGTTGGGTATATGGGGAAAAATAAAGCAAGTAAAGAGAAATAGAGAGGTGCTTGGCTTGGATGATGGAGAATTATGCTATTTTATACTGAGTTGTCAAGATTTTATATACAGTTGTCACCCTGATAGGATGATATTGAGCATAAAATAAATAAGGAAATAAACCAAGTAAATTATCTGGGAAAAGGATATCCCCAAAAGGCCCTGGGGAAGGACCCTGCTTGCCATTTTTAGGACCAGTAAAAGGGGGTCAATGTGGCTGGAGCAGAGTGAGTAGGAGGGGGTGAGAGCACCTAAGATTAGAACCGAGGAGGGGGTGCGTGTGATCAGTAAAGCCTTGGAGTCCATGGTAAGGACACTGGCTTACTCTGAGTGATAGGGAAAGCCAATGGAAAGCTTCTGACCATAGGAGTAATGTCTTTTCTGTTATTTAAAATCATCATTCTGACCGTTGTGCAGGGCACAGAGCTAAAGCAGGGAAAACAGAATGGATGTTGCAGTAATCCAAGATGAAAGTGTTAGCACACATACACTCGGGTAGTAACGATGGAAGTGAGGAAGTGGTCCGATTCCGGATTTATTGAAGTATGACTGATATAGTTAGCTGATGGTTTGGGTGTGGCTATGAGAGTGAAAAATAGCCCATTTTTCTTTAGACAACTGAAAGAATGAGGTTGCTGTTAACTGATGTGGGGAAGACTGTAAGCAGAGCAAATCTGAAGATGTAAAATCAGAAGCTGGGTTTCAGACATGAAAGATTTGAGATGTCTCTTAGCTTCCAAATGGAGTTGTTCAGACAAATTTAGAATCCAGGAGTGAAGTCTGGGGCACAGATACAATTTTTGAAATCATCAGTATGTGGTTGTTATTTAATGTCATGAATCGGGTTGAGTTCATCTAGACCCTCGAGTGAGTACAGATAGAGAAGATTACTAAGAGCTAACTTCTAGGAAACTCCAACATTTAGAAGTGGATTAACCAGGTAAGGATACTGAGTATACACAACCAGTTAGGTAGATAGAGAATCAAGACAGGGCACTTTCTCAGAAGCCTCATGAGTGAGTGTTTTGAGGAGGTGAAAGTGATCAACTCTAACAAATACTGCTAATGGGTCAAGGAAGATGACGACTGAGAACTGGTCACTAGATTTTGCAAACCAGAGGTCAACAATGACTGCAAAATGAAGTTATTTGGTGCAGTGATTGGAGGAAAATATGATTAGATATTGATGAAGGGAAAATAGAGAGGAATTGGAGATAGTGGGTATAGGCAGTAATTTTGCTATAGAAGGGGAAGAAAAAAAATAAGAATTGAGAGTGCACAAGTAGAGATAGTTTTAGTTCAGAAATTTGGATTTGAATGATTAAGGGCAAATATTATTATTTTTATTTTTTTTTTTTTTTTGCGGTACTCGGGCCTCTCACTGTTGTGGCCTCTCCCGTTGTGAAGCACAGGCTCCGGACGCGCAGGCTCAGCAACCATGGCTCACGGGCCTAGCCGCTCCGCGGCATGTGGGATCTTCCTGGACAGGGGTACGAACCCGTGTTCCCTGCATCGGCAGGTGGACTCTCAACCACTGTGCCACCAGGGAAGCCCCAAACATTATTTTTAAGTGAGATTTTAAAGTTTCAAAGTAAAGGAACATAAGTTAATATAAAATGACAGCTCAAGGCAAAATTATAGCCAAAGAGTCTTTAGGTCACACTAACTCTTTGTGTATTTTCAAAGAAGAGTTGAAGAGAGATTATTTCAGATAAAGACGAGTATATACAAGGTAGGAGAAGTATATTCAAATTCAAGTTATATCATTTCTTTTAGGGGGGCCACGCTGTAGAAGTGGTTTATTGTGTCCAGGGCACCGTTTGCTTCAAATGTAAATAAGAGCAGTGTCAGCTGAGTCAGCTCTAAGTCTCTGTTAACTTCTTAAATGATCAATGTCATAGAAGAATAAAAGAGGATAGACCAGGATTCAAGTGACTTCTCCTTTTACTGAGAAGGATAGAGAATTGAGGGCAAGGGAATTAGGTGGTGAAAGATTCAAACTGATGCTCCCTGGCAATCTGTGTGTGGAAGGAGGGTAGGCTCTAGCTATTTTGTGGTTTAAATTTGTGTCTATCGATGACAGAGTCAAAGGGGGAAACGTCTAATATGATTTTTCTCTCCTCACTGCAAACAAAAACAACAAAACCACTTGGTGACGTCAACAGCTCTTCTCTCTCGCTTCAGGCAATTGATCACAAATTGCCTATGCCTTCAAAATATAACCAATACTTGTTCCATTTTCATCCATTCCACCAATACAAATATGATCTAAGTCACCATTCCTCTTTACATGAATAATTGCAGTCGTTTCCTGTTTCTACAGGTCCATCAGGATTACTGTCTCAGAATAAGTCCCCAAATCTACCCAAGTCCTACCTAGACCTTCATTTGCCACCACCTGTCTGGTCTGATTCCCCATCGCTCCCTCCTCATTTCCTCTGATCTCCTCCATTCTTAAGTAACAAGCATTATTGTCCCTAGGGCTCCTATAGTTGCTATTCTGTCTGCCCAAAATGCTCTTCCCATAGATGTCCATTGACTTCCTCACTTCCTTCACTTCCTGTATGTCTCTCAAATGTTACCTTATCAGAGGCTTTGCCTGACTGTCCTATGTTACATAGCACTGTTTATGTCCTTTGCTCTTCTTATTTTCCATGGTAATTATCACCACACTACCCATTATATGTTTACTTTTTGTTTAGATATTGTGTGCTAGCTAGTATTTACCCAAATGAGTTGAAAACTTATGTTCACACAAAATCCCACACATGAATACTTATAGCAGATTTATTTATAATTGGCAAAAATGGGAAGCAACTAAGATGCCCTTCAATAGATGAATGGGTAAGCAAACTGTGGCACGTCCATATAATGGAATACTGTTCAGTGATAAGAAGAAATGAGCTATCAAGGCACAAAAAAGATGTGGAAGAACCTTAGCTGCATATTGTTAAGTGAGAGAAGCCAGTGTTATGAGGCCACACACCATATGAAATTCTGGAAAAGGCAAAGCTAGAAACAGTGAATGGATTGGTGGTTGCTCTGAGTTCAGAAAAAGGAAAACGGGAATGAATAGGTGGAACACAGGATTTTTAGGGCAGTGAAACTATTCTATATGATACTGTAATAGTGGATACGTAACAATTTACATTTGTCAAAATCCATAAAACTGTACAACACAAAGAATGAATCCATGTAAATTATAGACCTTAGTTAATAACAATGTATCAATATTTATTCATCAATTATAACAAATATTCCACACTAATGAAAGATGTTAATAATAGAGTGGGGGTGGGAGCAATGAGGAGTACTGGAACTTTTAATTTTTGCACAGTTTTTTTGGTAAACCTAAAACTTTTAAATATAAGCTAATAAAAATGCATTCATATTTTGATCAATATAATCATATTATATTTATCACTAGCATATATAAAGTTACAATCTAGAATGAAAAGGAACAATACTATAACAAACAAACATGAGAGGTAGTGGAGGGCAATGGAATTTGAGTGGATATCTGTGTGTTCAAATTTCCTCATGTTTCATTGTGGGAACTCAGTAGATACAGTATCAAGTTGATAGATCAAGATATATAAAGATTTTGGAGATTAATCCTTTGTCAGTTGCTTCATTTGCAAATATTTTCTCCAATTCTGAGGGTTGTCTTTTCGTCTTGTTTATGGTTTCCTTTGCTGTGCAAAAGCTTTTAAGTTTCATTAGGTCCCATTTGTTTATTTTTATTTCCATTACTCTAGGAGGTGGGTCAAAAAGGATCTTGCTGTGATTTATGTCATAGAGTGTTCTGCCTATGTTTTCCTCTAAGAGTTTGATAGTTTCTGGCCTTACATTTAGGTCTTTAATCCATTTTGAGTTTATTTTTGTGTATGGTGTTAGGGATATAGATTGCCAACAAACACATGAAAGGATGCTCAACATCACTAATCATTAGAGAAATGCAAATCAAAACTACGAGGTATCACCTCACACCAGTCAGAATGGTCATCATCAAAAAATCTAGAAACAATAAATACTGGAGAGGGTGTGGAGAAAAGGGAACACTCTTGCACTGTTGATGGGAAAGTAAATTGATACAGCCACTATGGAGAACAGTATGGAGGTTCCTTAAAAAACTAAAAATAGAACTACCATATGACCCAGCAATCCCACTACTGGGCATATACCCTGAGAAAACCATAAGTCAAAAAAGAGTTATGTACCACAATATTCATTGCAGCTCTATTTACAATAGCCAGGACATGGAAGCAACCTAAGTGTCCATCGACAGATGAATGAGTAAAGAAGATGTGGCACATATATACAATGGAATATTACTCAGCCATAAAAAGAAACAAAACTGAGTTATTTGTAGTGAGGTGATGGACCTAGAGTCTGTCATACAGAATGAAGTAAGTCAGAAAGAGAAAAACAAATGCCATATGCTAACATATATATATGGAATCTAAAAAAAAAAAGGTTCTTATGAACCTAGGGGCAGGACAGGAATAAAGACACAGACATAGAGAATGGTCTTGAGGACACGGGGAGGGGGAAGGGTATGCTGGGACCAAGTGAGAGAGAGTGGCATTGACATATATATGCTATCAAATGTAAAATAGATGGTGGGAAGCAGCAGCATAGCACAGGGAGATCAGCTCGGTGCTTTGTGAACACCTAGAGGCGTGGGATAGGGAGGGTGGGAGGGAGACGCAAGAGGGAGAGGATATGGAGATATATGTATATGTCTAGCTGATTCACTTTGTTATCCAGCAGAAACTAACACAACATTGTAAAGCAATTATACTCCAATAAAGATGTTAAAAAAAAGGATATATAAAGATTTAATTTCATTATATAGTCATTAGGATAAAAATTAAATACAAGCTGCACTTATCAAAAAGAAAACACAAGCAATGAAGTTACAAACAACATAGTGAAATACTTTTAATCAAAGAAAACATTGATAATAAGAACAATGTAAAGTAAGATGGTGGGACTATGAATAAATATGTCATATCAATATCAATACCTCTAATCAGTGTTAAAGCCACTATCATGTTTAATATTACATAAGCATTTCTGTTAAATCAGTAACAAGAGAAAGAACTATTTTGATGAATATTATAAATTCTCTAAATTCTAGAAAAATAAATGACATTTACAGCTTAAAAATGCAAAGGATTAAAAAATCCTTTCTTCTTTTCTGTTACATCCAAGTGGTATTCTCCTCTGTTGGCCCAATTCTACCTCCTCTTAAATCTATCTTCTTAAATTATTTTCTCACTTGTTTCTTCATCTTTCCTATGGATCTTCTGTAGCAGCATTTAAACATGCTCAAGGCCTTCGCATTCCCCCACACAAAAACCAAACAAAAATCAAAACCTTCACTGACGGCAGGTCTCCTGTCACGGACTGTACTATCTCTGTTAGGCTGCTAGGAAGAATTATTTTTTCACTCTTCACATCACTGCTGTTTTTTGTTTTGTTTTATTTTTTTAATTCGCTCCTCAGCTCAGGACAGTCTGACTTCCATTCATTATTCCAGTGAAAATCTGCTCGTCACACTAGCAACATCTTACATAATACCTTAATCCAACAGATACTTTGCATCCCTCTTTTGGTCACTCAGCGACAGTGGGCTGGCTTTACTCCTTGAAGCTTTCTCTTTTGTAGTTCCCTAGGAAGCTCTCCCAGTTTTCTTTTCCCAAACACTTTCTGTTAAGTTTCTCTTCAGGCTCCTGTTCTTCTGCATAGCTAAGAACAGTGGACTGGAAATGGAAGAAAATGAATGGGGACCAATCAGGAGATAGGAGGAGGCTTGAATACTTAGGGAGAGGAAGGTGGCAAGGCTTACTTTCTGGCTTCTGGCTTGTCCAACTGACTGGTTGGTAGTAGCATTTACAGACATCACTTGAGGTTGAGTAAGATTGAGAATGAGAATTATGACTTTCTTTGGGGCATGTTGAACTTTGAAGCGTCAGTCGTTCTCATGATCTCACTCATAACTCCTCCACCTTCAAAAGCTGCATTCAGCAAATTCACTGTTTCCTTCGAATTTCACTTCATTCACATTGTAAATTCTTTAGTTCATGTCACCATTGTCTTTTCTGTGTTATACAACAACGTCATAATTAATTTTCTACTTTTATCTTGTCGTCCAATTCTTGTTTCCCATTGTAGCCAGAACTGTCTTTGATAAACATAAACTTGTTGTTACTCCTTTGTAATCTTTCAAAAACTTCTTACTCTCACAGTGTTAAAATTCTTTCATGATTTGGGTTCTTCTTGCTCTTCAGCCTCATTTCTAATCAAGTTGCATCTCTATCCTTTCTGCTCAGTTCTGTGGCACATTGTGTTTCTGTCAGTTCCTCAAATGTGCCAAATTCTGGGCCTTTTCACCTTCCTTCTTTCTGCTTAGAACATACTTTTTTCGTATATTTTACCTGACTACCATCTTACTACGTTTCATGTTTTTGCTTAACAATTTCTTCCTAAAGAGAGAATTTTCAGATTCCATGAGGCTCAATTAAATGCTTTTCCTATGTGATTCCTTTATTTAACTTATTGTATAACTTATTTTAATATTGTGATTAAATATTTAATTGCTTATACAACACATTTTTCCTTGACTACATGTTTTTTAAAAGAGATGACTATTTCCTGGTCATATCTGTATTCCCTTTGAGTAGCATCGTGATCAGGTCGTAGTATTGTAACTGGATGAAAAAATATTTATTGAGTAAATAAATAAAAGTCCCCATAATAAAACATAGATCATGAAAGTATGATTTGCCATTATACCAATGTACCATTTTATTAATAGTATAAATGATTGTAATAAATCTTATTGTTATCACTGATAGAATTGTATAATATTTACTCCAAGAAATTTGTATTATATCAAAACTCTTTGAATATTATTCAGTGAAGTTTTGAAAGCCATCCAATGCAGTGCCCTCCCTTACATTCATATCATTTGGCCTTATTGATATGGAGAATCTAATATGAATCAAATACATATTTATAAAACTATTTTAGCTATATAATTTTATTCTTAAAATATTTAACTTATCTGAGTATGTGTAGTTTTGTGATTTGTTAGGAAAAAGTTTACTCAGTTTTTATAAGACAAAGTCAAGCATTGAAGGCACCTTCATTTCAATATTAATTTAAAAAATAGGCTCGGTTTTATTTTTAAATAGTTGATATATAGCCAGCAGCATTTGGGGAGTTTTGGTGACATTTATCTGAATGCCCCTAAGTGACCTGGGGGTCATTTGGACAGACTTTGGATAGACAGAACATTCCAGGTAACTAATTTCCTCACCTTATACAAGAAAGTAAGAGTTGAAGAATGAAAATGTGCTCTATCACCACGTGGGAAAGTACATGACTTTTCCCGGAGGCAAAAGCCTGCATAAGGTTCTTTTCAGCAAAGGGCAAGGATGGCTTCAGTGGAGTCATCTTCTAAAAGACCAGGAGATAGCTACTCATTTTCCCCTACTGCCTTGATATAGTTACTCTGTATTTGACAAGGTGAAACAGAAGTTGACATGTTTATGTGAGGGCCATGCCAAAGTGCTTCTGGCCTTTTTACGCTCCTGCTTTACTGCCTTACTGAGCCATTTTCTCTAGTGCTTGGTCAACACGTCTGTTACTCACTCTGTCTCAGAGACATCTAAATGATCTAGGACTCTTTTTTTGTTTAATTTTTATATTTTTTCCAGCTTATTGAGGTATAATTAACAAATAAAAATTGTTTATATTTAAGGTGGACAATTTTCTGATATACATATACATGGTGAAAGAAGTGTCACAATCAAGCTACTCAACGTATTCATCACTTCACATTGTGATTGTGTGTGGATATGTGTGTGTCGTAAGAACGCGTAAGATGAGAACTGGGCCTCTTTACCATCCTAAGTGTCCGAGTGCTTTTGGTTGTTCCTTAGCCCTCCAGATAGGAAGGGTGAGGATTATGTGCATTTGATCAGTGCTTCAAACTTGGTTTATGAAAGAAAACATTGGTTTATTGGTTCTCATCACCAGAGGATCTATTGTGCCTCTCACTAAGAAGAGAAGAATCTGAGAGCTCCTTTTTAAAGGCCCATCATACTTAGTCTTCTGTACTTCAAGAACTTGTTTTATAATGTGATTTTTTTCTGCTTTGGAGAAGTCTTGAAAACAAAAACTGGATGTTTGGGAAAAGCATAGGCTGAAGAATGAGGTAGTAAGCATAGGTAAATCTGCTAGCTCCTTTAGTGAAGAAATCTATAATGTAAGCTCAGGATGGGCAGGATTTTCTCTTTTAACTGCTATAGCTGCAGCACCTAGAGCATGGTTCAGCATACGGTAGCTACTCGATAAATACTTTTGGAATGAATGAATAAAACCAAACCTAGATCCTCTTTGGCTGACTGACAGTGCGGAAAACATTTCTACTCAGAGATATAAAGGGGGGCCAACCCGAATCTCCTCCTCTGACACTCCTCCTTTCATTTGATGAAGAAACTAGTGTGTGGGTGTACTGGCGGAGGGTGGCAGTGCACAGCTGTCTGCATTGAGGCTGCACCATCCAGACCTCATGCGCCCAGCTGCTTTGGGGTTTTCACCTTGCTTCTGGCAATGAGTGTGACTTTGCATGGATAACTGAGAGATATATGTAATTATTTTAAAACCCATTATTCAGTTTGTATTTTGTTTTTCTCTTATTCCCTCTAGGCAAGAGAAATCATAGTCCTCCCCCCAAAATTGCATGTAAGGATTGCTGTTTAGGATCTGGCCTTTCCGTATGGAATAGCATATAGTATTTGACACTATTTGTACCCAGAGCAGTTCTACTCCTTCTGGAAGAAAATTATTGCTAGGTTTCAGACATGCATCATTCTGATCTAATGTGAAATCATTTGAGACACTGTGACAGGTCTAGCACCAAGAGATGGTAATGTAGAAACAGTTTCTAAGTTGTCACTTAAAACAGTAACAGATGCTGAGCAAGGAATAAAGTCAGAGTCTTGCTTTCGAGACTATTCTAATTGCTCTCTTATCTTTTGAACATATAGGAGTGTGCATCTTATGTTTAGGGAGTTACGAGTTTCAGAAATAAGTCATTAACTTAAGGAACTCACAAAAGGTTACAAATGTGAAAGTGGATGTTTCCTGAATTCCATATATAATTGCTAATAAAATTCATGATGGTAATAGTGAGTTAAACACAACTTACTTCCAAATGGTTATAAGCTTATGGTGGATGATGCTGTAGTCCAGCCAAAGAAACACAGAATTCATAATTGTAGATCAAGGACTTACATTAATACTTTTATGTGTGTACACACATATAAATTTTACAAAGTACAAATAATAAAAAATAGTGCTTTAGAATGTGTCCATTTATAAAATTTTTATTTCTGTGACCTGAAAATGGAAAGTTTCCAACTTAACATGATCCCAAATGTGAGAAACAGAGCAGATGCATATAATTCATGCTAGAATGATGAAACTGGCTGCACCTTGAGTATGCATCGGTTTAATTTACAGTCTGTTCAACCACCCTAGTAGTGCAAGCAAATAGTGAATTTTTTTAACCACTGAACTGACAATTTAAGTAATGTAAATATTTATAGCTCTCTTCTAACCCCAAACCTGGCAAAGTTTGTGCAAATCTGATTGCGCATTGTTAAAAAAAAATGGGAGAGAGAAAGAGAGAGAATTTAAAATAACAGCATATTCAGAATAGGAAACTGAATTCTTGTCTTTGAAAAGTTTCAAATAATGCTTAGCTGAATGTTATAAGTGATTTGTCTGCTTTATAATTTTTAAATGTTAATTTATATATACAATATGTATTAATTATGTGCCAATTTTAGTATGAAAGTCATTATTTTAGAAATTGATTTTCCTTGTTAAGAACTTAGTATCTAGTAAGAAATTTAGGCTTCTAGTAAATTGAGATTGTAATAACTGTGATGTAGTAATAAAGGTTGTATTTTATTTGTATAGTATAATTTTTAATATCTGAAGAGCCATCACTTATAAACCTCATTTATTCAGCACTATAACATTTTAATGTAGGAAGAGCAAGTATTCATATTTTTAACAAAATAAAGTTTGACATATATCCAATCTTACTATTAACAAAGAAGTGCTATCTGATCAGATTAAGGAAAAAAATAGTATCTATGGAGCAGGTACTATGTGCTCTACCTTTCACAATAGTGCTCTGATAATGGGATAATTATCCCCATTAAGATTTTACCTGGTTGAGTGATAGAACTAGAAGTTAAATAAAGATGTTTATATCTGACTTTTGCTGATTTTCATTCTACCAAACATTTTGGCTTCTTCCTGTTAAAGTTGTCATGTATGTATGAACTTGAGTTATAATTTAGATACACTTGCCATGCAGAGGCGTGGACAACTGAGCTGTTTTTAGAGTCCTAAGAATTGGGCCGGAGTATGTGAACTGTTGTCCTGAACACCCTGAAAAAGCTTATCTTAAGATAGGAGAAAAAATTTGGAGGTGGTCTTTTTGACCCTTTTGGAAATTTTGATTCTCACATTTCAAACCACTAACATTTCAACATTCTTAATTTCCAAATAAGTTTTTTTTTTTAATTCCTGACTTATCCCATTTCTAATTCTCACTCCTTCATTGATCTTAGAATTCTGAATCTTACCACATCCTTCACTCAGGGATGGAAGTGGTGCATGGATTCTGGCATGAATCAGCATGGTTTTAGTCTCTGTGTGATGCATATAGTTGCAGTGGGTGCACATTTCATAGCTCACAAACTTCTGTGTAGGAAAAACATTGCAAAGTTTGTTTTTCTATAACAGTTTGATTTATAATATGAACTGCTATTCCATTCTGGTGGCTAAAATGTTAATCTCATGTACTTCTGGGTAAACCCAGTCAATTGTACTTTCTCCCTGGGATTCCATTTAAGTTTCGGAGAGCTTTATTAGAAATGTCAATGTTTGGAGAAGTGAAACCTGCTTGATTCAGCTGTCAGCTCCTCATACTGGGATAGGATAAGGTACACATTCTTCTTGTCTGATCCCTGGCTTCTTTCATTAGCCAGTATGGCATATTCCACCAGATACTGAGTTCAGTAACTCTCGCAATACAACCCACATGAGGGATGCAAGAACTTTGTCTAACCCTATCAATTTATAACTTTTCCTCAGTACAGAGGATCTTTATTTCCTTTGGGGCAGAAAAGTGACTTTCACTTTGTCATATGTTCTTCCTAATCTATTATTTATAAATGAACTTTGATCCTTGGGTCCTTCCTTGTTCTAGTATTTGGTTTTCAAAGAGGCTGCAAAAACCTTGTCTCCCTTATAAAATGTCTTTTTTTTTTAATCTTTTTTAAATTTCATTTTATTTTTTTTTTGAATTTTATTTTTTTTATACAGGAGGTTCTTATTAGCTATCTATTTTATACATATTAATGTATACATGTCAATCCCAATCTCCCAATTCATTCCCCACCCCCACTTTCCCCCCTTGGTGTCCATACGGTTGTTCTCTACAGCTGTGTCTCTATTTCTGCGTTGCACACCTGTTCATCTGTACCATTTTTCTAGATTCCACATACATGTGTTAATATATGATATTTGTTTTTCTCTTTCTCACTTCACTCTGTATGACAATCTCTAGGTCCATCCACATCTCTAAAATGACCCAATTTCGTTCCTTTTTATGGCTGAGTATAAAATGTTTTTACAATGAGTTTTGAAAGCTTATTTGGAGAAAAAGCCAAGAATAGCCTTGCTATAATCCCCCTTCTCTGAGGTAAATAATAACTGTTACATACAGGTAACAGGTGTAAAGGGTAAAAAAATGAATTATTTAGAGGAAAATAGATGGGTTAAAACATTGCATTGCTCTGTTTATTAAATAAAGGACATTCTAAAAGAGAAATGGTTTGTTTTAAGTTATAACATTTATCCTCATGGGATGAATCAAAGTGACTGTGTTAGAGCATGTTTTTAAAAGAATTATAATTGGAGAAATCAACACTTCTCTCACAACAATTGGTAGAATACCTAGACAATAAATCAGCAGTATAGAAGACCTTCTTCAACCAACAGGACATAATCAACATTTAGAACACATTACCCCACAATGACACAATGCACTTCCTTTCAAGTGCCCAAATGTGGTAAACCAAAATAGACCATCTTCTTGCCCATAAAACAAACATCAACACGTTTTTAAAAAATTGAAATCATGCATAGTATGTTCTCTGACCACAAGTGAGTAAAACTAGAAATCAATAAAAGAAAGATAACAGGAAACTTTTCAAACACTTGAAATCTAAACAACAAATTTGTGAATAATTCATAAATCAAAGAGAATATCACTAGGGAAGAAAAAATTATTGAACTAATTAATAAAAGTAAAACGTTCTAAAGTTTGGGGGCACAGCTTAAAGCAGTGCTGAAGGGAAAATTTATAGCATTAAGTGAACACATTAGAAAAGGGAAAAGTCTCAAATCAATAATCTAAGCCTCCAACTCAAAAACTAAGAAATAAAGAGCAAAATACACCCAAAACAAGCAGAAAGAAGGAAATAATAAATAAGAACTGAAATCTATGAAATTGTAAACAACAAAATTATACAGAATCAATAAAACCAAAGGTTGATTCTTTTTTTAAAATTTATTTATTTTTGGCTGTGCTGGGTCTTCGTTGCTGCACGTGGGCTTTCTCTAGTTGTGGTGAGTTGGGGCTAATCTTTGTTGTGGTGCGTGGTGGCTTCTCTTGTTGTGGAGCACAGGGTCTAGGTGTGCAGGCTCAGTAGTTGTGGCTGATGGGCTTAGTTGCTCCACGGCATGTGGGATCTTCCCAGACCAGGGCTCAAACCCGTGTCCTCTGCCTTGGCAGGTGGATTCTTAATGACTGCACCACCAGGGAAGTCCCCAAAAGTTGATTCTTTGAAGAGATAATAAAACTGTCAAACTTCTGGCGGAACTGAAGAAAGTATTAAGCAATAAATAAATTAAGGAATATTCCATGTTAATGGATTGAAAGTCTCAACAATGAAAGATGTGACATTCCTATCAAATCCTTGAAAGATTTTTTGTAGATATAAACAATATTATTCTAAAATTTATATGGGAAAACAAAAGAACTAGAGTAGCGATTCTGCAAAAACAAAGGGTAAAGCAATAGGAATCAGTCTATCCAGTTTAAAGACTTATAGTAATCAAGGTTGGATGATTCTGGTGGGAGGATAGACACATAGATCAACAGAATAGAGAACCCTTTAAGAGGCTTATAAAAATAAGCCTTACTGATTTTCACAAAGGCACAAAAGCAATTCAATTGAGGAAATATAGTCTTTTCAAGATAGATGCACCCCGATGTTCATAGCAGCACTACTTACAATAGCCAAGACATGGAAACAGCCTAAATGGCCATCTACAGAGGAATGGATAAAGAAGATGTGGAATGGAATGGAATGGAATGGAATATTACTCAGTTATGAAAAAAATGAAATAATGCCACTTGCAGCAACATGGAGGGACCTAGAGATTATCATGCTAAGTGAAGTAAGTCAGACAAAGGCAAATATCATATGATATCACTTATATGTGGAATTAAAATGATATGAACTTATTTACAAAACAGAAATAGACTCACAAACATAGAAAACAAATATGTAGTTACCAACAAGGAAAATGGGGGGGGGAGGGATACATTGGGAATTTGGAATTAACAGATACGCACTACTATATATAAAATAAACAACAAGGACCTACTGTATAGCACAGGGAACTATATTAAATATCTTTTAATAACCTATAATGGAAAAGAATCTGAAGAAGAAATATATATATGTATGTATATGACTGAATCACCTTGCTGTAGACCTGAAACATTGTAAATCAACTGTACTTCCATTAAAAAAAAAAGAAAATAAAAAAATTTGTTTCTTGGAAATCATGAATAAATACTTCACATGTTAAACTTTAAAAAAAACAGAAAAAGAAATATAGTCTTAACAATAAAAGGTGCTAGGACAATTGGATATCCATAGGCAAAAAAAAATAGAAAAAAAAACCTTCACTCCTTATACATAAATTAACTCAAAGTTGATTATAGATTGCAATGTAAAGTATAAAACTATGAAATTTTTAAAAGAAAATGTAAGAGAAAACCTTTGGAACTTAGGGTTTGGTGAAGAATTCATAGACATGATGAGAAAAAAATTGCTTAATTAAAGTCAAAATTAAAAACTTGTTTTTTGAAAGACCTTGTTAGTGGGATGAAAAGACAAGCTACAGACTGTGATAAAATGTTTATGAGCCATGTATATTACAAAGTACTCATATTTAGAATTACCTAGGACTCACAAAATTCAACACTAAGTTAAACAATCCGATTAGACGTAAAAGAACATGTTGTTAAAGAAAAGATATGGGTAACATACATGCACTTGAAAATGTATTCAACATCGCTAGCCATTAGGGACATGCAAATTAAAACCACTATGAAATATTTGTATATATCTGTTAGAACAGAGAAAATTAAAAATAGTGCAAATGGCATGCCACTGTTTTGTAAGGCTCATTTATCATAAAGGTGTAAGACCAAGCCACAGTATAGAGAATTTATAATTGAGAAGATATTCTGAGTATGCAGAAATATAACCAGTATTATTATATCTGAATTCCTTTATTGTAACTTTATAGAGAAAGAACAATGTGCTGCGGAATCAAACGAATATCCTATAATGCAATTTGAGTATAATACCAAATGATTATACGTATTTGTATACATGAATCAGCTCAATAGACAGTTGATTCATTGATAGAGTGCCTGTTTTTTCCTAGGATTATTTCCTGAAATATCTTTCACTAGGTAAAGGTACTACTTTGGTTATAGCCTTGATTTTTTTTGAAAGTCAAAAGAAAGACTAATATGTATTCACCAGAAAAAAAGTTTTAATTAATAAGGTTATTTAAAGGATTATTTTAAACAATGTTTTTCATAATAAATATTAGATTTTGGATCAATTAAAGTAAAATTTTAAAAATATTATTATTTAGGAAAGTAATGGAGTTTTTAATTCTTGAATGTTTTCATTAATATTTTTTCTAATCATAAGTTCTTGACCAGTTATGTTTTGCCATAAATGCTAAGCTTGGTGTCTTTATTTTTATACGGTTTCAAAACAGAAAATGTGAGAGTGAATAATTTTGTCGAGTTATCCTTTTTGTATTTACATGTGTATATATGGTTTTTTTGCTTGTTTAGAAAAAGCTATTTATGTATATATCTTTATTTTTTATACAATTTTAACAGTTACACTCCATTTATAGTTATTACAACATATTGACTGTATTCCCCAACATATCTTTGTAGCCGATCGCCCCACCCGTATATTGCCTCTCACCCACCTCTCCCCACTGGTAACCTGGTTTGTTCTCTATATGTGTGAGTCTGCTTCTTTTTTTGTTATATGCACTAGTTTGTTGTAGTTTTTATATTCCACATATAAGTGATATCATACAGTATTTGTCTTTCTCTGACTTATTTCACTTAGCATAATACCCTCCAAGTCCATCCATGTTGCTGCAAATGGCAAAATTTCATTCTTCTTTATGGCTGAGTAGTATTCCATTGTAAATATATACCACATCTTCTTTATCCATTCCTCTGCTTTTAGGTTGCTTCCATATCTTGGTAATTGTAGATAATGCTGCTATGAACATTGGGTGCATGTATCTTTTTGACTTAGTGGGATTTTTTTTTTTTTTCAGATATATGCCCAGGAGTAGAATTGCTGGGTCATATGGAGTTCTATTATTAGTTTAGTCCATCCATGTTGCTGCAAATGGCAAAATTTCATTCTTCTTTATGGCTGAGTAGTATTCCATTGTAAATATATACCACATCTTCTTTATCCATTCCTCTGCTTTTAGGTTGCTTCCATATCTTGGTAATTGTAGATAATGCTGCTATGAACATTGGGTGCATGTATCTTTTTGACTTAGTGGGATTTTTTTTTTTTTTTTCAGATATATGCCCAGGAATAGAATTGCTGGGTCATATGGAGTTCTATTATTAGTCTTTTGAGAAACCTCCGTACTGTTTTTCACAGTGGCTGCATCAATTTATAGTCCCATCAATAGTGCTGAAGGGTTCCCTTTTCTCTACATCCTCACCAACATTTGCTATTTGTGTTCTTATGATAGCCATTCTGACAGGTGTAAGGTGACAGCTTATGGTGGTTTTGATTTGCATTTCCCTGATGATTAGTGACGCTGACCATCTTTTCATGTGCTTGTTGGCCATCTGCATTTTGTCTTTGGAAAAAAGACCAAAAAAATGTTCTTAGATTGGAAGAATTAATATTGTTAAAGTGACCATAATGCCACAGGCAATCTAGAGATTCAGTGCAATCCCTATCAAAATGCCAGTGGCATTTTTGACAGAACTAGGACAAATAATTTTTTTTTTTTTTTTGCGGTACGTGGGCCTCTCACTGCTGTGGTGCCTCCCGTCGCGGAGCACAGGCTCCGGACGTGCAGGCTCAGTGGCCATGGCTCACGGGCGCAGCTGCTCCGTGGCATGTGGGATCTTCCCGGACCGGGGCATGAACCTGTGTCCCCTGCATCGGCAGGCGGACTCTCAACCACTGCGCCACCAGGGAAGCCCCTAGGACAACTAATTTTAAAGTTTGTATGGAAATATGAAAGACTCCAAGTATTCAAAACAATCTTGAGAAAGAAGAAACAATCTTGAGAAAGAGAACAGAGCTGGAGGAATCACGCTCCCTGACTTCAGACTATACTACAAAGCTATAGTAATCTATGGTAATCAAAACAGTATAGTACTGTTATTAAAAAAAATACCCTTAGATCAATGGAACAGGATAGAGAGCCCAGAAATAAATGCATGTACTTACAGTTAGTTAATCTATGATGAAGGAGGCAAAGAATATACAGTAGAGAAAAGACAGTCTCCTCAATAAGTGGTGCTGGGAAAACTGGACAGCTACATGTAAAAAAATGAACTTAGAACTTCTGTAACACAATATACAAAAATAAACTCAGAATGGGTTAAAGACCTAAATTTAAGACCAGTTACTATAAAACTCCTAGAAGAAAACATAGGCCGAATACTCCGATATAAATAGCAGCAAAATTTTTGGGGTTCGTCTCCTAAAGTAAAGGAAATAAAAGCAAAAATAAACTAATGGGACCTAATTAAACTCAAAAACTTCTGCACAACAAAGGAAACCATCAACAAAATGAAAAGACAACCTACTGAATGGAAGAAAATGTTTACAAAATGATATGACTGATAAGGGATTAATATCCAACATATACAAACAGCTCATACAACAACATCAAAAAATCAAGCAAGCTAATTAAAAGATGGGCAGAAGAACTGAATAGACATTTATCCAAAGAGGAAATGCAGATGGCCTACACATGTATATATATTTTTTAAAGTTTACATGGGTCAGTAATAGCAATTCAGTATAAATACAGGAGAGAATTAAAGCCAGTAGTTAAAAGTACTTTGCATAAACAAAACCAGAAAAAGAACATACACATGATAATAGTAACCCATTAACAAAGAAAAATGGGATTTTTTTCGTTGATAAACTTTATATGGATATAATATGGTGTGTCGTTTAGTAACGTAAGTTTTCATGATGATGAGAGAGCATTATCTATTTGCCTGTGGCATTGAAAATACAGTGAGATTGAGCTGGGAATTAGAAATGATATATTCGAATATGACAAGGTTTATCTACAACCAAAATGCAAATACATTATTAGATTAAGAGACATCACTGTTTCAGACAATTTTAAATTTTCATTTAACAACTCAAATTTGAGCTAAGTTATTTTTGAATATCCTTTAGATAAAGAATAAATCTTAAAAAGGAAAGAATAAATCTTAATTCAAGAGCAAATGGAAGATTGAACATTCATTGAGGAAGTACCATTACAGATGAAATGTCTGTTCCACTGTAATGCATTATAAAAATATTTTCCCTCAGTGTATGTTTTCCTTAAGTCTTCAAGTTAAACAATGTGTGTTAAGTATGTGACTTAAGGTGAAAAAATATAGTGGAAAATTTTTGAGTTGTAATTAAATTATTGTTGCTCTGCATTGCAGTATGTGATTCTTTACTGGATTTGCACATGTGCTTATTCTTAGGCAGATTTGAGTGCTTTAATTAACTGGAGCTGGGTTTCTATGTAAAGGTACAGAGTTCCTAAGTGAAAACAAGAGGTTCTTGCCATTACATAACATTATTTAAATGATTCGTTTCACAGAATGACTGAAAATCAGGAAGGACCCTGCTGTCTTATAACAGCATGTGACGATACACACCTGGGCCAATCTGGTGATTGTCTCTTAGGTATCTCCTTTATTTAAAGCAGTTTTATTCTAACTATATTACATTTAGATAATAATATGGTACAGAGCCAGGACTGAGGAAAGCTGTTGGCCCAGAACAGCATAAATAATTAAAATTTCAAGTAGAGTCTTGTGAATTTTATATTGATGCCATATTACTCCAGGAGAACACTGGCTGTGAGAATGTTTGTTTTTTGTAAATTGAATTTTTTTATTTTTAGATCCTATTTTTGCCTCTTAACAGAATTATTTCAGTTGCTAAGAAACTTTGTTTTCCTTACTAAAAAAAAAAAAAAAAGAAAAGAAAGAAATTTAGTTAAGGTCTTGTTACAGAGTTTCAATTTTCTTTTGCTATCTAATTGATTCTCTGTTAGATTAAAAATATTTGATATTGGGAAAATACTTTCTTTTTTATATAACCAAGACTTCAAACTGGGAGATGATGATCTACCTTCTCAGTTTGTCATTATATTTTATTACTTTTTTTTTTTTTTTTTTTGCCGTACGCGGGCCTCTCACTGTTGTGGCCTCTCCCGTTGCAGAGCACAGGCTCCAGACACACAGGCTTAGCGGCCATGGCTCACGGGACCAGGCGCTCCGTAGCATGTGGGATCTTCCCGGACAGGGGCATGAACCCGCGTCCCCTGCATCAGCAGGCAGACTCTCAACCTCTGCACCACCAGGGAAGCCCCTGTCGTTATATTTTCTAAACTCATTTAAATGCAAGGACTGTGTCATTTCTGAAGTTTCTTTGGTGATTTGCACAGTACGTTACACATAGTAGAGTCTATTTAATAATTTTAATAATTTTTCTTGAATTAATAGAAGCAGAATATTAGAGGTACATTGCCCAGTTTAAATTGTAGAATGATTCTTTTCTCTTAGAATCTCTAGTATTTAGGGTTTTAAAATGGTTATAATAAATCAACTACAAAATGTCAATGATTTACTAATAGACGCTTTTTTATTGCACACAGAACAATGTGGTGTTCATATTATTGAGCAGTTATCCTACTAGCTGTGATTCTGGAACCTGGGTTCCTTCCTTTTTGTGGTTTTGCTGTTTCCTAGGGCCTCCACAATCTCTGAATTTACCTAGCAGAAGATTAGAAACTATAGGGAAGGTACAACCACTTCTTAAATGCCTAGGTACAGAAAGGATGCTCCTAATTACTAGTTACATTGACTGGAACTAATCTCGTGGCCATGCCCAGATGCAAGGGGAGAGACAGAGAAGTGGAAGGGAGAATTTTAAACAGAAGGAATTAAAATCAAACAAAGAAGGCACAAGAGTGCCTGTTATATTCCAAGAACGGAGAGTTGTCTGCTTTGTCTTCAGTATTATGTGATAGAAAATGCGTGATAAGGACTGGAGCTGAAAGATGAGGTAAAACTAAAATGTGAAGGATCTTGAAAAGGAGGTGGCGAGATAATTTTTTTTTGGTGGTGGTGGGGAGGATCTGAATTTTAGAAGACAATATTTATTTGTAGCCCTGTGGAGGACTGTAGTCATGAGTGAGTAGATCAGAAGATAACCTTCCGGGCTTCCCTGGTGGCGCAGTGGTTGGGAGTCTGCCTGCCGATGCAGGGGATGCAGGTTCGTGCCCCGGTCTGGGAAGATCCCACATGCCGTGGAGCGGCTAGGCCCGTGAGCCATGGCTGCTGAGCCTGTGCGCCCGGAGCCTGTGCTCCGCAACGGGAGAGGCCACAACAGTGAGAGGCCCAGTTACCGCAAAAAAAAAAAAAAGAAGATAACCTTCCGCACAAGGCCCACCATTTCCTCAGATATTTTTAAGTGGTGGAAGGAGGAGGAAGGCACTTCAGTTTCTCCTTGTGTCTGAGAGCTAGGCTGGGTGCAGCACAAAAACACCCAGCTGGGAGAATAGAGATATCTAAAAAGATAAGCCTGTGACAAGCTAAACCTGAATGTTTTATTATTATCACTGTCTTCTTCAGATCTTTGGAAAATACACACATAACATAATATTTAGAAATAACATTTTTGCCTCACACAGATTTTTTCCTCCATTTTTACTTATTACAAATAATTAACCTACACCTATATACTTAGGTAATATATATAGGTAACTCATACCTATTACAAATAATGTATAAAGCAACAGCATGCCTGTTTTTTTTCTTTTTTTTTTTTGCGGTACGCGGGCCTCTCACTGCTGTGGCCTCTCCCGCCGCGGAGCACAGGCTCCCGACGCGCAGGCTCAGTGGCCATGGCTCACGGGCCCAGCCGCTCCACGGCATGTGGGATCCTCCCGGACCGGGGCACGAACCCGCGTGCCCTGCATCGGCAGGCGGACTCCCAACCACTGCACCACTAGGAAAGCCCCAGCATGCCTGTTTTAACACCGCCCCCCAAACCAGGATATCTTTTGTTTCTAGACTGAAACACAAATTTTAGTTACATTATCTAAATAGGTTGGGTTAAAACGCCACTGGAGTGTAACTTATTTAGAAGTTAGAGGGGATTTATGGCAAGTAAATGCAGTTATTACTGTTAGTATGAATCATATATTACTATTAGCTTGATTTCTCCATTAAAAAATTAATGATGGGGCTTCCCTGGTGGCGCAGTGGTTGAGAGTCCACCTGCCGATGCAGGGGACGTGGGTTTGTGCCCCGGTCCGGGAAGATCCCACATGCCGCGGAGCGGCTAGGCCCGTGAGCCATGGTTCTCTTTAGGAAAAAAGGTATAAAAATAGTGAGAATGAAGCTGAAGAACTACAGATAAAATAATTTGACACCAAAGTACTATAGCTTTAAATATGATCTGAATATGAGTCCCTTATTCACAAGAATATTATTAATGATAATTTATTTTCTAGCATGATATAACAGAATTGTCTTTATTTTGTTGTTTGGATAATTGGATAATGAATATTAGTGACAGTAATAAATAATTTGAGTTAATTTTCATTTATTTTGTGAGAAGTAAAAAACAGTGGTAAGAAAAAATATAAACTTGCTTTTTGGCAGTTCAACAGCATTGAAAATGCCAGTTCTAAATAGTTATTTGCAGTGGAGTAGCACAAGTATCCCTGTGGGGAAAAATGAATATTGAAAAATGTTTTCTTTTGATTTTGGATTTTCATGGATGAGAAAAGTGCCTTCAAGGAATGGACAAAAAAGCTACATAAATTGAATTATAAGGACAAAGTAAAATACCAAATTAATCAGGAAATCTAGATGAAATCCCATTGTTCCGTAAAAAGAGAAAATCATTATCTTTTTACTTCTTGGTTAATTGCAATGGATGGTATACTCAATGTCAAATCTTAGGAGACTGACAGTTAATTTAGAAGAGAATCATTTTATTTAGAAAAGCGAAAGAGGCATTTATACACTTAAGTTGGAACAGTATGACTATTATGCAGCCTATGCAACCATATTATGTGCAGTGTTAGGGTAGAAACAACTTAGTGCTCTTCAATTCCAGATGACATATATGGTTTGCTTTATAAATTTTCTCTTTGGAAAGCACAGAGAACTCTTCAGCTCCCTCCGTGGCTGGCAAATGAACCAACACTGCAATGCCTGTTACTGGTATTTTAAAAGTTGGTCTGCAAATTGAGGACACTAAAGAGCATTTCTAAATAAATAATAGAGCATTTCTAAATAATAGAGCATTTCCAAAACAATAAAATTGAGAGCAAGTTATTATTCCTTCTGTAATGCTTGTTAATTTTATATAGTTAAAAAACTTTTAGAACTGAGTATCATTTCTCACATATCAGATTGGCAACAATTGAAAACTTTGAAAACATACTCTGTTGAGCAGGGTGTGGAAAATCAGGCACTCTGATGTATTGTAAAACCCCTGTGCAGGGTAATATCTAAGAAACTTGTCACTCTGTTTACTCCTTGCCTTAGCATTCTCATTTCTATAAAGATAGCTGGAAGATTCACCTCCACAAATAGGGAAAAAACACGAACAGCATCATTTTGTGTGGCATTATCTGTAGAAACAAAAGATGGGGAAATAAAATTAACGTCCGTCAATCTAGGATGAATAGCCAAATGTAATATCAACTGTACACACACACACACACACACACACACACACACACACACACTTGAGGATTGAAAAAGGTTTCTGCTGTAGCAGTTTGATCACCAGGATATATTTGTAAGTGATCGAAGCAGAGAATACAGGATATTGTATGTATTGTGTAAAAATAAGGATAAATAAGAATACATACAACTTAAAAAAATATGTTTAAGTGGAGTTGAGTACAATAGGAGATTTCCTCCTTGTTTCTACCACTGCATAGTGTGTGTGTGTGTTTTAAACTTCTGTAACCCTATATTATGTATATATTTTTTTCATTACTGTAATTCTCAAATTGGTTCTCCTCTCACCCTGTTAACTTTCCATTTTCCTCTGGAACTTTTGTTTCATTAAAATGAATTTGTGGGCTTCCCTGGTGGCGCAGTGGTTGAGAATCTGCCTGCCAATGCAGGGGACACGGGTTCCAGCCCTGGTCTGGGAAGATCCCACATGCCCTGAATCGGGCAGGTCATCACCGTATCCCTGACCCATGGATGCTTTCATCACACCTTTTCTAGGCCCTGAGACCTACACTTCTGTAATATCAAATTCAAAAATATCTGGCCTGGCATGCCAGGCTCTTGATATGCTTATTCCATTTACCTCTCCAACTCACTGAAATGAGTCTATTTGCAGTTCTGTTATATTCTCTGCCCTACATGTCAAACTCAGGTTTTCTCCTACTGTAGATTTCTACACCTTATTATATGCTGTATTTTGTTCTTTTTTTCCATGATGATATGAATAAGCCACTTAACTTTTCTGAACATAACTTTTCTGTTTTGCAAATTGAGGAGTTAGATTAGACGGTCTTTAAAATCGCTTTAAATTCTAATCCAAAGTATGATTTATGATTTTTTTTTAAATCTGAAATTCTTCCATCATGTTTTGATGAAATTAAGGCAAAATAGTAGAAAATGACCTATTTATTTCTTTTATACAAGTGAATAAAAAATAACATCAGTTACTGAGACTTTATACTTTTATGTTTTAGTTACTTGTGTTGTATTATTTAATAACAAAAAGAAAATACTGCTTAGTCTAGACATAAATACTTTGTTCTTTTCTTCTGCTAAACATAACTTTCAGATATGGGCTTATAAAACAATATTTGCTATGAAGCACCAGTTGAAAAATTTTCGCAATTATAAATATCTTCTGTAGGTTTTTGTGGGCATATGTTTTTCTTTCTCCTAGTGAAGTAACTAGAATTGGAATTACAGGATCTTGGGATATGTTAATTTTATAATAAAACTTTTTTTTTTAAGTTAATGCTACTATTTTACATTCTCATTAACAATATATGAGACTTCCAGTTGTTATAAATCCTTGCACGTGTTAGGTGTCACTAATTTTTTTTCTGTGTCTTACATATCTCCTTGTAGTTTTAATTCATCTTTTCCTCATGGCTAATGATATTGAGCACTTTTCCATGTAAATATTGGCCATTTGTAATCCTCTTCTGAATCACTGCTAAGATATTTCATATGAGGTTGATTGTCCTTTTATAAAATTAAAAAAAACTTTATTTCTAGAGCAATTTTAGGTTTACAACAAAATTAAGAAGAAGATACAGAGATTTTCCATATTCTCCTTGCCCCCAGAAATATATAGCCTCCCCCATTATCAACATCACCCACCAAAATGGTACTTTTTTTTTTTTTTGCTAAGGATAAGTCTACTTTGATACAACATAATTAGCCAAAGTCCATAGTTTACCTTAGGGTTCACTCTTGGTGTTGTACATTTAGTGGTTTTGGACAAATGTCCACCATTATAATATCATACAGAGTATTTTTACAGCCCTAAAAATCCCCTCTGCTCTGCCTATTCATCTCTTCTGCCCTCTATCCCTGGCAATTACTGTTCTTTTTATTGTCTCCGTATGTTTGCCTTTTCTAAAATGTCATCCAATTGGAATCAAACAGTTACTAGCCTAGGCTTCTTTCACTTAATAGTATGTATCAATATTTAAGGTTCCTCCATGTCTTTTCATGGCTTGATAGCTCATTTCTTTCTAGTGTTAAATAATATTCTTTTGTCTGGTTGTATCACAATTTATTTATCCATTCACCTATTGAAGGACGTCTTGGTTGCTTCCAAGTTTTGACAGTTATATATAAAGCTGCTATAAATATTCATGAGCAGATTTCTGTGTGGGCATAAATTTTGAACTTCTTTGGGTAAATCCAAAGGAGAGAAATTCTTGGATCACATGGTAAGAGTTTTGTAAGAAACCACCACACTGTCTTCCAAAGTGCTTGCACCATTGTGCATTCACCAGCAATGAGTGAGAGTTCCTTATGCTCACATCCTTGCCAGAATCTGATGTTGTCAGTGTTCTGAATTTTGGTCATTCCAACAGTTAGTGGTATAGTAGTATCTCATTGTTTTAATTTCCATTTCCATGATGACATATAATTTGGAACATTTTTCATATTCTTATTTGGTATCTATCTATGTTCTTTGATGAGGTGTCTGTTAAGGTATTTGTTTCAATTTTAAATCAAGTTGTTTATTTTCTTATTGTTGAGATTTAAAAGTTCTTTGTATATTTTAAATAGTAGTCCTTTATCAGATGTGTCTTTTGCAAATACTTTCTCCTAGTCTATGGATTGTCTTTTCATTCTCTTGACATTGTCTTTGGCAGAGCAGAAATGTTTAATTTTAATGACGTCCAGCTTATCAATGATATTTTTCTGGGATTCTGCTTTTGTTATTGTAACTAAAAAGGCGTCACCATACTCAAGGTCATCTAGGTTTTCTCCTGTGCTATCTTCTTGGAATTTTATAGTTTTGTGTTTTACATTTAGGTGTCTGATCCATTTTGAATTAATTTTTGTGAAAGGTGTAAGGTCTATTCTGTTTCTTTCTTCCCCCAATCTTTGTTCTCTTAGTTTTCTTGGTTTTCATGGATTCTATTGATATATTCTCTAGCTCAGAGATTCTTTCCTCAGCCATGTCCAGTCTACTAATAAGCCTATCAAAGGAGTTCTTCATTTCTGTGACTGTTTTTTTTTTATCTCTAGCATCTCTTTTTGAGTCTTTCTTGGAGTTCCCTCTCTCTCTGTTCTTAGGTTCTGTCTGCTTATCCATTCGATTCCTTAGCCTATTGATCATAGTTGTTTTAAATTCCTGTTCTGACCTTTCCAACACTCCTGCCAAGTCTGATTATGATCCTTGCTCTGATCTCTTCAAATTGTGTCTTTTACCTTTTGATATGCTTGGTAATTTTTTTTAAAAGCTGGGCATGATGCCCCTGATAAAAGGAACTGCTTAAATAGGTCTTTAGTGATGTGGTTGTGAAGTGTTGGAGGAGGAAGTGTTTTATAGCCCTGTGATTAGGTTTCAGTCTTTTCGTGAGCCTATGCCTCTGGACTGTGAATTTCACAAATGTTTCTCCGTTTTTCTCTTTCCCCCTCATGTGGGACAGGGTGGCTAGACTGTGCTGGAGTTCAGTATTTCCCTTTCCCAGCTTAGTTAGGCTCTGATAATAATCCAGCAAGTTAAGGTCTGGTTAACTAGTTTCCCCTGAGGGCAAGACTTGTAAACAACAGAGAGGTCTTCCATATTTCAAAATGATTCCTTTCCCCCTCCCCCTTGCCAGAAGTTTGTGGGGATTTTTCTGTCAGATATTTACTGTGTGAACCTCAAGTTCCTTGCGGTAAATCTCACAATACTGTAGGCCCTCCCTTTGCCTGGTCCCCCATAATTTTTAATGCTCAGACTTGTCTGCACTCAGCCTCTGGCAATTCACCCATTACAGTTCAGGTTTTCCTACTCTGGCACTGGTGCCTCTGGCAGTTTCTACTCATGAGTCTCTGATCAGTGAAGCTGCAACTCCCTGTATTTGCCTGTGCGATTCGCCAACCTTAAGGGCAGTGATTTGCCCTGTGTTCTCTCCTGTCTTATGGATCCAAAAAGAATCGTTGATTTTTCAGTCTGTTCAGCTTTTGATTTGTTAGGATGGAATGACAACTTCCGTAAGGATCTGGCATGTATCTTTTCCAATTATAGTTTTCTCCAGATAAATACCCAGGAGTGGGATTGCAGGATCATATGGTAACTTTATTTTTGATTTTTTAAGGAACCTCCATACTGTTCTCCATAGTAGCTACACCAATTTACATTCCCACCAGCAGTGCAAGAGGTTTCCCTTTTCTCCACACCCTCTCCAGCATTTATTATTTGTAGACTTTTTGATGATGGCCATTCTGACTGGAGTGAGGTGATACCTTATTGTAGTTTTGATTTGCATTTCTCTAATGATTAGCGATGTTGAACATTTTTTCATGTGCCTTTTGGCCATCTGTATGTCTTCTTTGGAGAAATGTCTATTTAGATCTTCTGCCCATTTTTTTCTTGGGTTGTTTGTTTTTTTGACATTGAGCTGTATGAGCTGTTTGTATATTTTGGAAATTAATCCCTTGTTGGTTGCATCGATTGCAAATATTTTCTCTCATTCTGTAGGTTGTCTTTTCATTTTGTTTATGGTTTCCTTGAAGTCTTTTGCACCCACATCTTACCTCTTGGAGTCCTTACTGAATTTCTCCAGTCCATGATGGTATCCTCTTTTGCTAAAATCTTTCCCAGTGATTGTTTGCACTAGTATCAGAAGTATACAACTCATAAGAAAGCTCCATGGGTAACACTGTTTAAGCCTTATTCACCAATCTATCCTTGTGACTAGCTCCATTCCTGACTTAGAGTATGTGCTCATTATATTTGGATAAATGAATGAAGAAAAGCAAGGGCGCTATTTTCTGGGGGCAGGAGGAATGGAAGGAACCATGCGAAAATAGTAAGTCAGTAAGGACACTGGAGAAATGTGAAATAACCAAGACTTGATGTAGAGTATCTGCTGAGGAAGGAATGAAGGGGGAGTTTGAAAGGGGATGCATTTTAACTGCTGCTGAGAATAGGCATGAAGATTGGAGAAAATGATAGGGAGGGAGCAGGAGGCATCATTTTATGTCCTTTTCAGAGGAAGACTTAGAACCAAAAGTGCAGTATTCTGGATTCCTGAGTCAAAAGATGGATATAATTATACCAATATGTTTATTTAGATTTATGATGGAAGGAGGCGACTGGTCTCTAAACCTTTATATTTCTGCCGCATTTAGAATGTAGCCCGAAGGCCAGCCACATTAACCAGGTAAACTTTCTTTGTCTAACAAATTTGGGTCATGTCTGAGTGAACAACTATGAGATACTACATTGTATTATGTATATTTTTTAATATTATTTTTAAGTGTTTGGCAGTATATATCGTGATTTGGGCTGAGTCAGGAGTGTTGGGTGAATATAAAACACATTATGGGGGATCCTTGCAGCCTTGATAACTATTTTGACAAAGGCCTGCAGATGCCTCTCACCAAGAGCAGGAACTGAGTTTCACATACCTCTCTTAAGTACCTCTCAGTTTCAGATATGGTCAAGTGTTTCTGTTGGTAAGAAAAATACAAAAACAGATTGATGGAAATATAGAACATAGAAACATTAGGAGAAATGAAATCACCAAGTTTTTTATATTAAATAACCACAAAAGTCCAGAAAAAGAAAATAATGTCTAGATATTTGCAGTACTAGGTATGAATTATATGGGAGTAAGTAATAGTGATAAATCACTCTTCAAATTGCAATCTTCATATGTCCTCATATACAATAATTTATTTTTATGAACTTGTTAGAATATTTATCAAATCTTCATGAATCTTTTGAGAGAAATAGGGGAAGGGAAGAGATATATGGTAGTAGAAAGATACAGAAATGTAGGTACTAAATTTTTTCCAGTCCAAAATATAGACCAGCTTTTGTTCTTCAGCTCCAAGGGCCAAATGCCCTGGTGGAAATAATGGCTAACACATGAATGCTGTCAAAATATGGTCTGCCCACCTATTATGAGGTTTGCTTCTCTATACTACTCACTGATGCATCCCTAGAGTCTGCATCAGCACCTGGTGCATATAATGGTCAAATGCTCAATAAAATGTTTATTGATCTGAAACCAACTTTTATAAGAGAGGCATGAACATTTTGAGTCTGGGTTTGTTTAGAGGATACTTTTTAAAAGTGTTTATTCTTTTCATATAAAAATAGGAGAGGGATTTTTCAGTTCTGATACTACACGTAACTTGGACTTAACGCTGTGTTTTCTACCTCTTATAATCCAGGAAACCTCCAACTTACAAATGAATTTTACTAAAAAAGTTTGACTGCACTTTTTTTACCATTGCATTTTCACTAGTGCATTTTATCAGTTCAATTTGGTAAATATGTACTGCTTGTATACATATACAATTGTTATGTAAATTCCAAAGAGGAAACACATCGTTCTAGACAGAGTTTAGCAACTAGTGGAGGGAACACAGGTATAGAGAAATAATTTCAATATAAGGTGGATGGCCAAATATGCTAGAATGTAAAACATAAACAAAGTGGTATTTGAAGATGAGGTAAGATATAAATTCTAATTAGCAGGAAAAAAATTTATTTTAATGAAATTATAAGACAAAACAAAACTGCTGTGTATATTTTAAAATCTATAATAACACTTGAAAACAGAAAACATTTGTATAAATAAACTCAATTTCTAAGACAACAAACATTATTATTATTATTATAGATGAACCTATAGTCATAGAGAAACATTTATTAAAGGCCTACCCAAGGACCAAACAGTTTAATAAATTTGAGAGCATTTTGAAATATGCTAATTACAAATTATTTTGAAAATCATCAAACAAAAAGTGATTATTGCTTTTCATGGGTTTACTTTTTAGGGCATTTCCTACCACTGGGATCCAGGTGGTTCATAAAAATGCCAAATTGTATTTGCCTTCCTTCCTGCTTTATTGTTAGTCATTTCTTATTTATGTTGGGAACAATGAACTATTTCATATGAACAGAAATCCCAAATCAGAATACTTTTATTGGCATTAGTAGATGTTTTTTAGAAGGATTTAGCCACTATCCACCCTCCATGATTTTAATAACCATTATATACAAGAATCCAACCACCTTCTTAACTTTCACCTTTAACCATTTGAAACCTTCTTTAATGAATTTCCTTTAACAATTATTTCATTAACTTACTCATTTTTCTAATATCGATTAAATTCTTCACGCATGCTAAGCATAGAGCAGTGAATAGATTGACACAATCCCTGCAAAGTAAGTAACATTGGAGGGGACAGTCCAGCAATGGAAGACCAAGTAAACATAATAATGTGGGCACTCTAGGAACACAGAAGGAAAACATTTTCAAGAATAGGGCTCAGAGAAGGCCTTTTGGAAGAGGTCACACTTACACTCAATCTCGCCAAGATGAGAATCCCTTCTCCAGGTGAAGAGAGAAGGAATGAATGACAGGGTGCAGGTAGTGGTGAAATGGCGTGGAGGCAAGAAAGAGACGAGAAGAAGGTAAAGAAACTCAATATTGTTGAAGGATAGAGTACAAGGAGGACATTGACGAAGGATGAGTGAAGAGTTAGGCAGAAGGCAGGTGGCAGAGGACTTTAGAAACTGCTTAAGGGCATTTAGCTATAATACAACAGAAGCCATGAAGGTCATTAAAGTTTTAGACAAGGCAATGCTACGTTAAGCAAGGTCACTTTGGCTGCAATATGAGAAATCTATTGCAAGGGTACAGAATGTGAAATAGGAAGGAGATATTTTGGTCATACTTCAGAAGAGAAACAATGGAGGTCTGAATTAATATAGGACCCAGGGACAGAAAAGAGTTGAGTAGCAATTGAAACTGTCAAGACTGGACATTTGACTTGGTGTCAGGAGGTGTTGATGATGTTTTCCAGGATTTGCGATTAGGTGATGGGAGAGATGGTAATGCCTTTTACTGAGGCAGGAACACTGAAGAAAAAAGTGTTTTTTGGGGGGTTGATCTGATGGAAGAGAATGAGCAGTTCAATTTGCAGTCTCAGCGCTATGAGACCTCCCTCCAGGTGAGGATGTATAGAAACTTACTGGATGTACAGATTTAAAACTTAGGAAGGGCATATGGTGAGTGTGTGTGTGTGTTAAGAGAGATGATGGCCTAGGTGAAAAATAATATTTAATGGATTGATGGATAATAAGTAAACCTCCCAAGATATTGAGAAGGATTGACAGGAGGTAGAGGAGGAAAAAAAATCACACAAGTGGTATCATGAGAGGAGAGCATTTTCAGAAGGGTAAGACAGTGAACAGCATAAAATGGCCCTGAGAACACAAGCACTGTATGCTGTCAAATGTGTTGCAACATGAAGGTCATTTGTCCTTTGCAAGGTCGTTTGTGGAGGACGATTGGGGTGAAAGCTCAGTTGCAGTAAAGTAAGGATTTCTTAGTTCAAGACGGAACATGTAGCTGGAACTTGCAGACAATTTGGTTTAAGAAGTTTGTTCTTGAAGGTGAGGAGAGAGCCAGAGTAATAACTAGAAGGAAAGAGCTGGTCAAAAGAGATCACTTTATTTTATGTTTGTTTGTTATATTGGGGGAGACCTGAAAAAATGTCACTGATGATGGGAAGGGGCCTATAGAGAGAGTGTGAGAATATAGTAGCGGCCAGAGATGGAATACAAACTGAAATAACTGAGAAGGTAGGAGAAGGCAGGATCCAGAGTCAAGGAAGAGAAAGTAACTGTGCATAGAAAAAACATATCTTCTAACAGACTATGGCAGAAGGAGGGAAAGGAAGGTGTGGATTCCACCAAGGCTTTATATTTTGTGATGGAATATCTGAAGGGGTTCGTTTTTGGTGATGGTTGTTTTCTCTAAGAAGTAGGAGGCAAGGAGCCACAAAACTACTTGATTTGACAAACTATCATTTTAATATCCACTTCATCTAAAAAATAGGGGTATTAATATTTGACCAGTTTCCTCTGGATATCAAATTGAGTGTGCATATCTTTATACATTTATCACTTGATGTTGGAGGTTACATAATGATATCAGAAAGAGGATATCAAGGTGAGTATTGAAAGTTTGAAATATATATGTATGTATCATGATCCAAATAGATGTATATGTATCATTGGAGATATATGTATATCCAATGATTGTGTGTGTGTGTATACAAATATATATATTCATACAATTGACCCTTGAACAACAAGGGTGTTGGGGGTGCTGACCCCTCTACGGTTGAAAATCTACATATAACAGTATGGTTGACCCTCCAAATAGGGGTTCTGCATTCAGGGATTCAACCAGCTACTGGCAGATCGTATAGTACTGTGTTATTTCTTGAAAAAAATCCACATATAAGTAGACCCCTGCAGCTCAAACCTATGTTGTTCAAGGATCAACAGTATCTATATGTATGCAGGATTGACTGACAATAATTGTATCTAACCTGTATATCCATTGTATGTGTATCTACTGATTGACTGTATATTCTTCTCTCATTTCCACCATTACTACCACCACCATTACCACCAGCATCACTGAACAATTTTGTGTATCTTACATGTCTTTTAATCATCATATCTATCCTCAAAGGTAATATTAACATTTCCATTTTAATGTTGAGGAAACCAAAACAAAGTTCAAATAACTTGTCAAAAGTCACACAGTGTGTAGGAGATAGATCCAGGATTTTATTCAGACTATCTGACTGCAGAGCCCTGATCCTGGCTGCTAAGCTGTACTGGTGGTTAGCAACATCAAGTTCACTCATCATTTGAATGAGTTACTTGGAACCCAAAGTTCATAAATGTTTAGAAAGAAGCATCTGGAGAGGAGTTACTCCACTATATCCTGTATTGATAGATATTCCAGAATGTAAAAGAGCCAGAATGAAAATTTGGTTATCATTCTTATACATACATGCATATTTTAAAATGTTTTCAAACACCTAGTGCTATAGGAACAACTGATTATGGATATTTTTCCTATACATTTTAAGAAAATAGAGAAAAATAAACCTTGTCTTTTGTTTTAAAACTACCTTATTCAAGTTTTCATGAGTGCCTTGAAATTGCATTCATTTTATAAATTAGTAAATAATATTTCTCTCATTGTATTAACATTTTTGTGCATACATACTTTAACCAGATTCCATTGCAACCTTTTTCTTTCATGGTAAATTAATAATTTTATGTACTCTAATATGGAAAACCACTTCATTATGGATTTTTAAATTCATATCTTGTTTAAATATTTCATAGAGGGAAAACAAAAAGCTATTTCTACCTGGGTATTATATAGAACAAGCAGTTTCTATACCTTTCCAAAGCTATATCTTCTTTGGTTTTGAGTAACAACAAAGACATATCCAACTTTGACATACCTGGAAGAATGTAAACTTTTGGATCTGATACACCTAGGTTATAGACTATTTGTCACCATAAAGTTTGACTCCTTTTCAAGATGAGAAACAGGACCTAATTTTGGCTTCATAAAGACATGCCACCTTTCATGGACATATATACAGTACCAAATGTAAAATAGATAGCTAGTGGGAAGATAGCAAGGGAGATCAGCTCGGTGCTTTGTGTCCACCTACAGGGGTGGGATAGGGAGTATGAGAGGGAGATGCAAGAGGGAGGGGATATGGGGATATATGTATACATACAGCTGATTCACTTTCTTATACAGCAGAAACGAACACACCATTGTAAAGCAATTATACTCCAATAAAGATGTTAAAAAAAAAAAGACATGCCACCTTTTTGATATGCATACTCAACCAGCAAACAAAAACACAAGAGGTACATTTATCTAGCTGATAGGCTTCTGCAGTATCTCTTCAAGCCAACAGCATCTGTGCCCCTGCAGAACAATGTAGTCAGTATGTCTATGGCTCTGATAACCCTGAAAAATTATCCATACATTTTCTACATACCAAACTAACAAGAGCCAAGGGGAATATCGTGTCCCTACTTTGGCATTATCTGTCTGATAAGTTTAAATGGGGAAAATGCTTTTCAGTTTTTTCCATAGTCATTGAAACTATTTTAATCTAAATAGTAACCTTAACATCAGTGTGACATTCCAGAGCTACTGTCTCATACAATTTTAGTTTTCCCCCCACTTTGGAGAAATGACCTTGCACCACTGTGTTAAAAAGCAAATAGCCGCTTCAATATTGACATCAAAGGGTTTGTTCAGTACATTTCAGTATAATAATTACAAACAAGAAGAGAATGCATTTTTGCATATCATAAGTGTCTTCTGAAAGTCACAAAAAATCCTATATCAATCTAGACACTGATTATGGCCATTGTCTCTTTTATGTAATATTTAATTTATTTTCACAGAAATGCCTCAGGTGAATACAACTCTTTCCAGCTTGAGGTTTATATTTTGGGAAATAAATCAGAGTTCAGTGCTTCCAACTTTGATAGATTTATTGTCATGGCAGCGCCAAACATCTTTTTCTGATACTTGCTTACACATAGAGACTCTATGGGCCAAGTGATGAGAAGCAGAAGTTTAGTGCAGGTGCTTGTCCTAATATACACATATTTGGTATTCAGCTCCTGGTAATAATGTTTACTTGCATGATGCATTATTGTTTTCAGAGAGCTGCCATATCCATTTCTCTTTGCTACAGACCTGTGGCTGTAATTTCTAAATCACTTCAAAAGGTGTCCTGCTTGAGAACATGTGCACTATCACTCCTGCTAGAACTGCATATCTTTGGACATTGTTATTGCTTCTAGATAAAATAATAGTGAGGGGAGATATGTTCAGGTGTAAGAATTGAGGAAATATGTTTCATTTAACAAAGATCTCATCAGGAGTCCAGTGGAAATCAGTGAATACTTTTAGTGAAAAGTTCTTCCCCAGGTAGAGCTTCTTGACCTATTGAAGGTGGAGGTATTTTTCACTGCTTGCTTTTTCTCAGAGAAAGCAGAACCATTACTCCTTGCAGTGCTGTGAGGCAAGAATAGTGGGAGCTCTGCTGTCCTACAGTGATTCCGCCATGTAGAACCTGGGTAGGTTCAATATGTTAATCTGTTGTGTCATTCCTTTGCTGAGGACAGGTCAAGGATTTCCCTTTGCCTGCAGAGTAAGTAATATTTATGGTTCTTCGCGTGGCCCATAAAGCTCTGAATATTTCCACCCTCGCCTTCTTCCCCAACATCATCATTACCATTCTTCTATTGCCCATTTTACCCAGACAGACAATTTTTATTGCTTGAACCTATCTCAAAGCTTTCAGCTGGTTTTTCTGAGTTAAAAATTGTCCTCCCAGATACTTAGATAGCTGGTTTATTTCCATTGTTTACATTTTATTTCAGATGCTAGTTGCTTAAACAGGTCTTTACTCACCAAAATAACCTGCCCTGAACCACCCCTTGAGTCATTCAGTGTATCTTATCCTGTTCTATTGTCTTCATATCATTTATATGTATAAATACTACATAACACTATGTATAATGATCTGTAGGTATTTGTCTGAGATCTGATTTCTCTCTTCCTTAAGCTCCAGAATGTAAGGTCTGTTAAGGAGGGACTGTGTCATATGCATTGCTGATTCTCCAGTGTCTAAAACAGGGTCTGCCCCTGAAGTAGATACACAGAAATTTTTGTTAAAAATTAAAAAAAAACACAAAAAACAACCCCAACAACCCACTTATTCCTTGTAAATGCTTTTCTTCAGGAGAAAAAAAGACCATTTAAATGACTCAGGCTAACTTTTGAAAATTAGTACTGTAAAGATTCATTTATCTTCTGAAAACTTTTTAGAGTTCCTTTTATTTTTATTTTTTACATCTTTATTGGAGTATAATTACTTTACAATGGTATGTTAGTTTCTGCTTTATAACAAAGCGAACCAGTTATACATATGTTCCCATATCTCTTCCCTCTTGCGTCTCCCTCCCTCTCACCCTCCATATCCCACCCCTCTAGGTGGTAACAATGCACCGAACTGATCTCCCTGTGCTATGCGGCTGCTTCCCACTAGCTATTTTGTGTTTGGTAGTGTTATCTCATTGTAGTTTTGATTTGCATTTCTCTAATGATTAATGATGTTGAGCATTCTTTCAAGTGTTTGTTGGCATTCTGTATATCTTCTTTGGAGAAATGTCTATTTAGGTCTTCTGCCCATTTTGGGTTGGGTTGTTTGTTTTTTTGTTATTGAGCTGCATGAGCTGCTTGTAAATTTTGGAGATGAATCTTTTGTCACTTGATTCATTTGCAAATATTTTCTCCCATTCTGAGGGTTGTCTTTTTGTCTTGTTTATGGTTGCCTTTGCTGTGCAAAAGCTTTTAAGTTTCATTA
>NW_020174712.1:5534753-5565921 GCF_003031525.2 Neophocaena asiaeorientalis asiaeorientalis | reverse complement strand
CTCTTGTGGACCAGTGTCCTGAAGTTGGCTCTCCCACCTCAGAGGCACAGCACTGACTCCTGGCTGCAGCACCAAGAGCCTTTCATCCACCCGGCTCAGAATAAAGGGAGAAAAAGTAGAAAGAAAGAAAGAGGATAAAATAAAATAAGGTAAAGTAAAATAAAGTTATTAAAATAAAAAAAAAAAATTTTTTTAAGTTAAAAAAAAAAATGGATGGATAGATCCCTAGGACAAATGGTGAAAGCAAAGCTATACAGACAAAATCTCACACGGAAGCATACACATACACACTCACAAAAAGAAGAAAAGGGGAAAAAATAATAAATCTTGCTCGCAAAGTCCACCTCCTCAATTTGGGATGATTCGTTGTCTATTCATGTATTCCACAGATGCAGGGTACATCAAATTGATTATGGAGATTTAATCCGCTGCTTCTGAGGCTGCTGGAAGAGATTTCCCTTTCTCTTCTTTGTTTGCACAGCTCCCAGGGCTTGGCTTTGGATTTGGCCCCGCCTCTGTGTGTAGGTTGCCTGAGGGTGTCTGTTCTTTGCTCAGACAGGACGGGGTTAATGGAGCAGGTGATTCGGGGGCTCTGGCTCACTCAGGCCGGGGAAGGGAGGGGTACGGAATGTGGGGTGAGCCTGCAGCGGCAGAGGCCGGCGTGACATTGCACCAGCCTGAGGCACGCCGTGCGTTCTCCTGGGGAAGTTGTCCCTGGGTCACAGGACCCTGACGGTGGCGGGCTGCACAGGCTCCCGGGAGGGGAGGTGTGGAGAGTGACCTGTGCTCGCACACAGGCTTTTTGGCGGCGGTAGCAGCAGCCTTAGTGTCTCATGTCCGTCTCTGGGGTTCGGGCTGTTAGCGACAGCTCACGCCCGTCTCTGGAGCTCCTTTAATCAGCGCTCTGAATCCCCACTCTTCGGGCACCAGGAAACAAAGAGGGAAGAAAATGTCTCTTGCCTTTTCGGCAGGTCCAGACTTTTCACCGGACTCCCTCCCGGCTAGCCGTGGCGCACTAAACCGTGCAGGCTGTGTTCACACCACCAGTCCTCTGCCTGCGGTCTCGCCGAAGCCCGAGCCTCAGGTCCCAGCCCCGCCCACATCGGCGGGTGAGCAGACAAGCCTCTCGGGCTGGTGAGTGCCGCTCGGCACCGATCCTCTGTGCGGGAATCTCTCCGCTTTGCCCTCCGCACCCCTGTGGCTGCGCTCTCCTCCACGGCTCCGAAGCTTCCCCCCTCGGCCACCGGCAGTCTCCGTCTGCGAAGGGGCTTGCTAGTGTGTGGAAACGTTTCCTCCTTCACAGCTCCCTCCCAACTGGTGCAGGTCCCGTCCCTATTCTTCTGTCTCTGTTTTTTCTTTTTTCTTTTGCCCTACCCAGGTACGTGGGGGTTTTCTTACCTTTTGGGAGGTCTGAGGTCTTCTGCCAGCGTTCAGTAGGTGTTCTGTTGGAGTTGTTCCAAGTATATATTTCTGATGTATCTGTGGGGAGGAATGTGATCTCCGTGTCTTACTCTTCCGCCATCTTCCCCTCTCCTCCCTAGAGTTCCTTTTAGATGTAAGTTTGTTGGCATCCCTGAATCTTTTTTTTTTTTTTAAACTTTATGCATTGCTTTTAATGTGATGTGTTTCTGTGGGAAAACTGGTTTGTACCATATTTGCAAGTGTTGACTGATAACCACCTGCAGTGAATGACAGTTTGGCTTCCGTTCAAGGAGCAGACAATAAAAGGAACCAAATTAACGTTCTGAATTCTGCTCATGGCGAAAAGAGGTTAGGTGGAGGGCTGCCCTTAGAGCTCTCTGTGCCAAGACAGTTGGTGGGAGAGGGTAATAGGCTGTGGGGCACCGAGTGAAGAAAGCTCTCTACAGAGGCTCAGAGCACTGTCCAATTCTGCTGGCTTATCAGATTTTCTCATGTGTTTCCAGTAATTGTTACCCTCCCTTGGGGCTGCACACTTTGACTGTTGTCTGTGTTCTTCTAGGTGTGCTGATCTATACAGCTATTTAGAAAGAAGCTAGAAAGCAAGTCATAATTTCTTAGTTAATGCAGCACTTTAAATTGCAAAGGACTCATCTTTCCTTGGAGGACTCAGATCATCCCAATGCCTAGCATAATCAATGATCTTCATAAAAAACTGGAGAATAAATCAATGATCACCCATTTCATTTTGATTACTGGTCATACTGTCTAGTTAAAGGCAATATTTAAATTAGCAGTAAGACTAAAGGATAGAACTGAGCTGGGCTGTATATGTTTTCTACTAGCCAAAGGCAATTCATTATGCTTACAGGATAGTCTTGGCTTCTGTGAAGTTTTACTCTATTAATTTTCTTGCCTCGCTATCCAGTTTCATCTCTTCTTTTTGCCACCTAAACACGTAAACTCCTTGGGAGTCAGTTGTTGCCCTATTATTCCTCTTATATACTCCTCTCAGCACCTTGTCCACTTTCACAGCTACAAATCACCTCTTTGTGTGTAACTCAGAACTATGACTTCTGTGATCTCTCTTCTGAATTCCATTCTTGTCTTCAACATATTTTCTCACATTTTTATATTTATCATTTACTCTGAAAATCGGCTGCCTGTTCTCATTTTTATAACCTCGAGTATAATAATCTCATTTTTTATATGTCATTGATTCTCTAAATTTGAGGTCATGTTTGTATAAGGAGACTAGCATAATGGTACCTGGGCCATCACCTCCTATCCCCACTGTGAGGGGACTGATTATGCCTGGTTTGCAAATTTATTATTAATCTACCCATTTATATATATCTCTTCTTAGCTCAGGAATTAGCAATGGCTCCATAACTGCCAGGATCAAACAAAAAGACAACATGATTTCTATTAATGTGTGAACTTGCAGAAATGGTTTTACAATAAAATATTGTTTCATTTTTAATGAAATTTAAATTCACTATTTAAATGAAAATGAGAAATGTTCATTTTCAAGCATGATGTCAAACATTTTTCAAGTTTTATTAAGCACATATTATTCACACAAATGGATGCAGACACACACTTACACCCATTTGAACAAATACTTCTTTTTCCCCAAAATTCATTTAGTGTTGCTCCAGAGTGTCATTATTAAGTTCTTTCCTTCATCCCTCTGTCTCTCCCTCCATTTCTGGTTTCCTTCCTTTCTGCATTTCTTTCCCTTTCCTCTTTCCTTTATTTATATGCCTAAGAAATTCACTCAGCTCTCTGTTTACTTAACTATGCATTTTTAATCATTGATTTAAGTGACATTTTGGTTAAATTATCTGAATATTTCTGATTTGGGGATTCAGATTTTAAATATTCTAATTTCCAGATAATTTTTAATTTTGTTCTTCAATAAAATATGTCCTTTAAGAATATGAAAATTCAAGCTTTCAAGAACACATTATAAATCTAATTTTCTACTTTCTCCTTTGATCTATGGATATGACTTAACAAAATTATAAATAATATTTAATGAATTATAAAAGCCTTACATCCATAAGTCTTGTAGAAATGTTTAAGTAATTTTGAAGCATCACTTTTCAAGCAGTATTATATTATGTTATATCAATTTTATCTGAAGTCTTTTAGCTGTTAGTTTATAAAGTATTTCTAGTTTGGAATATTTCCTTTCCAAAGATTCCTGGAATATATGAAAAGCAGTACTTTTATTTTTGCTGGAGTAATATTAATCTGGTTAACTCCAGTAGTCCAATATTAATTTAATGGTTGGCAAACAAATTTGGTTGAAATGCCTCTCCCAAGCTCTCAGGCTCCACCTTAGTAGTCTGTCACAGAATTTGTGGGTGATTTAAGTTGTTGGGCAATCTCCTGACTCTGTGTTATCTAACATCTTCTCATGATACAACTCCCAAATACTTCTGCTTCAGTTATCATTTATGTATTATCTCTATCTATTTTAGCATCATTTTGTTCCTATATTTTTGGATTTCACAGTTAGGTAAAATTTCAAAACAAAAATTGGGATACCAACACCAGGTTATCTGATTTTTAATGTTAGAATACTAAAATTTAAATTAAACAAATTCCTCTCAGCTAATGTCACAATCAGTCATCTATTTTTATCTATCTATCTATCTGTCTAATTTTTCTAATTTTACTATAAACTGGAACACCATTTACCTTCCAGGGAAGATGAAACCCTCCTTGCTTTCTTTTAGATTTGTAATTTTTTTCTCACTAGCTGTCTCTTGTTTACTCTTTTTCCAGCAAACAATGTCTCACATTCATACTTCCATGGTAACCGTTTTCTATCCTGCCAATTTACAGAGTTCCTCTCCATTTGTACCTCTCATAGTTACAATTAAAGAGCTTTCATAAATAAACAATCTTAATTAGAACTAATTTATCACTGAGAAAATCTTGTTACTTCTGCAACATGCAGAGCAGGTAAAAATGACATAAAATGGGTAACAAAGAAGTCTGATGGAATGCAATATTCCAGAAATATTTATTTCTTTGAGTTACATTGTAACTGTCTCTGTATTCAAAATATATATGCTGAGGAATCGGTATGAACGCTTCAGTCATTACAATTTTCTTCAGTCCATGTTTAAAAAGACCAGTGTATCAAGATCCTGTGGGATTGTTATATATACAGACTAGCAAATTCAACTAGCCGAATTTTGAGTTAACTTCAAACTTTTTCCAGTTGCACTGAGAAAACCTACGTGCTGGAAAAACATTGGTATTTATTCTTCAATGATGAAGAAATCCAGAACAGCTTTTAGCATTTTTCTATATTATTCACCAAACTAATAATACAAACTCAGGAGTTTACCTCTTCTCTGTCTTTACAGCCCATTATTGTCTCTTAATAGAATGGTGTAGAATGGTATCATCAAGTTACTTATACATGCTTAGGCCTATTAAAAGAGCCTCAGACACTTTGTTCAGTTTGATTCATGTAGGAACATTGACCTAACCATTCCAAAAAATATTTCTTTGTGCACCCTTCTCCTCCAAATATGGTACCATGTGATGGAAATAAAATGGTAACTGAGATAGTTAAGATAGCTACATGGATATTGGTCAAGCTTATATTTTAGAGAGGGAAGTATGCAATAAATAGGAAAGCAGGTAGAAGGAAAAAAATAGAATAGTTTCTTCTTGTGAGTTCTTTGAAGCTTAAGGAGGCCTAATTTCTGTTGAGTGATGAAGGACAGCCTCTTTGCTATACTGATGTGAAGCTGAGGTCTAATAGATGAGAAAAAGTCAGACATGCAGCCTTCAGGAAGGAGGAACAGGAGGTGAAGAGTGTTGGGTGAGAGAAAGGGGTGGGAACTGACTGAAGGCCAGTATGGCTTGGGATGCTAAGTGCAGGGGAGGGTGGATAGAAATGAGGCCAGGGTGGGGAGTGGTAGGGCTCTCTAAGCAGGCCTCTTAGGCCAGGAGAGAGTTTCCATTGAAGAGTTTGCTCATTTCACTGGGTTTATGACTGCAACAACTTCCAGAGAATTATGTATATTGAATGCCTTTATGTTCATATACACAGAATGAATGTGTGACAGGAACTATTAAAGAAGTAAGAAGAATGTTTTCGTGCAGCAGCAAAGCCAACTCAGTACGTTCTGTCCCCAAGAATCACAAATGAGCTTTAAATATGGGCTGTTTTCATGAAGATTAGTTTACAAGAGCCCACAAACCACAGCTGAAATTCTGTTTAATGATCAAGTACAACTTGGTCGTTTGAATCCTGGTTATGAAGCCCCTCATGGATTATTTAAAGAGTTCACCCTGGTTTGTTTAACCACAAAAATGCAAATTATTCTACAGTTTTAGAATTGTAACTTCTTAAGGGTGTTATCTAAAGAAAAAAAATCATATTGAACAGTGTTTGAACACAAGAATTTCTATGTGGGTAAGACAGGTTTCTCTTTCTCTCTCTCTCTCCCCTTCCCTCCCTCCCTCCGTCCCTCCCTCCCTCACTGCCTTTTTGTAAAATATATTTATTGGAGATTTATACTCAGTGAAAAAACTTTAATATATTAGTTAGATATATTCCAGTAGAAATGTGTGAAATAGTTCTAGAAGAAAAATTTCTCTATTTGAAAATACAATATCATCAAAACATAATGTAGAATGGGAGCCTCTCTGCTCTGGTTTTCTGTTTCCCCACCACTGGTGCCTTACTTGGACTACAGTAGGATACACACATTGCCATGACTCCACTTCCCTGGGGCAATTTTGCAAGTGTGCACATAATCCTGGTTTACATTCTGCATTCTCAGAGAATAGCTGAGACTGGATTTAACCAACTGGTGTTTATGTCCTACTTTCCGGGGGAGTGAGAAGTGTGTGGTTGATAGAAGGTGTGTTTACTGATTTTGTCAAGAATCTGGCTCAAAGCCCTACCACCAGACAATGAACACTTTCATAGAATTTGGTTCTAAAATCACAATCATAAAGGAGAAGAATCCCTTTTGGAGTTTTGAATTATAGGTTTGGTATGTTATTAGAAACTCCTTTTCACTCTCAAATCAAGATCCTTGTTAAGAAGCTGGAAGTACCAGACACTAGTTTTCAAATCGTTTTTTTCCTGACCATACTTG
This sequence comes from Neophocaena asiaeorientalis asiaeorientalis, assembly GCF_003031525.2. Classification (NCBI taxonomy): domain Eukaryota; kingdom Metazoa; phylum Chordata; class Mammalia; order Artiodactyla; family Phocoenidae; genus Neophocaena; species Neophocaena asiaeorientalis. Next base: position 5,559,364 of record NW_020174712.1, on the reverse strand, counting down.
TTAAAACAATACTTTGAAAATATTCGCATATTATTTTCCCCAGTTTTCTCTTTTTTCTCCTATTACATAATTCGAGAACATACACTTGATTCAAAATATTTTTGCATCTTGTAAGTACAGTGTGACTAAACAAGAGATTAGCTCTTTCATTTAGAATCCCCTGTGTTCAGATGTAATTGTCACAGGTAAAGCCTGTGCCATAAAGAGGGGCATTAGCATTTTAATTTAACAAGGTGAAGAGTGTAGAGATATTCTGTGATCCGGCTAACAAATCACTAAGGACGGCTTGCTGATGAACTAAAATGGCAGTAAAATTAAACCCAAGAATTGGGACAAGGAACATTGTGTTTCACTGAGATAGCCATTAGGAAGTGAGGAAATTCAGCTGAGTATGGAAAAGCTTTGGTGTCTGGGTTCTTATGCTATCAGGTATTTATTCTCTCTCTCTTTCTCTCTCCCTCCCTCTCCCCTATTCTTGCCATCAATACAACTCTTCACACAGTCTTTGTAATGCAGTTTTCTCTCAAAATTTTATGTTCCCCTTCAGTAATATCCTACTTCCCTATTTCTAAAGTTGGACTTCATCTCTTAATACAGCAATTTAGGAAATCTGTATTTGCTTTCTTTGTTACTTAAAATACTTAAATTCCCACTTCAGCCTTCACTTTATCATAAATTATTTCTTTACATAAACTATTCTCTGCTGAATTGTGTTCTGCTAGCCAACTCCTAAGGGAGTTGTTTTGTATTTTCACTTATTTTACAATTATCTGTAATCATAACACGTTATCACACTGTATTATGCTTTTGTAATTCTTGATAATCTCTTTCTACTGAGTTAGTGTCTGAAGAGCAGGGAACATATTTAGGGTGCTTACTGTTGTACCCATAATGTCTATCTAGTATAGTGCCTGGCCTATAGAAGGGTCAAATAAATATTTGTTTAATTAAAATCTTAATAAATTAGTTGTAGAAAGTTCAGAAGGTGAAAGTAATGCAAAAGAAAATGAAATTTTAGAAGTTTGTATTCTCATTATCCAGAAAATTTTAGTTAAAAATCCTATGTACAGCTCCATATTTTCCATGTGTGTACAGATTGATGTGTTTCATTGTGTTAAGAGTGCAAAAGATTTTTCTTACTTAGAATCACCACTGTTTCTTGAGGTGTTTTACTTTTTTTTTTTCCCCAAAGTGAAATTTTCTTCATATCTTTTTTACCTTTACATACATTTGTTCCTTTCTTGCCCTCATACACACTCACACACACACCCTAAAACATACACAGAAATCTGTTTTAGATCAATTTTGTTTTAGATATTTTGCGTTGATCAGTGTTTTCTCTCTTGGTTTTCTTTTCAATCCCCAAATTATCAAGAAGAGTCTTCTAGCACCTTCCCTGTCTTTGTGTCCTGTTTAGCCAACCAGTTCTTGACTCTAGTACAGAGAATGAGAGAGCAGCTTGGATGCCATTGATGTTTTTTATGTTTTGTGCAGCTCTTTAGCTGTCTGGGTGTTCTGGGAAGAGTGGGTTTCTAGAATTTGGAGTGTCTGGAGTTTTGGAACTTTATTTTTGCTTCCTTCTTCTGTAATTAAAAAAAATAATATACAAGTTTTGGGATAGCAGGTCTTCTGTGTACATACAAATGAATTCCCTTTTGCATCTTTTTATTTCTTTTCCTGAAGGTGAGCTGCCAGTTGCCTTAATAGCTTCAGGCTTTTGTTTGATGTGTCTTTTTAAAAAAATTACATTTATGTTTATTTTATGTTTGTTGATGTTATTGTTGTTATTCTTTTCCTTTTCTTTTTTTTTTTTTTCCCCAAGACTGTATCCCTACATTATTACATTTCCCACATACTCTGATTACTTGCTTTGGCCCGAGATGTGGGTGCCATTTTTCTTTCCTTTTCCTTTCCTGGCTAGTATAAAAGCAATATTTGTCGGCTGTGAAGAAGACTTCTAAGTGAAGGCTTATAGCTTCAGGTACCGTGACAACACATATGGGACTATCCTAAATGTACCTACCAGTTTACTTCAGTGCACAATTCTCCAGAATCGGGTTGCTGTAGAGTTTTCTAACACTGGGGAAAAAAATCTTCAGTTTTGATGAACTTTGGAATCCTTTAGTTGTTGTGCCAATGGTATATCCCTAACTCTTTTACAGGTTTTCTTTGCTTATTTTTTTCTGATTATTTGAACAATATTTTCTCCTTAAATATTAAGGATATTGGCACTTTTTTCAGGTAATAGCAAATATCTTTAGATGTTTGCGATATTTTTAACATAGAGGTTTTAACATTTGTGTAGTCAGATCTAGTATCTAAATAAAAATATTTGCTTCTGTATTTATAATCTAGACTGACTTGTGATTTTTCTTTTATTTTGCTATATTTCTAAGATTTTAATACCAGCACTGTGCTAGCTTCATAAAGTCAGTTGGTAAAATTCCATCTTTTGGTAAGCCTTATAATAATTTTGTGGCAAGGAAGTTATTTCTTAAATGTTTGAAAGAATATAAATGCACTCATAAGACAACCGAATTGTTATCTCAACCCAGATCTCTTAACTAACTACTGACCCACCCCGCTTTGAAGTTTCAAAAGCTTCTAAAATCTAGCATAATCAAAGCTGAATCCAACACATCCCCAACCCATGCTCTGCTCTAATCCCAACACATTTTTTCTCTTTTTCATGCCAGTGAATAACTTCATCAGGTTTTTATCAGGTTCATCTTAGAAACCTGGGTGTCATGCTGACACCTCCTTTTTCCTGAAATGGATCCATCTCCATGCCCTGCCTGTTCCGTATCTCTTGGATCTACCAAGTCCATTTCATTTTTTTGCTATCATCTTACTTTTAGGCCATCAACATCTCATTCAGCTTTCCAGCTGGCTTTCTTTGCCACCTTTAATCACATTTCTGTAGTGCAGCATAACCTTTTAAACAGAAGTGGGGTTTTACCTCTAACCTATATAAAACTTTTCCATGTTTCCCCATTGCCCTTGAGATAAAGTTCACATTCTTTGTATATCTCGCATAGATTTGCATGATATTACAACTTCTTACCTTTCCAGCAGTCTCTCTTACCATTCCCCACCTCACACTCTAAACTTCGACCACACTAAAATGCTATCAGGTTTTGAACAAATCTCATCCTTTTATGGTTATGGATGATGGTCATAACTTCCCGCAGTCTGGAATGCAAAATACAATCATCCACGGATGGCCAGCCACTCTTCCCTATTTTCACCTTGCAGATGTCTCTGAATTGATAATCATGTTTTAGCTCAGAGTCCACTTCTTTCAAAAAGTCTTTTTATAAAGTTGGGTTAGATATCCTCCTATGGATACAATTATCTTCACCTACCTTACCATTCATAATATTCACTCTAATTGTTCATTTGATGTCTCATACAGATTGTGTGTATGTGTATGATATATATATCATGTGTTCCTATGAAGTGGAAATATATGTGAACATTTATTGTATAATCAATTTTGTAGTTTGATTTTATAATAGTTGTTGCACATATTTCCGTATTGATGAAGGTATTTCTAAGGAGCATTTCTCAAAGTCTCTCTGAGAATACCGATTCCATGAGAAATTCTCAGCAAATATTCATCAATTGTAAATACACAATGAATAACAGCATATTCCAAGCACCATAAGATCCTGAAATACAGAAATCCTTTTAACATTTAAGTCAGAATTTAAATATCTATTTTGTGATAGGGCCTTTGTCTCTTGCATTACATTTTAGTAACTTCAGAATAAATTCTGAGGCATAGACTTTGAGAAATATTATTCAACAAGATGACTCTTATTTAGGCCTTATGTTGGTATTTATTTGTGTGTGGTTATTTTCCCTTGAACAAGGAAAGGTCTGTAGACACCAAATATTTGCTGACTGATACGGTGGAGAGTCTCCTTGTTTTCCAATACCTATGCCTAATTAGTTTCAACATCCTTTTGTCAGATATTCAGCAGGAAGTTGGAAGATTTGTATAGTTCCTATGATGCTTTCTGTTGTCCAGCAGCCATTTTTCTAAAATGAGTCTTCTGAACTGAGGAGGAAGTTCCAGTTTCTGCTACTTCTAGACTTGTTATGTATCATTTTATTTTTATATTGTTTTCAGTTATTTTAAGAGTCTCCCCTTTTATAAACTGTAAATTGCAAGCTGCAACACCAAGGTATATATATATCTCGTATTGGTTCTGTTTCTCTGGAGAAGCCAGATTAATACAATGATTATTGGGAAGCTTTGGTTTATTTTTGGGTTACTTAACCCTGCTTTTCTTTGCTTCTTCATCCCCTGTTTCATGCCTTACATTGCAGTTATCTGATGTTCATTATTCATTTTCTTCTCTACTATGATAAAATTGTGCATTCTATTTATATTATTTATATTATTGCCCTTATATTTTAAAAATGCAAATTAAACATTAAATTTTCTTAACAGTGTGACTACTATGAATTTTCCACATACTTTAGAAGATTCATAATGCTATAATTATTTTCTTCCATTTCTATGTTATTGTAGTCAAATATTTTACTTTGGCTTTGATTTTATCTCACCAATTTAGTTTTCTAAATATTCTTTATGCTCAAAGCTGACTTAAGTTTATCAACTTGTTTTTTCCTATTTTTCAAAATTTCTTTTTCTATTTTACCTCATCCATTTCAATCAGTCTCTTTATTATTTTTAACAAGGATCTATAGATAATAAAGATTTTTACCTTTGAATGTCTCAGTTTTGAATTAGATTCTGGCTCTTTTACTCATGCATGATCTTGGAATATATTGGTTTGTTGAATTATGCATATATCCCAAATAACAATATATAATATCAAAGATCACATTTGTTAATATCACCACTGATCTCATCAGGAAAGTCTTTAACTACTCTGAAACCATAAAGCTCATTGTAGTGGGAGTGTTTTTCTAAAATTCTGATTTTCAATCGAAAGCTTAAATTTTATCATTGGTAACAAATATGTCCATTGTTTCCCTTGAAGTGACAGCTTCACTGTGTTCATTTCTGAAAAAAATCTTTCCCAGATACTCAAGTCTGAATAAATACAGTTTTCTGTCAGTCATGACGCTCCATGATGAAGGTAGTTGGTTCTGCTCACAGCTCAAGTAATGGCCCAAGTGCTTTTCTTCAAGACAGCTATCTTACTTTGCTGTGGCAAAGAGTGCTTTCTGCATATTTCTCATTTCATCACACTGAATATTTTTAAAAATGTGCTTACAGGTTGAGATTTAATTAAATAAATAAAAATCACTGCTTCATCAAGGCATGGAGTAAAAAATCACTTGTTTCCTCTGAGGGTGTGATTGCGAAGGATGCAGTGACTGCTGGTATAAGGAGACAGCAGTTTTGCCCATCCTTGTTACTGCACCATATTTGCAAATGTGAACATGCTGAAAAATAAACATAAAATCCTAATATTATTATAAACATATTTGACCTCATGGACCCCGTGAGTCTTGAAGACCTCCTTTGGTCTTCTCATGGATCACACTTTCATGGTAATGCTTAGAAAATGGCAAAGAAATAATATTTTTATTTTATTTTTTAGTTCTTCCATTTTATTTTTTTTTTGCTGTAGATTGCTTTTTTTCTTAAGAAATAATATTTTTAAATAGTACTTTTCTCTTGGTGGTAAAAATATGGAAGATATTTTATCTTTTAGAATATTTTTATTATGTTCTACTATGAGTTCATGTTATTTTCATGAAGAAGAAAAGAATATTGTGATTCAGATTCTTGCTTGTAAACTGATAGGCCTCTAAATAGGAGAATAAAGTTTAATAAAGGATACATGTTTTTTTTCTAAGTGTGCAAGATATTTGGGCATGTTTTGGCTGAAAGTGAGTGATGTGGAGGAAGCTAAGTCTAAAGATAAAGAAGAGGGTATCACTGACAAAAAAGGTCACAGGTGACAAGAGGGCAAGTGAGGCAAAGTATATGGCCCATTTACATAGACACACAATCATTTAGGGACATGGGAAGACAGGTGCTTCTACTTACGTTCTTTTCAGATGGTCTTAGGGTAAATAAATGGAATGAATGTCCATTGAACATGTATGTGAAAGAGAGAACTGAGGTGTTGAGAGTCCTCTAATCAGGACAGGCAATATAAAGCATGGGATCTAGTACAAAAAGAAAACGGGGACTCCTTGTTCCAAAATTATTAAGAATTTCAAGATGGCTAGTACGTGTGAGGCCCTCCGAAAGACAGGAGGCTGCCGGGTTGCTACAGAGGCTGCATATTCATGAACCCATACTAGTCTAACAATCTAAATGTGTTTTAGAGCCAAAATTCTGTCACAGTGTATTTCATTCCCTGAAAAAATTCAAATATTTTCCTCCAGTAACATAATAAAAAATATAATAAAACAACAGGATATCTGCCAAATATGGGCTGCTTCTTGAAAAAAATTTTTTTTTGCTCTTTGGGGCTTTCAATAAAGTCAAAAAATATCAGAGCTTCATTTGTGGAAATGAACATTCAAAAGATCATCCTCTGTAACGAGTATTTCTAAACTTGACATGTTATGTTTGAAGTTTGTTCATTAAATATTTTCTCAGTTTCACACCTTTGTAGTTTAGAATAATCAGTCATTTTGGCATGTGTTTCCAAATGTAACATTGGCTGTTGTATCTTCAGATTTAAGTGTTTAGTAATGTAATGCCACTGAATATCTTGAAACATAATTTATCAGGGAATAAGTGTAAAGATTTTCAGAAAAATAAAGCAATCATATAATAGGTATTCAATAATAAAAAGAAAATAAAATTTATATGTATTTGTACTTTAATCTATACATTGTTCTTTCAATGTGGAAAAATTATTTTCTGCTTTCTTTTTTCTTTTCTTTAAAAAAAGTGGTTGGAGTCAAATCGTGTTGTCTTCTGGTAGATCAGTTACAAAATGTCCTTATTTCTAAGGACAGAAAATCAATTCCATGAAAGGGTGATGAATGAGACAGGATTCTTAAAGTTGATCTCCTGCCCTTTTTTGTATGTAGTGAACCACTTTAACTGATGGCAGGTGTTTCTTTTTTAGGTACATTTCCTTTAATAAGGGTATATTTTTTTATTTAAAATTTTTATTTTAATGAAATTTATTTTCTTTCTAATGTTACAAGCAATACATGTTCATTGCAGATAACTAGAAATACATACAAGCATAAAGTAAAAATTAATAATCACCCATAATCCCCACCCCCCAGAGACAATCATCATTAGCATTTTGATACATTTCTTCCCTGAGTCTACATGTTTATTTCCAATTTAGTTATAATTAGCCTGCATCTCTCTGTTAGTTCCAGGTATATATAGCATAGTGATTAGATATTTTTACACCTTACAAAATGATCACCACGATATGTCTAGTTACCACCTGTCACCATGCAAAGATATTACAATATAATTGACTACATTTCCCATGCTGTACATTTCATCCCTGTGACTCATTTTTTTTTTTTTGAACTGGAAATTTGTACCTCTTTAACTCCCTCACCTGTTTCACTCATACCCTAATCCCACCTCCTCTCTGGTAACCAATTGTTTGTTCTCTGTATCTATGAGTCTGTTATGTTTTGTTATGTTTCTTTAATTGTTTTGATTTTTAGATTCCACATATAAGTGAAATCATATGGCATTTGTCTTTCTCTTTCTGACTTATTTCACTTAGCATAATACCCTCTAGGTCCATCCATGTTGTCTCAAATGGCAAGATTTTATTATTTTTTATGGCTGAGTGATACTCCACTTTTGTGTGTGTGTGTGTGTGTGTGTCAGTATATTAATATCTTCTTTACCATTCATCTGTCGACAGACCCTTAGGTTGCTTCCATGTCTTGGCTCCTGTAGATAATGCTGCAGTGAACATAAAGTTGCATTTATCTTTTGGAATCTATGTTTTTGTTTTCTTCAGAAAGATACCCAGAGGTGGAATTGCTGGATAGTATGGTAGTTCTATTTTTAATTTTTTGAGGAAACTTGGTACTGTTTTCCATAGTGGCTGCACCAATTTACATTCCCATAAATAGAGTACAAGGGTTCCCTTTTTTCCACATCCTTGCAACACTTGTTATTTGTTGTCTTTTTGATAATAGTCATTCTGACAGATGTGAAGTAATTTCTCATTTGGTTTTGATTTACATTTCCCCAATTATAAGTGATGCTGAGCATCTTTTCAAGTGTCTGTTGGCTATCTGTATATCTTCTTTGGAAAAATGTCTATTTAGTTCCTCTGCCCATTTTGTAATTGGGTTGTTTGATATTTTGATGTTGAGTTGTATGAGTTCTTTGTATATTTTGGATATTATCCTGCTGTCAGTTATACCGTTTGCAAATATCTTCTCTCATTCAGTAGGTGACCTTTCATTTTGTTGATAGTTTTCTTCACTGTGAAAAGCTTTTTAATTTGATGTCGTCCTATTTGTTTATTTTTGCTTTTGTTTCCCTTGCCTAAGGATACATTACATATCCAAAAAATATTGCTAAGGTCAGTGTCAAAGAGAGTACTACCTGTGTTTTCCTTCTAGAAGTTTTGTGATTTCAGGTCTTTCATTTAAGTCTTTAATCCATTTTGAGTTTATTTTTACATACGGTATGAAAACATTTGATTCTTTTATTGAGGGGGCTGTCTTTTCCCCACTGTATATTCTTGCCTCCTTTGCACAGGTTAATTGACCATGTAAGTGTGAGTTTATTTCCAGGTTCTCTATTCTTTCCATTGATCTTTGTGTCTGTTTTTGTACCAATACCATACTGTTTTGATTACTGTAGCTTTGTAGTATAGTTTGAAATCAGGGCAAGTGATACATTCAGCTTTGTTCTTCTTTCTCAAGATTGCTCTGGTTATTTGAGGTCTTTTGTGTTTACATACAAATTTTAGAATTATTTGTTCTAGTTCTGTGAAAGATGTCATTGGTATTTTGTTAGGAATTGCATTGCATCTGTAGATTTTCTTGGATAGTATGTTCATTTTAACAATGTTGATTCTTCCAATCCATGAGCACAGTATATTTTTCCATTTGTTTGTATTATCTTCAGTTTCTTTCATCAGTGTCTTATAGTTTTCCATGTACAAGTCTTTTACCTCCTTGGTTAGATTTATTTCTAGGTATTATATTCTTTTTGATGCAGTTGTAAATGGGACTGTTTTCTTAACTTCTCTTTCTGATACTTTGTTGTTAGTATATAGAAACCCATCAAACTTCCATATATTAATTTTGTATCCTGCAACTTTACTGAATTCATTGATGAGTTCTAATAGTTTTTTGGTGGGGTCTTTAGGATTTTCTGTATGTAGTATCATGTCCTCTGCAGACAGTGACAATTTTTACTTCTTCCTTTCCAATTTGGATTTCTTTTTCTTGTGTCATTGCTGTGGCTAGAACTTCCAATACTATGATAAAGAAAAGTGATGAGAGTAAGCATCCATCTCTTATTCCTGATCTTAGAGGAAATACTTTCAGCCCTTTGCCATTGAGTATCATGTTAGCTGTGGGCTTATCATAAGGAGCCTTTATATCAAGGGTATATTTTAAAAATTCAGTAGGTGCGTTTATTCAGTCTGAAGATTTGCAATCCTATTAAGCCTACTTTTTTATTGAAGTATAGTTGATTTACAATACTGTGTTTCAGGTGTACAGCAAAGTGATTTAGTTATACATATATGTGTATATATATTCTTTTTTAAAAATTATTTTCCATTACAGGTTATTAAAAATTATTGAATATGGTTCCCCTATTTTTAAGTTAGTAATGTTTGTATAAGAACAACATACACATTTTTAATACAATAAAAAATTGAACAATACCTAAAAGTTCTTTGAAATGACATGTATTAGATATGTAACTGTATCACAATAGGAAAAATGTTGGGTTTCAGAAAGAAACCATGTTCCATCACTTTTGAGATATATTTCTTTTTTTTTTTTTTTGTGGTACGTGGGCCTCTCACTGTTGTGGCCTCTCCCGTTGCGGAGCACAGGCTCCGGACGCGCAGGCTCAGTGGCCATGGCTCACAGGCCCAGCTGCTCCACGGCATGTGGGATCCTCCCGGACCGGGGCACGAACCCATGTCCCCTGCATTAGCAGGCGGACTCTCACCAACTGCGCCACCAGGGAAGCCCGAGATATATTTCTGAGAAATCTATTTAATATTTTCCTGAGGACTCTGTGTAAAAGTGAGCAATATATTTGTGAAACTGAGTTTTGGTTTAACTAGAGAGGGGCTTTATTTACTTCCTCATGAATGAATTTAACTATTTTTAGTTAACGTTTCATAGGTTTCAGATCATACAACTTATACTAAGCCAATAATCAAGCATGGATTAATTTTTTTTAAGCATTTATTTGTAATTAACAAACACGTAGTACTTATTATGTAGTATGCTCTTCTAAGCCTTTCATAAATATTAACTCATATAATTCTCATAACAACCCTGGATGAAGGTACTGTTATAATCTCCATTTCACAAGTGAAGCAAAAAGAGGATAAGTGGCAGTGTCCCTCGAAGTCAACAATAACCATTCTGTGTTATTAGAACTCAGGATAGTGTTTACCTTACCAAGTGATTAAAAGGGTTACAAGAGGGGTTTCTTGGGCTCATGCCATTGTCTCTGAATATGGTTACTGTTCCTAGGTTTGTTCACCTTGGGAAAATATGTATAGGTATACACTTAAGATAAATATACTTTTATTTCTCTATATTAGTCTATATATTATTATACATTATTGGTCAGTAAACTGTTGGGGAAAAAAGAGTTCAAAAGTCTTGCTCAAGATTATACAATTTACAAATGGCAGAGCCGAGATGTGAACCCAGGCTTGTCTAGGCTGTTAATCACAATGATGGTAGGATATATTTTAGAGATACTGATTTTTGTTTTTCTCTTTGAATTTTCTACACTTGGGCCTTTCCCATTGCTCCACCTAGATAACAAGACCGCTAGTATTTCCCTGCCTCAGGTATTTTTGCACGTTTGAATCAAAATTTCAAGAAGACAACAATTTTCTCTGACTTTTTTCCTGTATGTAAAAACATAAGGACATTGAAGAAATAAATTGTATAGAGGAGAGACAGAAGAGATTGTCTCTTCTATCTATGAAGTCGGTAGTTCCCATACTTTATAAGGACCTCTTCCCTCTTCTAAAGCAGTGTTCAGAGATGATGGCAAGACTTCAATGGGGATGACTATTGGTGAAACGAAGGTAGCTGAACCCAGGGCCCCAATATTCACAGCTTTTACAGCCAAGGGGCTTCCAGGGACCACTATGGCTTTAATCAATGAGGATGTCATCAGTGACCATAACTGGGTAGATATTAAATGCATTTCTTTCACTTTCTAGGCATTATTTGAACCTGTAGATTATTTGAATCAGTTGTACATTTTTTGTGTGTGCATTTAGTTTACTGAAAATCATTGCTTTGGGAAAAAATAGGGAGTAGAAAAAGAAAATTTAATCATAGATATTCCTGTATTTTGTATATGTATAAAATACAGGAATATCTATGCTTAAATTATATATATGTGTGTATGTATATATAAAGCACATGTGTGAGAGATCATCTTAATCAAGAGATTTTTTTGGTTATTTTCCTAATACACATTTTCATGTTTAGCGTAAAATAGGAAATGAATAATTGTAAATGAATGACCAAGGTACTGGTTTTGAGGTTTTAAAAAATAAATTCTCATTTGTATATTTGGAATAGGCCTTTTTCATTGACCTGCTTTTTTTATCAGTTTTGTGAATGTAATGAAATTTCTGAGGCTAAGTACAAATATCTGCAGTTTAAATTGACTTTAAAGAAAGGAGTTCTAAATTTCTGCCAGTCTTGAACATTTAATATGTGTAAGACAGATCTCCTGATTTCAGGAATAGTAAAGAATACATAGCATCAACAGGCCGAATCATGCTGTTGTGTACTAAAGAAAAGAAAGAGAATGGTAGATTCTCTCAGGCTGCTCCTGATTATTAGGATATCACTGGGGAAAATAGGAGGTAGGAAACTCTATTAAAAGTAGATCATTCACACATATTGCAAATATCATGACACTTCAGGGTTTTTTCCAAGTCTGTGCACTCAGCATTGGAGTCAGGGTAATAGTTGCTTTTTGTCAACTGAAGCCAGCACTAGTGGCTTCTGGCTGAGTTTAGAATTAATTATTTAGCTAGTCCAGCTCCAGAGTCGCTTGGTATGGTATATTCTCATTTTGGCCCAGAGGCATAAAATCACAAAAACAATAAGTGCAGTGTAGAAATTGGTAGAAAGCCTCAAGGTGGCTCTTGGGAGAATCACTGCAAACTATACATAGTTGCCTGGTCTTGAATTTTAAGCTCACTGGGTGCCAGAGAACTGTTAACACTTTGTAATTTTGGCCACTAGAGGCAATTTTGTTGTTTGTTTGTTTGTCTGCTTCAAGGAACCAAAGTTCATCAGTGAGTCAAAGACAGTTACTGTCTATAATGCACAACAAGTATGATTGGATTGTTTTCCATGTTTCCTTCTCTGTGCCCAGCTTGCTCTCAGAGCCTTCACTGTCTCCTCCTGCTGAGCCTCTGACTCTGTAGACTTTCTGTCTATCCCTGAGGTTTTGAAGCCTGCAATACAAGACTTTAAAAATACCTTCTTCTCTTCCACAAGAAGCACCGGGATTTATGTTCACTCTCAGAGTATTGGGCCTGATAGCCTCCTTTTCTCTCTTTGTAAATACAAAATACATGAACAAAACTATATTGGATATGGAACTTTAATTTTTTTTCCCTAGAAAGTAAACTTGATGGGTTTTATATACAGGAAAATACTTTTTAGAGATAAATTTTCCATTTGGGTTTTTGCCCAGGTTCACTTTTTTCAATATCATATACAAGATCAAAAGAATTCAGGAAATGTTTTATGAGGTGTAGCCCTAGGTGGTAGAATGAAAAATAAGGTAAATTACTATGACATAATAGTAGGGGGATTAAAAAAGAGCAAAATGACTTGATACTACTACTTAAAGGGAGAATAGGGCAACTTTGAGTGAGGAATTTTATCTATATTCTGCCCCAGAACTTCACTGAACCTATTTACACTATGGTAACCTCTGAGTTTCTAGGAATCTTATCCAATGGATTCTTTTTTTTTCTTTGTCATTTTCTTTTACTTACTTCTTTTGAGTAATTTGACAATGTGGACACTCTTCATCTTGAAATTCTTTTTCCTCTTGCAACTTATTCCCTCAGTTTCTTTTGGTTCCCTTCTTATTCTCTGACCACTCCCTCCTATGTCTCTTCAGTAGATTTATTTTTCTCCACCCATGTCTTAAAAAATTCTATTTCCAAGGATTGAAGCCTAGGCCTTCTTTTCCTTCTATTTTATTGCTTTACTCAGGCACTCTTGTTCATGTCTGTTCTTTCATCTACTAATTTATAATGATGAACCCAAATTTATATTTTGATCCAGGATTTTTTCATGTGCTTTAGAATTATATATAAAACTACCTTTTATATATTTCATATACTCTTCAGACTCAGCATTTCAAAAATAGGAATCAGTGCCTTCCTCTATCTCACCTGAGATGCTTCTACTGCATTTCTTCTCTCATTTTGTGGCACAGACACTGATATGATGGGCCTGACAGTCATCTTACCTGCCAACTCTTTCTTCATTCTTATACTTTGCTGTAAGTCATACTATTAATGCTTGTTAATTCAGTATCATATTTGGTCCCATGTTCACCCTCTCTATCCCCATTGACAATGACTTATTTCAAGCCTCCTTCATTACTCATTTGACCCTTTAGCAATTCTGATTCACTCTCTCCAGTCCTGCCCTCTCCAATCTATCTTCCATATGGCAATAAGAGCAATCTTTCTAAAATGGTAATTTGAAATCATTCCCCAGATTTCCTGTCTCAGTGGCTTCCGAAGTCTATAAAATATGATTCGTATTTCTTATGTGTGCATGCATGTGGGTATGTGTGTTGGAATTAAGTCTGGGACTTGAATTCATATCACCAGATTGTGGTGATGGGGGGAGGGAACCTATAGTCATCAACCATATCTATCTATTGGGGACTGATTATCTTCTCCCCAAATTAATAAATGTAAAAATCCAAAATGATTAGGTCAGCCCACAACACAGGTTAAGGAGTTTGTATTTAATTTTTAAGAAAAAGGGAAATCACTAAAGTTTTTGAGCTGGGTGATTACTTTGTTGGTTAGTACATGATGCTTTTGAGTCACAGAAAAGGATTACTCACTGATAGAAAATTAGCTTAAACTCTTGCTAAACTTGGTGAAGTTTTCTGTATATAAATGTGTATCTGAGCTCTATGAGTTCATGTTGATGTATTATCCCAAATTCATAAGTATTTCTACTATGCTTACTTCTAATAATAATCATAAGAGCAAACAGATCTCAGAACAAATATTACTGGTTTTCAAACTTGGGAGTTTCCTGTGTGAAATCTGAAACTGGCCTCCATACATGGAGGGCAAGGAAAGACCAAAGAAAGAGGCAGACCACTCTAGATTGGTAGACAGCAGGCTTAGTAAAAAAGGGAACTTACTTATGAGGCTTATCTTGGGCAGCCACAAGATGAGTGTATCTCCAAACCTACCACCAGAATCTTAAGTTTATAAAGGGGCCTTTACAGGGTTCAGTCACACAATCCAGATGGTCGGAACAACACACTGGTCTCTCAGGTCCATGTCTTTGAAAACAGCTCCCACTGTGGGAATGATGGGCAGAGTGCACATTCCAAGGACAGGGAAGGGGGTAAGAAGCCCAGATTGCCCTGGTCTTGGTCTCAGGTCAGCTGGTAGTCATGTCCTCTCAGTGATCTCCTCCAACTCTTTATCCTTTGTGACTAGCTCTAGCAATCTTATATGTCCTCCTCTTTTGTAATGTGCCCTGAGCAATTCATCAAGGGGTTTTACAAGCATGGAGGTGGCTCCTTTCGTGACGATCTGGTTGCTTTGGAGGCAGATACCACAGCAGCAATAGAGGCACATGCGGTACAAAGCACAGATCAAGATGATACCCAAAATAAGTAACAATTATTTTCATCAAGAGCCCCATGATCCAAATTGCTAATTTATCAAGTTCCCTAGGCTGGGGGTGAGATCACTCAGGGTGATTTTATGTTTTTGTATGATTTAATAATGATGATACGACTAGACTCATCAAGTATGAGCATGTTAACATTTTGCTTGGATAATGGCACAGGTGCCTCCTTGAGAGACAGTAATAACGTTCAAGGTCATCTTATTTTGGACGATGGCTTTTTTTCATTAGAGACATTTTAGCGTTCAGTAAAGCCAGGCTTTGTTATCATTTAAACCTAGTTAGATGAATTTAGTAAGGGCTTCTATGTGTGTTATATTGTCTTTGAGGTCAATGGAGGGAACATTGCAGCCAAATGATCATAACAGTGGAAAACAGGATATGTTCATCTTGCTTTAGGAGAGGGAGACGGGCAATTTTTGTTATCCTGGGGCTGATTTTTCCCTGTGCCCAGGGAAAACTCAGGGTGTATTGGTGCAACTATCCATGTGTGGAAGTCATGGCCAAAGATTTGTACCATATAATCATTGAGCTCTATTTGGGATGAGCTATTGAGCCTCTACCATGTGAAGGTAAATTGATCTTATGATTCAGTGGCCAGGAGTCTTTATGACTTTAATGCATTTGTGGTCATATCATGAACACTATGCAACTAATTGATGAATAATTTTGTCTGTTTGTTTGTTTTGGACTTTAACATTTAGATTACTTTAAGGCATTATTCTTCAAACTATTGTAATGCCAAAAATGTGGGTGTTCTTGTATTATTTCTCATTCATCTCTGTACTTATTACTGATGTCTTTGTTTTCTCCATGCATACTTAATTGTGGAGTGAGGGTATTGGATACATCAAACTTGGTAGTTCTTTTTCCCCAATATTCAGAAGACGTTCCCAAAAGCTCCAATCCAGGAGAGGTTTTGCAATAGTTACTCTGAAACCAGTTCTCCCCTTCTGCTACCATCCTACAACAGATCAGGAGGATTAGGCAGCCAAATAAATGAAAAATAACAGTGAGTGAGACTAGCTTTCCCAACTATATTTCTTTATTCTTGTGGTTTTGACAAATTTGATCAATGCTAAATTTCTCTGTTGTGGAGTAACGAACATACAAGCATGAATATAACTTATGAAATGATTAAAATTCAATTAAAGTTAAAACACCAAGTTACTTTGTGTCAAAGCCTTAACAAAATTTAAAATTTACTTTACTACTTTCTGTTAAGCTCCAGATGTGGGAGCCATAGTTATACTTTAATAACACTAGGCTATGTTATGTATTTGTCTTAAATGTGTCAACCTGTTGGGAAGAAAAAGTGTCAGAAAAAGATGTTAATATTTCCGTCTCTGACAAGCTGTCTACCAAATGACTTTCCTATGACAATAAATAGGCTTTGCCTGACATGTTTATTTACATGCTATTTAATATACCTTGCATTGAAAGGAGAAAAATAACTTGAATCAGTGCCAGATTACTTTGCTCTATGCATATAAGAAGATAAATTCAAGATCTCTGATACAAAATAACACTAATCTTTCACTAGTGAATGAGAACCACAAATTCTTCATGCCTTACTTTCCTTTGTTTTTCACTTTAGGGGAATCCTGTTCTTGTTTTCTCTTTTTGAAGTGAATGAAGTTACTGAATAAATAGAGAAAAACAAATATGATAAAATTCTGGAATTCACTGTACAATGGTTTTTCCCCTTTCACAAGTTTGCAAATAATAAATTTATCAGAATATAATTATGGATGACATTTTTCTTTTTTTTATATTTCACCATTCATTATTTTGGAAAAGTTGTTTTAGATTTTTGATATTTTAGAACTCATACAGCTTCTAAGGTTAAAGACCAGCATCAGAATCTTAAAATGTACATTATTAATTTTTTTCATAAAAATTTCTTCTTAGATGCAACAAGATTGCTTTTATAGTTCAAAACAAAATGATCTGAGCAGGTGCTTAAATTTAACATAATCTGGAGCTTTGTGGAGGTAAATTATATATTTAAAACAATTCTTGTTTGATAGCAATTTCAGAATTCGCTGAAATATCTATTAACAACAATATAGCACTTTGATGATATGTTTTATAAATGACCAATATTAAATAACTATAAGAAGCCTTTTCAATGAATATAGTAAAGAAAAGGGGTTCTGGATTGCTGTTGCTGGAAAAAATATGGAGGTGGACAATGTAAACACTGCCCAAAACAGCCCTGAGATCCACCATCTTGATCTCATTATATTCAGACTTTGGATATAAGGTAAAAGTTTAAACAGGTGACCTAAATTGGCTAACTGGAGACCAGTAAGGTCAGTATAGGTAATAAAACCTCTACCACCACAGTAAGTCTCTTATATCAGCAAAAAGGTATTTTTGCAAATAAATAAATTCATTAGTACTTTATAGTATATTACACTTTTATATTTCTTAAGGTATAAATAACCATGGAAAGATATATTGTAAAATTAAAGGAAAGGAAAAGTGAAACTAGTTACACTCCTTCCTGAGAACCTTAAATTTTGCTGGAATATCAACATTCTTCTTGTGTCTGAAAGTTTGGTGTGAATATTTGTAAGGCAGAATGTATTTCCCAGTTAGTCCACACATATCTGTGGTCTTCTTTATATCATACCTGAGACATTTCTCCAGAATTTTGTCCAAATCATCAACAATGAGATCATTTTCATCACTATGTCAGATTGACATGGACAAATCATATCATCACTACCTGTGTAACTATTTGTGTCAGCACACAGATATTATTTCAATGACTTTTTTCTTCACTAGAAAGTTAGGCAACCTATAAGAAATTTGGGTGAACACTTAAGACACCTTTCTTGAAATTAAAATTAACTCAGGAAAATACAGCATTAGCAATCCTGAAAAATAATATTATTATGAGTTTATTTGAAGAGTCTCAACTTTATTATTTTAATCTCAATTCAAATTAATGGAAAATAAAATTCGTAGACAAACCAGGCAGAATGCAAACCATTGAAATACATTTTAATCCCAAAACTGAGACTTATTTTCTGTTGGTGGCCTCATTTGAACTCTGCAATTTTCTCTTGCCATTTAATGGCAGTGCAGAATACTGGCAGCTGCCTTGCATCAGAATTGTAAGCTGTCAAGGTAAGTAAAAAGTAGGTATGAAACCTGATAACTTTGGTCAATTACAGGAACAGTTCTCTAACTGCAATTATGTACTGAGCAAAGAGTTCACAGCATTAATTCAAAAGGTCCAATGCAGATTGTTGAGGCTTGCAGTCCTTTGGGGGAATTCTTATGTTACTGAGCAGGCTTTTGAGCCCATATTTATCCAAAGCGACAGTGCTTTCATCTTGAAGTTTCACAGTGCATCTCCATTTCAGCTGACACACACACACACACAAAAGAAGATCCATCTTTGTAGCCATCGAAGTAATCATGCTTGGCTTTTTCTGCTTTGCAGTGCCAGAGATCAACATTTTGCTACATGCGTTACTGACAAGTGTTGACACTAAACTGTGCAAATTAAAACTGTCTAATAGACCCAAAAGAAATTCAGAAAAAGCTACCTTCCTAATGGCGTTGTCTGGCATATCCAACACTGAATGTAAAAATCCTTAAGAGTATAAACACAGAATGAATATACACAGTTAGTACTTGGCTGCCTGATACAATCTTTTGTTGCTTTCTAAACTTAATAGTAGGACAGATTTTTTTCAAATATATCTGTATTTATGTGTACATTTAAAGCACATCTACCACCGTATATCTCTCTTAACATACAGTTATATGTACATTTTAAACCTCTGCTGATACTTTGATCCAATAATTAACTACAGGGTTCAGCTGACCACGTGAAATTAGTTTGAAGCTTTGTGGGGGTATTTGAAATCGGTTAAGCTCTCAGATTTGCTTGTCTTTAGTGACATAGGACTGCTGTCTACAAATTATCACCATCCACATGTATCCCACTCCCACTGTATAACAACATTGACAGCTACTCAAGTTATTTGTTTCTTTATTTGTTTTGTAGGGGAATTTGCACTTTTACAGACGTTTGCTTCAAACTATTTAATAAAAAATAGGAAAACGTATAAGAAGGTAGAGTGATGTGAGTTCTTCTGTATTCTCTTGTGGCTCATACGAGGTTATGATAGCAGATAGAGCCCAAATGTAGGTTCATTTCACCTAGTACTTTTTTAGAAAATACTATTTAACGAACTTTTTCCATTTTTGTATTTGTATATAAAATCTATTTTATTTCTCCAATGATTCCAGACAGTAACACAATGTGTTTTTCAAATCTTTCTCTTTGTGTTGAGAAATTCATGTATATTCCTGCAGTTCATGAAGGACCCTAAACAAACAAGTTTCAAGTTTCTAAAGAATAGTTATAAATAATGAAAGAAAAATATTTTTTTCACGCTATGGGAAAATTTGTTGAAAGTAACCTTTTAGCTTTGTAGAACATAGCAATCAATACTTGATTATATTTTTGCCAGCAAAATATTCTTGCAACCTGTTCACTACACAAAATTATTACTATATATTTTTTATTTTTTGCAGATAGTTCTTTTGGCACTGTTCAAAACAGTGAAAAGAGTGTGCTACATGATAGCAACTTTTCTTGTTGAGACAGCTCTTGTTGAGAGTTCAAAATTATAATTAATTTTCACACATAGTAGGACTGAGATTATGCTTAGGAAAAACATGTTGCTTCATTTTAAAACAATGCAAAATACAAACAAAGCAAGCATTGCAAGCCAGAAAGGAAAATACCCAAATAACTGTTGCTGGGAGGGATCTAAAAGCCCAGTGCAGTGGTTCACGTGAATATTACAACCAGTTACAGGCTTAACGTCTAGGGTTTTTAATTGCCAGCATGGGGACAGGAGGTGAGTTTCCAAATCTGTTTGAGTAGAAACCAAAACTGAGCCCCATACATAAAGCCAAAAATCCTCAAGTACTGCTTCCTCCGTGAAATGGAGACTAGAAAAAATGTCATTAGCCCGGAGAACCAATGTCACCAACACAAAACTGGAATACCAAGCAGGTGCCAAGTGATGATATGGAGTCTAATTTCACACGACATAGATGGTAAGGGAATTCTCATGAGAAAAGTAAAATTAGTCTAGATTCTTTGAAAAGCTTATAACCCTAACAGGAACAAGTGTTACGAACTGGGACACTTTTGATAAAAAGGGAGAACCACACACATCATTAGATAACCATAAATAGTTACACCTATACCAGGAAGCAAACTGCTATGAGTGAGACCTAGCTGATATAAAAACAGAAGGTTTATACACTAAGAAGTTTCTGAGAGTGTAAATCAAGTGTATTTGTTTTTTTTCTAAATTTTAGTTTTGTTTAGTTGTGGGCCTCTCACTGTTGTGGCCTCTCCCGTTGAGGAGCACAGGCTCCGGACGCGCAGGCTCAGCGGCCATGGCTCAAGAGCCCAGCCGCTCTGCGGCATGTGGGATCCTCCCGGACCGGGGCACAAACCCGTGTCCCCTGCATCGGCAGGCGGACTCTCAACCACTGCGCCACCAGGGAAGCCCAGTTTTCTTTTTATTGGAGTATAATTACTTTACAATGTTGTGTTAGTTTCTGTAGAACAAAGCTGTATGTATACATATATCCCCTCCCTCTGGAGCCTCCCTCCCACCCTCCCTATCCTACTCATCTAGGTCATCACAGAGCACTAAGCTGAGCTCCCTGTGCTATACAGCAGCTTCCCACTAGCTGTCTGTTTTACACATGGTAGTGTATATATGTCTATATTACTCTCTCAATTCGTCCCACCCTCCCCGCCCCCCCTGTGTCCACAGTCCATTCTCTACATCTTTGTCTCTCTTCCTGCTCTGCAAATAATCAAGTGTATTTGAAATGATCTAAGAGAAAGGAAAGAAATCATTAAATAAGAATGAGATTTATTAAAAATAGATTTTTTTAATTAAAAAAAACACCAGATATTTTAAACATTAGATTATAATCTAATAATGCTGAGTAAAGCATTAGTGGGCTTAATTAAGTGGAATATAGATATGCAATCACTGAATATAGATTAGTGAGGGAAAGAAATAGAAGATGTGAAAATAAATTTGAAAAATGCAGGAGTGCAGGCAAAGCTCCAGCCTTTATCTGTTAAAATTTGCAGAAGCAGGGAATTGAGAAAATGGTGAATGTGCAATATTCTAAGATAGTTTGTTAAAGCTTTTCCAGAATTGAAGAAAGACAGGAGTGCTCAGATTGAAGGTTATACTAAGTTCCAAGCAGCACAAATAAAAAGTAATGCCCCACAGACACACTGTGGTACAGAGGCTGAGCATCAAAGACAAAGGGGCACTGCGGGTCACTTATAAAGAATCAGATAGTAGCATCAGTAAAAGTCAGGTGACAGTGCAATAATTGTGAGGAAAAACAAAGACAATTTCAGACTTAAAATACTGAGTTGCTGCTCACAGAGGCTCACTGAAAATTCTTACATAATGTTTACTTCAGCAATAAAACAAACAAAAAGCACCCAGATGAAGTAGATGCAAAGTAATTGTACACAAAGAAACTAGTAAAAGTTGTTACATCTAGATAGGTATTGATTGGAATTAAGAAGAAATTCGGGGCTTCCCTGGTGGCGCAGTGGTTGGGAGTCTGCCTGCCGGTGCAGGGGACACGGGTTCGTGCCCCGGTCCGGGAAGATCCCACATGCCGCGGAGCGGCTGGGCCCGTGAGCCATGGCCGCTGAGCCCGCGCGTCCGGAGCCTGTGCTCCTCAACGGGAGAGGCCACAACAGTGAGAGGCCCGCGTACCACCAAAAAAAAAAAAAAAAGAAAAGAAAAAAAAAAACCAAAGCAAAATATGGTTAATTAGAAACCACGAAAGTAAGTCATAGAAACTATTTCACAGTGCCAGTCATAATAAACCAAAAAGTCTTCCTAATTTAAAGCAGAAACTTTCTGAATGAAGAATTACAACCCAACAATGTGAAAATTATAAGGCACCTAAATGTCTGTCAATAAGAGGTTGGCATAGAAAATTGTAGTACACTTGTAATATGGCACAGTATTTACATAGTATTTACAGTGAATGAATTGGATCTACGTGTACTGACATAAGATAAACCTTGGAAACAATTTAAAGAGAAGGAGGTAAGATGAGGATGATATATATGGAATAATACCTCAGTGAATAAAAATTAAAGTCCATACAGTGGCTTGCACAGCTTACATCATATGACTCCTGAGTATCCTTAGCTCTGCAAACTTCTCTTACCACTCTTCCCTTCAATTATTCTGACCTATTCACAACTGACCTTTTGTAGTAACTGAGTCAGTGTGTCTTCATTGATTGGATACTCAATTTTTAAATTTATATATTTTAAAACCATTTTATTGAAGTATGATTGACGTACAAAAAGTAAATTTTTAATGTATACAACTTGATGAGTTTGGGAATAAGTATAAACCCATGAAAGCATTACCACAGTTTATGACATAAACATATCCATTACCACCAAAAGTTTCCTCCTATCTTATTTATTTATATTATTATTTTTTAAAATTGTGTGATAAGAACACAAGATCTACTCTCTTAGCAAAAATTTAAGTTTACAATACAGTATTGTTAACTAGAGGCAGTATGCTGTGCAGGAGATCTCTAGAACTTATTCATAGTGCACAGTTGAAACTTTGTACTCTTTGCTGAATATCTCCCAGTTTTTCCTTACCCTCAGCCCCTGGAAACCACCATTCTACTCTCTGCTTCTATGAGTTTCACAATTCTAAATTCCTTGTACAAGTGGTGCCATGTAGTATTTGTTCTGTTTCTGGCTTATTTCACTTAGCATCATGTCATTCACGTTCATCCATGTTGTCCCAGAAGGTAGAGTTTCCCTCTTTTTTTAAGGCTGAATTATATTCCATTGTGTGTGTGTTTGTATGTGAGTGTGTGTGTGTGTGTGTGTGTGTGTGTGTCATATCCTTTATCCACTCATTAATTGATGAATGCTTCAGTTGCTTCCATGCTTCCATGTCGTGGCTATTGTGATTACTGCTGCACTAAATATGGGCATACCAATACCTTTGAGATACTGATTTCAATTCCTTTGGATATATACCCAGACGTGGCATTTCTGGGTCACATGGTGGTTCTATTTGCTAATTTGTTGAAGAATGTCCATACTGGTTTCCATGGTCGCCACACCAATTTACATTCCCATCAACAGTGTACAAGGGTTCCCTTTTCTGTACATCATTGCCAACACTTATCATTTTTTTAAATAATAGGCCTCCTAATTGATATGAGGTGATATCTCATTGTAATTTTGATTTGCATTTCCATGATTATTAGTGATGTTGCACACCTTTTATATACCTGTTGGCCATTTGGATGTCTTCTTCAAAGAAACTTTTATTCAGCTCCTCTGCCCATTTAAAAATAAGGTTATTTTTTTATTACTATTGAGTTGTAGGAGTTTCTTGTATATTTTGAAAATGAACACTTTATCAGATATGTAGTTTGCATATATTTTCTCCCATTACTTAAGTTGCCTTTCCATTCTGTGATTGTTTACATTGCTGTGCTTTTTAGTTTGATGTAGTTCTGTCTACTTTTGGTTTTTGTTGTCTGAGCTTTTGGTGCCATATCCAAAAAATCATTGCCAAGTCTGATGTCAAGAACTCTTTCTCTGTGTTTTCCTCTTGGAATTTTATGGTTTCACATATAATTTTGAAGTGTTTAATACATGTTGAATTGATTTTTGTGTATGGTGTAAGATGAGGGTCCAATTTCATTCTTTTGCTTGGATATATCCAGTTTCACAACATCGTTTATTAAAGACACTATCATTTCCCCATTGTGTATTTTTGTCACACTCGTGGAAGATTGGTTGATCATATATATGTGGCTTAATTTCTGGGCTCTTCTGTTCTGTTCCATTGGTCTCTATATCTTTTTGTATGCCAGTACCATACTGTTTTGATTACTATAGCTTTTATTTTTAGATTATCACTACATATTTTATTCTTTAAATGCTATTCTAAATGGGATTATTTTCTTAATTTCATTTTCAGATAGTTTGTTGCTAGCATATATAAACAAAACTCAGTTTTGTATGTTGATTTGTACCCTGAAACTTTGCTGAATTTTATTAAACTTTGCTAAGTGTATTAGTTCTAAATTTTTTGTGCAGTCTTTAAGGTTTTCTGCATATAAAACCAGGTCAACTGCAAACAGAGCCAATTTTATTTCTTTCTTTCTGATTGGGATGCATTTTATTTCTTTTTCTTACCTAATTGCTCTGGCTAGAACTTTCTGTACTATGTTGAATAAAAGTGGCAAAAGTGGGCATCCTTACCATATTCCAGAGCTTAGAGGAGAGGCTTTCAGTTTTTTACCATTGAATATGTTGTTAGCTGTGAGATTGTCATATATGGGCCTTATTATGTGGAGGTACATTCCCCCTATTTCTCCCTGTTGAATTTTTTTATCATGCATGGTTGTTGTTTTTTTTTTTTTTTTTTTTTAGTAACCGGGCC
>NW_020174712.1:5507647-5534723 GCF_003031525.2 Neophocaena asiaeorientalis asiaeorientalis | reverse complement strand
TGTGGGATCCTCCCAGACCGGGGCACAAACCCATGTCCCCTGCATCGGCAGGGGGACTCTCAACCACTGTGCCACCAGGGAAGCCCCGGCTATTGTATTTTATCAAATGCTTTTTCTTCATCTATTGAGATGATCATTTGATTTTTGTCCTTCATTTTGTTAATGCGGTGTATCACATTGATTGATTTGTGGATATTGAACCATCCTTGTATCCCTGGAATAAATACCACTTAATCACGGTGTGTGATTCTTTTAATGTATTGTTGAATTCAGTTTGCTAATACTTTGTTGAGGATTTTTACATTTTTTTTCATCAGGGATATTGGCATATAATTTTCTTTTCTTGCAGTATCATTACTGGCTTTAGTATTAGGATAACAATAGTAATGACAATAGAACCTGACACATCGTAAATATTAAATTAAAAGGTAAATATAATTATTATACCATTATAGTTACTTTTCTTAATAGCTGGTTAGTCTCTTCCTGATGATAGTCACAAAACATGGACAAATGAAAATATTGGTCTGGAATCCACGTACAACAAAAATCAAAAACTCTATAGAATACTGTGTCTATTTGGGTGCTTAGGAAAGTTAATGTTCATTTTAAAAAGAAATACATAGTGAAATCCTCAAAATTCTAAATAAATAAATTCACAGGGTAATTTGTTATTACAGGAAAGTGCCAATATGGGGAGACTCATGCATTTTGATGATACAAGTATATACTGATTGATAAGGTACACTTAATCTCATATTTCAGTAGCATTTCAGAGCTGTCAGTGGACTGCAAAATGCTTCTTCACCAGAATTAAATTGATTGTAATAATAGCATCTTTAACACCTTTTTGCCCACTGAGCTGTATGAGATATTGAATTATATGACTTTATGCAAATACCATCAAAGATACTTTTATTAACCTTTCAGAATACCGATCCCTGTGTTTGTTTGGCAATGCCTAATGGTGGCTGAGTTAATTAATTATCTGGGAAAAGTTCTTACTGCAATGCCTTGTCACAGCATATTTTACCTTTATTAGTGACATGATTTAACACCAAATGATCTATCACTGAGGATGCCTTTTAATAGGATAAAGATATGTTTTTAAATTTTACACCTAAATATTTAAATTGTCAATTTATGACTTCATAATATAAATAGATATAATATTGTTATCACATGTATATACATTTTCTTTAAACTCTGTGTTTTCTTCAGTGGAGTTTTGAAGGGTTCTATGGGAAGGGAGCAGAAGGTAAAGAAAAGATTTTATCTATTTAGAGTCATATGGCTTTCGATGGTCACCTTTTCTTCCAGTATACACTGGTTTTAATGTATATTAAAAATCCATTGAATATTTATCACTATTTGTAAAATTCTGTCCTAAAAGGAATATATGTATGTATCAGGAGTGAGGGTGACAGAGAAACCCAAAGGGTGATTAAAAAGTGATGGAGACTCATGGAGAAGAGAATGTGAGTGAAGATATGTCAATCATTGGCAGAATATGGGATTAACATTCCATGTTCCACTGGTGTTAAAGCACAGAATGACTTTAAATACTTAGAATTCTTGTGGAACTACCTGTGTCTGGGGACAGGAGAGAGAGATGGATGAAGAGAATATTTTAAAATTCTGTGCTAGTAACTTGACTAATGGTAGATATTCAAGACAGAAAGGAATATCTTTTTGAAAATAAGGAAACATAAATGGACACATTTATGAACAACAGTACCCACAAAATGTAACCAATAGCTATACCTTTCTTCATTGTGACTTAATTGTATGGACCAAGAGGCCCTGGTCAATAGCTGAGTTTGCACATAGCTTAATGACTCACAGATCCTGAAAGCCAAGAATTCTACTGAAGTGCTCTTCTACTAAGTCTATCACAAGCCATTTATTGATCAGTTGAATGCCTTCATTCATTAATTCATTCATTTATCATTTATTTAGCTACTGACTCATTCAGTAAGTAAAGGGAGTAAAGCAGTAATAAGATAGAGTGGAATCAGCAAAAGCTGATTAAATCATTTATTCTTGGGCTTCCCTGGTGGCGCTAGTGGTTGAGAGCCTGCCTGCCAATGCAGGGAACACGGGTTCGAGCCCTGGTCTGGGAAGATCCCACATGCCGCGGAGCGACTGGGCCCGTGAGCCACGACTACTGAGCCTGCGCGTCTGGAGCCTGTGCTCTGCAACAGGAGAGGCAGAGACAGTGAGAGGCCCGCGCACCGCGCACCGCGATGAAGAGTGGACCCCGCTCGCCGCAACTAGAGAAAGCCCTCGCACAGAAACGACGACCCAACGCTGCCAAAAATAAATAAATAAATTAAAAAAAAAAAAAAATCATTTATTCTTCACATTTAGAGTGTATTTCATATGCCAGGCACTGGGCCTGTGATTAATAAGTAATGCTCCCTTTCCTTCAGGCAAGTCACAGTATGAAAGAGGGCTGTGCATAAACACATATTTGAAAATTGGAATGAGAGATACAGTATACATACTTCTGCATAATGCAGTGAGGTCCAGTGGAAGGAGGGACCTACATTTTTGTGGGGCTCAGAAAGGACTTCAAAAAGATGACATAACTATGATATGTTTAGAGTGAAGAAACAGTATGGCAAAAGCACAGAGATAAAGATAACATTGTCACAACTGAACAATCCAGTAACAAAATGAATTTCAGGGAAGTGAATATAAAGTCATCAAAATAACCAAATGAATATGGTTACTTTAAAATGTCATTTTTTAGTGAAGCTATTTTGGTCATAAATAAAATATCCTATTTATTGTCTGCAATCTTACCTTTTATAAGAATGTGAAGGCGTCCATTTAAACTACTACCATTCTTACACAAAACTGTTATGGGGTGTTTCCACATATGTTAAGTAAAATTTTATTCAGATAATTTTAGTGCTTTTCATGAATTTTCTCCTCTCCTGAACTGTGATTTCTTCAAAAGCAGAAATGTAGGATTACTGTACTGATTAATGATTTCCCTCTTGTCACAACAGTTTTTCCCCACTGCCTGTCAGAAAAAAAAAGATAACTTTTGTGAAAATATTTAGTTAATGGCTAAGAACTTAAACAGAAGTTTATCAGTATTATCATGAATTTAGTGTATAACTTAGCCCAATTATATGTCTCTTGTCATAGGTGAGAGTGTGTCAGTTATACTCAATAAGACACAGTCTCACCTATGATAAGAGAACTAAAAACCTGAATTAAAGAGACATTTTCATTGCCCATAAAGCAAAGAAGGGAAAACAAATAAAAAGAACTCTTGTAATCACCAATCCACAGAATGACCTTCAGTTTATGGCCTCACCATGACAGACATCCCATTAACCACAGGTAGAGCAAGGAAAAATAGCAGTTACAACTCTCACTGCATATTTTGTGGAGATGAATGTAGAGTAAATGAGAAAATATTAGTAAAACATTTTAAGCTGCTTTGTAGCAGGACACTATATAAATACAGAGCAATATTATTAGTCATTTTAATGAGTTGGGAATTTTTACTGCTTGAGAAAGTTTGAATTATGCTGGTCCTGCTTTGCTGTATGTTCTTTGCAGCACCACAAAGGTATTTTAAACTACTAACTTTCTATTATCTCTGAATATTGGGGATGTGGCTCTGTACTTAAGAGTTCCAAAGGGAGAGTTTGATATTGAATAGCTTTTGAATTCCATGGCTACGGGTGGCTGTGGTGAGGTGGATTATTTATTATTGCCATGTACAAACGAAAGTGACAATGAAAAAGGCAAATGCTGAACTAGAAAATAGAACCTTATGGTTGGGTTGGTGGCTGCAGAAATCCCAGGGCAAACCTTTTTATTATAATAACTCAGCAGTTCTTCTTCCCTTACTCTCTCAAGCAATAAAAGGCAAAGCAAATCATTACAGGTTCAACCAAAGAGCAAAGCTTTGGAGGATGACAATCCACTCTTCATTTCACATAACTGCAAAGAGTTATCTTGGAGCCCTGAATAGTAAGGCAGTGTTAAGCTTTTCTTAGGGAACTAGATTTTACCAATCTATTTCAGAAAGTGAAACTTCAGGTCTAAGTTTGTGTGAATATATTCAGCGGGGCACACTTTACATTTTCCTCTGGCAGATATACCAAAGTTGGTAGGGCTGCTAGAAGAAAAGAGACTTTGTAGTAAGAATATTTCTTATTATTTTAAGGACTGCAACACACAGTACTAAAAGGGTTTCTCCTTTGTGACTCTTCCTGCTTGAATCACATTGAAAATATAACAACTAGCATAAGAACTTCCCCCATTTTTCCTTGCCTTTAAGTTTCTAAAGATTTTGGCGCTCACCCTTTTTATATGGTCATTGGTCATATTTCTGTATCAATTGGATCAAGTCTTTTTTCCCATTATGTACCCTTCCATCTTCCATGCTAACTTACAACATCCACATTGATACCATTAACTTGGCTTCACATAGCTTTGACCTTCCCGAATCAGGAGAACTTTCTTTTGCTTCCCTTAACCGTCTCCCATGACTGATTACCAGACCACATCATCTCTCAGACTATTCAGTTTCTGAAACTGTAAACCCTATATCTACACCTGTTCCTTAAATGTGAGTCTTCCTTAGAGGTATGTTCTCAGCCCTATTCTTTCTGTTCTTGACTCACTTCCTGGCTTACGTTATTCAGGACTACAGTTTGGGGTACTAACCCACCTCATAGTCTAACATAAATAAGCACACGCTTGCTACACACACACACACACACACACACACACCCCTATACACCTTGTGGCTTATAGTAGTTTGTATGTCTAGTTATGATTTTCTTTGCTTTAATCTTACTTGGGGTTTATTGAGTTTTGGGGGCTTACAAATTTTAAATTTTCATAAAATTTGGGAAGTGTTTGGTCATAATTTAAATTTTGTTCTCTGCCCCATGTCTGTCTTCTATCTTTTGGGAATTTCAGTTACTGCTCTATTGGAAGGTTAAAAATTATTCCATGTATTTACTGATGGTCTTGTTTTTCTTCATTTTTTAAAATTTGTTCTTCATATCGGATAATTTCTACTTGTCTAACTTTGCGGTCACTGATTATTCTGCCATCTCAAATCTGCTGTTGTGTCCTCTAGTGATTTTTTTTTCATTTCCGGTATTGTGCTTTTCAATCTCTAGAATTTTCACTATCTCTTTCATAGTTTCCATTCTCATTGATATTTACTCACACTTAGCAATTTTTATTTATTATTTAAACATACCTTCCTTTGATTATTTGAACCTATTTATTATACATGTTTTGAAGTCCTTTTTGCTAAATTCAAAATCTGTGCCTACTCAAAGTTTCTATCGATGGTTTTTTTTTTGGTGGGGGGGCTGGTCTTTTGTATATTATATTTTTTGTTTGAATATTAAACATTGTAGACAATACCAGGTAGCAACTCTGGATTCTGTTTTGTCCTTCAGAGGGTTGTTAGTTTTGTTTCGTTTGCTTTGCTTTAATAATCAGTTAACTCGCCTGGACTCAACTGCAAAATAGTGTGCAGCCACTAACATCTCATATCAGACTTTTTCTTTGTGTTTTTTTTTTCTGTCTACCTTCCTGAGGTCTTTCATTCAGCTCTGTTGTTTAGTGATTATGCAATTATTTATGCAGAGGTTATGTTGAGACACCTCAAGCCGAAAGGTTTCCACTCTTTGCCACCTGAGCATTGCTCAGGTTGAAGAATGCACTCAAAGATGCAGCATATTCACAAGTCTTTTCAGGGGTTCTGTTTTCACAGTGCTCTCTAACATCTCCTCACACATGTACAGTTTAGAACTTGTTCAGTCTTGTGTTTATTGTCTCAGCCCTTTGATATATGTTGTCTCTGTGAGTGAGCCTTTCTCACTTTAACAATATCATTCTTTAACACTTAGCTGCTTTGTTGGTTACCCCTAAACTATTCAGTAAGTCTACTACCTCCATTCCTCCAGCTGGCAAATCTATGAGTTGGGGAGAATGGGAGTATCCTTGGTTAAAAAAAAAATGGTCTTTTTAGTTAATGCAGTAGGTAGTTTTCATGAATAAACATTTCTCACGTTGTTGCTGGTATTTGGCCACTTTTCAATGCCCTGACTTGATTGTTTTTACTATTTTTGTCTATATTTTTAGATTCTGCAGATTAGAATTGCCTGACTTCTTCATGCTGCCATTCAAAATGTACAGCCCAGATTACTATTTTAAAATAAAAATATTTAATCTTCAATTTTATTGAAAATTTGCTTTCAGGTGCAAAAGTGAATGACTTCATCCCCAAATTCCTTAATGGCTAAATAATTATTATGATTATTAATTATATTAGTTATTATTATGATTAGCAAAAATAGTGACCTGGTTATATTACAGGTAGGAAAATATAAACAAGATATAACCATTAATTTTTATAAATTTAAAATTTTATGCTTGGACTTCCCTGGTGGTGCAGTGGTTGAGAGTCCGCCTGCCGATTCAGGGGACACGGGTTCGTGCCCCAGTCCGGGAAGATCCCACATGCCGCGGAGCGGCTGGGCCTGTGAGCCGTGGCCGCTGAGGCTGCACTTCTGGAGCCTGTGCTCCGCAACGGGAGAGGCCACAACAGTGAGAGGCCCGCGTACCGCAAAAAAAAAAAAAAAAAATTTTATGCTTTACTCATCTATTTGAAAAGCACTTTTACAGTGCTGATTTTTCTCCAAAGAGCTACTTTTGGAATCCATGACCACACAAACTCACTTAGCATTGCAAAACAACCACCTCTAGGAGCCTTCCCTTCCTTCCTCTGGACATCTCTGCAACTCACACCTGCTGCAAACATGTCTGCCTCTGGGTGGTCAGAATAAGCTCCTTAAAGCAAAGGACATGAAATCTTTGTTTCTGAATTGTAGCATAGTTTCCCAAATAGAGAAGATACTAAATAGACCACTACAGGGGGTCAGTTTTCACCTCATCGATGTATAAGACTTTATTTTTAGTCATTTTACTCATGTTGCTCGTGCTCTGCATTTACCAGCACAAGTTTCTAAAAAGTATGTCCTAGTTCTGGGGCAGGATGATGAGAGATCTTAGGACATGGGTCCCAATTTTTGGTTCAAAATATGTGGTCAAGCGAATTATTACTATGTATTGAAAAGAGAGTTCAAAAACTATAAAGCTATTTAAGATTTTGTAAACTTAGAAACTTTCTAGTAGATAACAGTAAAGATCTACCACCTCTTTTATTGTTATTTTTTATGTCTCATTTTACTTATACCTAAAAGAAGGACCTTTTATCTAATTAAGTTGAGGCAATATGTTGCCATATCTGAGTGAAACTCACAGAAAAATATTCATACATATTTTCGGAAGCAGAAATAGCATAACGGTTATCAGCATCACATGTAATGTTTTTGACATAATTCAGTTGTTTTTTTCATTCCCCCAACCTGTCACTAACTTGACATCACATCTCTTGTAGTATTTTTCTTAGTAAAACAAAAAAGGGAAGCTTTAGCAAGGCAGCAGTAAATTGCTTTTTTAAAATTGCATTTTGGCAATTAACTTTTCCTTGTATTACGAAAAGCATGTATTGATACACAAGCAAATTCCTGTGTGTTCCCTCTTTCAGTATTAAAGCAATCTAAGAAGTTTTAGTTGTACTCTTTAGGCTAAATTCTCTGTAAACATGTCCCTATTAAGATCAATTGCAGTGCCTTTCTCTTGAAAGGATTCCAAATAGATAACAGTAAATCATGCAGCTAGCTTTCCAATATTGCAAATCTGCATAGGAATAACAGTAAACAGTAGATTGAAAACAGTTCTCTGAAACTCTAGAGAATAAAATCAATTCAGAGGACATGCAATAATGAGCTGCACTGCAAAGCTGGGATTACGGAAGATAACGATGGCTAGGGAACAATATTTGGCAGTTTTTTAGATTTATTTTTTATTGCAACATGGTTAATAATTTTCTGTGAAAATACTGATCAAAATACAACTGAACATGTTTCACATCAAAATGTAGCAGAGACAAATCAATGCAAATACCCATTGTCACATTTGTAACCCCTGCCTCACACAGTGTCCTTTCAATAGCAATAATATTTCAAGTCCTGTTATTTTTTAAAATTTGACATTAATAAACTACTAGAAATTGGCATGTATGAGATAGGGAACTTTGTTGTTTTTTACACATTAATTAAAGACATTTCATCAGCTTAATTTTTGGCCACTACCTTAGCTGAACGTTACTCTTTTATATTTTTCTTTTAGTTTTGTTTGACCCCCCCAAAAAATCACCAAAATTTAAAAACTGAAGGTTGATAATATTTCAAAACTATGCATGTTAACATATTTTCCAACAAAAATTATTTCAAGTGGTGCCAAAGAGAACAATTTTTAAGAAAACTGCAAAAAATTAAAATTTTAATGTTAAAACAGATAGTACCTCAGGCTGAGTGCTAAACTCTTTTCAATCAAGATCAAATCGAAAACAATTCCAAAGAATAGTGAATCCAAAAGTAATGCTTTTGCTTTCTAACACTATTAACATCATTAAGTAAGTTTAAATCAGTTTCCAAAATGTAATTCTGAGTTTAGTTCAAAGAATTCTTGATAATGTAAAAAACAGACTAGCTGGTCAAGTGTGTATGTAAGCTATCATTAATTTAGTGATCCAGCTAGAAATTTTATTTATTGTTAGCAGCTTCCTACAATCTTTAGAGGTTGAAATGAGAAAATTCTTATTTATCTTTATTAAATAATCTCACAATTCACAATTACTCCATAATGCAGGATTATAGATTATCACATATGCTTAGTTAATGAATGAAAATTTCTGAAACTGTGAGATTTCATAGTGTTAACAATATTGAGTTATGTCCCTGATTTGTAGTCTACTACACAAAACTGTTATTTGAAAATTTCACTATGTTAGACAGAGGCTGGTGAGAAAACTCAGGCAAGATAAAAAAAATTCCAACTGAGCAAAGCCAATATACCCTGAATAATCCACATTTGTTTGTTTCATTTTCCTATTAATATATTCTCATACTTCTTAAAGGAATAGATCTAAGAATTTTGAATTAGCCATTCTTTTCCTTCTACTTTCTAAAAGTAAATAGATAGATGAATAAATAGATTCTAAAATAAGATTTAACAAATGTAATATATGCAAGGATTCCAGAAAAACTTTTGCTCTCTTGAAGTTTGTATCATAAACAAAATCACCACAAAGCATCATTACCATTCCCCTAACCGCAAGAGAATCTGTATATGTGTTTGTACTGTTTTAGTGTGTATTTAGTTTCATTTTTGTTTTTCTGCTGGTCTTACATCTGTGACCACATCGTTGTCTCCAACTAATGTTTTACTTGTTAGAGCATCATTTCTGCAAATAGCACAGCATGGTTTTTCAGTCCATGAGTACAGTGTTTACCGAAAAGGGGTATTTTCTGCTCTGATAATTTTCCTGGCCAGACAGAGTCTAACAATAAACATTTGTTTTACTCCTGATCTCCACAACAGAAGATGTCTGCCAAAATTGTGGTTGTGAAAAGCCATTCCTCAGAAAGGGATAAGGATATAACCATGGATTTGATTGTGTGCTCTAGTCTATAAAATGACTCAGAATCACGAACCATCAGCTAAACTTTCCCTTCCATTTTTTTCTTGCCTTCCATCTAATAAACAAAGCATGAACTTTTTTGGGGAAAAAGCAATAGAGGACTTTATCAAACGACTCTTAGTTATAAAATTGTCACTCAATGTTAATACATTTTGTTGTAATGAAGATGAGAAACAAAGGAAATTGCTGACTAATTGAGAGAGATGTGTTATTCTCTAAGTCCTTTTCTGCTTAAGACATTGCATGAATGATACCGCCTCTAAAAATTTTGGACTCTTTGAGATATATATAAAAGAATAAAAAGAATTATTTTTCCCTCCACCTGATACTTTTAAATAAATAATTATAGTACACCTGACTAGGTCCTTATAATTAGAGAGTTAGAACCTTTGAGGCCCACTACTTCTAATCTTAGTGGTTAGATGGTAGGAAGCCAGAGTACATGGAAGGTCAAACACTCATACTGGCAATGATATAAAAGAATCAAATGATAGATTATAGAATAATAGAATACAAATCTCAAGGTTAGAAAAGACTTCTAGATCAAAATCCCATCTGTTTCTTAAATCTCTACTTGTACCTTTCTGCCCTATCTTTGCTGCTATAAAAGGTTGAATATTAGTCATCTCCTTCATCATCTTATTCCATCTTTGAATATCTCATCTTTTAATATTATTCTATAAACTGAGTTGTATCTGTTAATGATGAAACAAACATCTTATTGGTCCCAATTCTACTTCATGTGATAATACAGTATGAGCACAGTATTTTTTCCATACGATAGTCTTTTTTTTTTGTGGTATGCGGGCCTCTCACCGTTGTGGCCTCTCCCGTTGCGGAGCACAGGCTCCGGATGCGCAGGCCCAGTGGCCATGGCTCACGGGCCCAGCCACTCCGCAGCATGTGGGATCTTCCCGGACCGGGGTACGAACCCGTGTCCCCTGCATCGGCAGGCGGACTCTCAACCACTGTGCCACCAGGGAAGCCCATATACGATAGTCTTTTAAACATTAGAAGAAAACTGCCAGATTTCTGGTTATGTCTTCTCATCTAAATGCTCTAAATTAGCCATCATTTCAACTCTGTCTCACTTCATAAAGCATCTCATTCCTGGTTGTTCTCTTCGGCACTTGGTCCAGTGTACCACTTCACATGTGCCTGGAATTGAAAACAGTTCTCCAGATTTATCAAGGAATAAAATTAGAAACAATGCTTTCCTATAATTAGGATTCAGATACACTATTGTATCTGCTGGTTTATACTGTTATTCAAGTCTTCTATTTTTATGTTGATTTTCTCTTTAGTTGCTCCATTCATTATTGAAAGGGGAGTATTGAAGTCTCCAAACATTTTTAGTTGAACTGCATATTTCTTCCTTCAATTCTGACCACTTAATACTACCACATCAGTGGTTAGGGTTTCAATGTATGAATTTGGGGAAGACACAAACATTCAGTTCCTAACAAAAATCTATGAGAAACCCCACTAACATCATACTTCATGGTGCAACTGTGAATGTTTTCCACCTAAGATTAGGAAAAAGAAAGAAATTCACTCCCACCCTTTCTCTTCAATACTGTACTACAGATTTTATGCAGGAAAACTAAACCAAAAAAATAAAAAAAGGAAAAAAGCATCCAAATTGAATGGAAAAGTTAAATCTTTGTCTATCTGCAGATGACATGATACTGTATATAAAAAATTCTAAGGACAACAGCTCAAAACACTTAGAGATGATAAACAGATTCAAGATTAAATGATAACAACTGATATATAAAATTCAATTGTATTTCCATATATTATCAGTGAACAATCAAAAAATAAAATTAGGAAAACAATTACAATAACAAAAAATACGTAAGAATAAATTTAATGAAAGAAGCTCAAGACTTGTACACTTATAACTACAAAACATTGTTGAAAGAAATTAAAGATCAAAATGAAAAAAATATATCTGTGTTCAAGGATTGAAAGACAATGTTGTTAGTATGGCAAATTTATCTACAGAATCAAACAATTTGTCTCAAATGCTTTTTGCCCCCTGACATTGACAAACTGATCCTGAAATTTCTGTGGAAATACCAGGACCCATAATAACCAATACAATCTTGAAAAAATTAGGACTCACTTCCCAATTCAGAATTTAAGACGGGACTATCAAGAGTTTTAAAAATAATCAAGACTATGTGTACAACCATACAGATAGATATATAGATCAATGGAATAAAATTGAAAGTCCAGAAATAAACCCACACAGTAATGGTTCATTGATTTTCAACAGATGCCAAAACATTTCAATAGTGAGAGAATAGCCTTTTCTACAAAAGTTGCTAAGAGAACTGGATTCCTACATGTAGAAAATGCAGCTCGACCCCTATCTCATTTCATATAAAAAATTAACCTAGAGTGGACCAAAGAGTTAAATTTAAGTGCCAAAGCTATAAAATTCTTAGAAAAAAAATAGGTAAAAAAACATAAATCTTCATTATTAGTTATTGACTTCTCAGATAATTATGAAGCGCAAACAACCAAAGCAAAAGTAGGTAAATTGGACTTTATCAAAATTGAAACTTTTTGCATATTTACTGCTACTACGACTACTACTACTAATAATAGTAATAAAGGTAAGTGGAAACTTTGGGAAGTGATGGGTATGTTTATGATGTTGATGGCAGTGATGTCTTCATGGGCGTATATTATGTCCAAACTCGAGTTGTATATATTAAATATGTACAGCTTTTTAAATGTCAACCATACTTCAATAAAATACCTTAAAAAAGAAAAAAAATTGAAACTTTTGTGCTTCAAAGGATATTATCAAGAAAGTGAAAAGACAACAACATAACAGGAGAAAATATTTGAAAATCATATATCTGATAAAGGATAGTATCCAGAATCTATGAAGAGCAGTTAAAAATCAAAGACAACCCAATTTAAAAACGGGCAAAGGATTTAAATAGACATCTATTTAAAGCAGATATACAAATGAAAACGCATGAAAAGGTGCTTAACATCACTATTTATTGGGGAAAAGCAAATCAAAACCACATGGAGGTACTACTTCACTCCCACTAGGATAGCTACAATTAAAAAGACAGGTACTGGGCTTCCCTGGTGGCACAGTGGTTGAGTCCGCCTGCCGGTGCAGGGGACACGGGTACGTGCCCCGGTCCGGGAGGATCCCACATGCTGCGGAGCGGCTGGGCCCGTGAGCCATGGCCGCTGAGCCTGCGCATCCGGAGCCTGTGCTCCGCAACGGGAGAGGCCACAACAGTGAGAGGCCGCATACCACAAAAAAAAAGACAGGTACTGTCATGAGTTGGAGAAGATGTACAAAAATCGGAACCCTCACACATTGCTAGTATGAATTTAAAATAATGCAGTTCCTTTGGAAAACTACCTGGCAGTTCATCATATGATTAAGCATAGAGTTATCACATGACCCAGAAATTCCGCACTTAGGTGTATAATCCAAGAGAATTGAAAACATATGTTAACACAAAAAAGTGTAATTGCATGTTCATGGCAGCTTTATTTAATAGTTAAAAAATGAAAACAACTCAAATATTCATCAACAGGTGAATGGATAAACTAATGTGGTATATCCGTACTATTTGATATTATTCATTCATAAAAAGGAATGAGGTATTGATTCAAATTAAAACATGAATGAGCCTTGAAAATAGTATTCTAAATGAATGAGGCCCAAGACCAAAGGCCACATATTGTATGAGTCTACTTATATGAAATATCGAGAAGAGGCAAATCGAGAGACAGAAGTAAGCAAGATTAGGGGAGGGGCAAATGGGGAGTGACTGCTAATAGATAGGTATGAGTTTTCCTTTTGGGGTGATGAAAATGTTCTAGAATTAGATAATAATGATGGCTGCATGAATACATGAAAAAGCACTGAATTATATACTTTAAAAAGTTGAATTTTATGGTATATGAATCATATCTCCAAGCTGTTCTTGCTGATAAAATATTTTTGGTGTGTATTTAAATATTCCTTCATGCCTTTACTAAAACATAAACCTGTCAACAGTTATGGAGTTCTTTATTTCAGATATACTTGCATTATACATAGATGCTGAAAGAGATACTCTACATAAGGAAAGCCTTTTTGGGGGAAGGGGGGTGTTCCTTGGCCTTTCTTCAAAGTAGTTCTTTTAGGTTCCACATTAGGGAAATGTTTCTGGTCTCTAGTATGCTCTAAAAATTGCTCTTCTGAAAAGATTTATAATGTCAAGAATTACATAACTCTCTTACGGAGTACTTTATACTTTTTATGGTCTTTCTCAAGTACAAAGATAAAGAGAAAGCTTTTATTATGGCCTTTTGAAAGAACGATTTAGTTAGTTCCTGACAAGGGCCAAACTGAACAAATGATCCTACATGCAGAGTACAGGTTTATCTTCAGTGACATTATTTAAACACCGTGTAAATTTTACCATTCTAACATTTTATATGCAAAGTAATATAGGATACATTTTCCCTCATTTCTTCTCCCCATACTAATAAACTTAGTATAATGGAATGGAGAATGTGTACCTTTGTTACTTACTTAATGCTTGTAATACAAATAAAAAACATAGTAAGGTAGGGGAAAACAAGTTTTATCTGTCCAATGCATTTGTGTGAATATTAGTGCTGAATAATCTAATGTAAGGAACAGTAAATTGGTAAGAAAGAGCTAGACAGGTTATAATCATTGTTATAATTTAATTTTTTTCTACACCTATGTTTAATTTTGATGATGATGCATCTCAAAATGTTCATATCTGAATATTTCCCCCATACTCTGCTAATATAAAATTGTCCAGGGTACTGAGGACTGCTCTTTTAAATATCCTTGGTACTTGAATTTATTTTCTAATCAAATAATAATATATTTAACATGAAACTAGATTATATAAATATAATGCATCAGGCAGTTTGATTAATCATATATTCCCGTGGAATATGGGATTTTTCCAGGAGGACAAAAGAGCAGCTCCTACCCCTTGTCATATTCTATACACGGATGTGAAGTATATATTTATTAATAAATTAACATGAAAAATCCTAAAATTTCCTGTTAAAAAGCCTTTTAAATTTCCAGAAATGTACTTAACATGGAATTTTTTGTAAGCCAGAATTCTTGATTGTGGTAGGATAATCTCTAGAAAATATATTAGGATCTCTGCAAGGCTGGGTGTATAGCATTTTCAATATATCTCTTACTTACTTTCATAAAACCTACAGAAGGTGATGTGTAACAAAAATCATGTCATCAAATAAAGTTATGTTGAAAATAGTGCGAGGAAGTCTTATAAAGGGTGTGAGTTAAATAGTTCTGAAGCCGTTAAAGACCCTTCATCACCTAATGACTAGACTGCTGAAACTGTCTCCAAATATGATTCTTACCCTCTAACCTAGTCCACCTCACTCATTCTTTATACGTCTGATAAATTAATCTTCCTGAAATACTAGTTTTTTACAAGACCTGTAAAATCGTAAAATAATGATCACAGTGCTTACATAACAATTTTCATATACATTATCTCATCTACCCTTTACAATAGCCCTAAGAGGCAGGCAGGACAGATATTATATCTTTAACGAAGAAGAAAACCAAGATACAGAGATATAAAGTTACTTATCAAATACAAATAGGTTTAAGGGGAAAAGAGTGGAAAAAGACATATCAGGCAGACAGTAATCAGAAGAAAGTAGACTCCAGAGCAATAATCATCGTATATTTTATGATGTTAAAGGGTCAATTCACAAAGAAGCCATCATAATCTAAATGTGTACACAGCTAACAACATAGCTTCAAAATATATAAAGTGTAACCTATTAGAAATAAAAGAAAAAGTAGTCAATTACAGATAATTTGCAGACAGTTAGTAGTCACAGTTATAGTAAGGGCCTTCAATAATGCTCTCTCAGTAATTGATATAGCAAGTAGAAAATTAGTAAGGGTGTAGAAAACCTGAAAAACACTAATTGCATTTATAGAGCACACAATAGCAGAATAATTCACCTTCTTTACAAGATCACATGAATCATTCACCAAGACAGACCATATTTTGGGCCATAAAATAAGACACATTAAATTTTAGAAATTGAAGCAAACTGTGCTTCCTGGACCTTGTAGAATTAAAATATAAGTGGGTAGTAGAAATATATGTGAAAAATCTGAAAATATGTAAAAATTAAACCTCACACTTGTAAATAACCCATTGCTGAAAGAGAAAAACACAAGAAAATTAGAAATATTGAGTTGAATGAAAATAACACACAGTATTTCAAAATGTGTGAGACGCTGTTTAAAGTAGTGCTTAGAGGGAAATGTGTAGCATCAAATACTCGATTAGAAAAGTCAGATATCAGTAATCTAAGCTTCCACCTTAAACAATTACTAAAAGGAAGTAAAGTAAAGCCAAAACAAGCAAGAAGGAAGGAAATAGTAAAGATGCAAGCATAAATTAATGAAATTGAAAACAGAAAATCAACAGAAAAAAATCAATAAAACAAGTTTTTTAAAATAAAGTTAATTAATAAACAGAGAGCCAGACCAATTTAAAAAAAAGAAGATACAGATTATCAGTATCAAGAATTTATAAAAAGGGGAAAACTCAAAAGACTCTGAGGTTATTAAAATAAGAGAAATATTAGGAAATATTTCATGTCCTTACATCCTACAACTTGAAGTGGGCAAATGCCTTGAAATCTATGAAGTACCAAAGTTCACGAGGCAGAAATAAATAATCCAAATAGTCTATGTGTATTAAAGAACTTGATCTATAGTTTAAAACTTTCCAAAAATGAAAACTCCATGCATAAATGACTTCACTGATGAATTCTTAGAAATAATATAAGTTCTATACAAACTTTCCCTAGAAATAGAAAAGGAAGGGATATTTCCCAATGGATTTTATGACGGAATAATTACCCTGCTGCCAAAACCAGAGAAAGACATTTCAAGATAAGCCAGCTGTAGGCTATTATATGATCTCTTGAGCATAAACACAAAATTTATCAAGACGATTTTATTAAGTAGAACTCAGTGACACATAATATGGATAATAGATCATAACAAAGTATGTTTCATTCTGGACATGCAAGGTTCATTTAACAATTGAAAATCAAACAGTGTAATTTGCCATATCAATGTACAAAGGAAGTAAAAACATAGAATCGTTTCAATAGATGCAGAAAAAGTTTAACCCCCATTCATTACAAAAACTCTCAACAAGTGAGGAATATAAGGGAACATCTTCAGCTTTATAAAGGGCATCCACAAACAGGCTGTGATTAACAATAAAGTATGTTTATTTACAATTAAAAGACATTAAGTTGGTTTCTGTTTTTGTCTATTATGCATAAGGTTTCTATAAATATTCACATGTGAATATTGTATGTACCTATGTGTTAATTTCTCATGGGTAGATATCTAGGAGTGAATTTTCTGGCACATGATAAATGCATGTTTAACTTTTTAGAAACTTGCAAATTTTCCAGTTTTGCATTCCCACCAGCAATTTCTGAGCATCTGAGCTCCACATCCTTGCTGGTACTTGGTACATTGTGGAGAACAATCCTACAATATCCCACTGTCTTTCAGTATCTCATAGAGATCATTGCTTCAAGGAGTTTTTAATCCCTCCAGGAGGGATATTTATACTGAGCGCTGTGTGGCACTCTGCTTGCTGGGCTCTTATGTGATTGCTCGCAGGCTAGATCTCTCAATTTCAGGAGACGCTACGTTCCTGTTCCTTTAGATAATTCTCTGCTGTTGTCTGCTCTTTAATCTCTGATATCTTTTCCTGAATGGTGGCCTTCAACAGAACTTCCTGGATGTTATTAAATGTAGTGAGGAGACTTAGAAACAACTGACAACTGGCCAGTGATTATAGTTCTAATAGCAGCACAGCCTCCTCTTGTATTCCTATATCACTTGAAATAGTTGGATGAAACTTCTACCAGGTATCACCTGTGAAAGGTACATGGTCATTCTAAAAGTAACAAACCCCTTGCCTTAGATGTATTTTATGTTTTTCTACAGGTTACCAGGTAGTTATTAAATAAGAAGAAGAAAGGACTTATACCAATCCTTTCAACTCTCTCCAGAAGATGGAGTATCTTTCCTCAAAGGTTATTTCAGACTCCAAGGGGGTAAAATATTCAGATCCTTGTTATTGCAAGTTCATAAGACACTGTAGCTTATTATGCATATTCAGAACATTTACAGATAAAACGAACAATGGCATAGAGCATTGCTCTTTCTCTTTGTGAAGAAATGTCACTGTCCAACTTTGAGAATACTTTAGAGAATTATGTGTAAGTAATATAAAAATTATTGACTTAATTTGTTTTTTGGGGGGAAAACTATATGTAGTTAGAAGTTTTATTACATCTTTTTAATGAAAATATAAGTATTCTCTTTCTATTGAATTGTTAATCATGGTTATAATGCTGCTAACATTTGTATAATAGATATTTTCTAATATTGCTGGAGATTTTTCAATGTAAAACTTTAAGCAGACGTTTAAAAAATACACTCACTAGCAAAAATATATATATATTCTTTTAAGGATTTTTCAATACTGCCTGAAACTTTTGAATTAAAAACTTCTACTCTTACATGTACAAAATAGATATATGCAGTAGCAGAAATCTTGATTTTTGGATCAAAACATACTGTTATCTCAAAAATTTGGCCGTTAATTTTTTCTTATTTTATGGAGTAACAAAGACTTGTGAAATGCGTGGAGACGAAGGAATATCAATGGTAGCTATTTTCTTTTTTTTCCTTAAATTCTTAATCAAAGGAACTGATGATACTGATGAAAATGTTGACATTTCAGGTACTGTGGTAGCTGAATGCTTTTCTGACAAGGGTCACTTAAGCCTGAGATCAGTGCAGCAGATTAATTCTGTTGGACAAAGGCAGATGTGGAAGGGGAAGAAGTCAGTGCCTTAGTTAGTTCCCCTTCAGTCCGTGTGTTCTCTAGTTGTCTTCATGTCTAAAAACTAGTGTCCCAAATTAAGGTGTGAGCTGCTTGAGAACAAGGGTTTTGGCTTCCCTGATTAGCCATATTCAGTGACCTTCAGATATTGGTTGAATTGAATTGTAGGAGTTTTTCCATCAGTACCATTGCAGGGTGTGAGAGGTTAAGGTTTTGCTTCAAGCAGGTACCTTCATTTTTACAGGCAAAGACCCCTCCAACTGTCCACAGTTACTGGCAACCACTTTTTCACCAAATCTGGTGGCCTTTTATCACTTCTCATTCTCCTTACTCTCTTTGCAATATCTAGCACTGTTTTCCAGTTCCACCATCTTGTAACTCTGTCTTCTCTTGGTCTCCATAACATCACACCCACTGAACATTCTTCTATTCAATGAGCTATTTCCTTTTGTCTCTTAAACATAGCTCTCCCCTAAGACTCCATCCTCTGATCGAGTGGAAAGAATGCAATTTTTGGAGCTAGAGCAACTGTGTTTGATTCTAGACTGAGTGATCTCTCTGAGCCTCTATTTTCTCACCTTCACTTAGTCCTTCTCTGGCACTCTTCCTTTTTTAGGAAAGGATCTGAGTTTCTGACATATGTCATTTTCCTTCTCTCCAAAGAACTTCTTTTAACATTTCTTGCCAGGCAGGTCTCAAAATTTGTTTTCTGTGGAAGGTCTTTATTTCTCCTTCAGTTTTGAAAGATACTTTTGTAGGATGCAAAATGCTGTCCTGCATTGGTGTTGGTGTTAGTTTGTTTGCTTTCTTCTCTTGGCACGTTAAATATTTCACTTCATTTTCTTCTTGTTTTCATGTCCTAAGATTGTATATTCACCATATCTAGGAAGGGTAAATATCAGATATAAAAAATAACTAAATCTTATAGACAATATTATGGGCATAAAATGATGAAAATAAGTCAATAAATGAAATATCATTGTGAAAAACATTAACAAAACTAATTTTAAAGTGACTAAACCAGAATATTTTATTCCTTTATCCACCTACAAATGTCCACTTAAACAAACTTTATGCAATTTTGGCTACCAACCAATTTATTTATATCAGTGAAGTGAGGTTCTTTTTGCCCTACTTTTCAATTCACATGTATTCTTATAAAAGATACATGACTTGAAGCTCTTGTACCCTGAAAGTATTATGATTACTGGAAATGATAGTATGTACATAAGAAATATTTAAACTGATCACTGAGTCAGTGCAATACTTTTGTGCCCAACATTGAATTAAAGGACTTATTAAAAAAGCATCCCTTGGGAAAAATTACCCATTCTCCCCTTGTACTCTTAATCTCTATAAACTCTTCGAAGGAAGGGATCATATATTTAATTATTTGCATGTAGTGAGAATTTTAGAAGGTGCAATAGAAGTTATTCTCTGTTAGGATAGGTTATTAGAGATTCTATTTTTATGAGATTTTGATGCACCTTATGTGAAACACAAAGATGAGATATATTGAAGATGGTAACCAATGTTCAGAATTAAACTCTTAGTCAAGTCTGAGGGATAAATGCTGGCCCTTAATCTCCAGAGAATGTTTCAGGGAGGGAAAAAGCTCTGAGGGGAAAATAAATCAGGATATACCACCTGTACTGGTAATATTGGTTAAGTATCAACAAATTTTATTTATATCAGTGGAGTGAGGTTGTGTGTGTGTAGCAAGAGCTAGAACAATGCTTGCAGGTATAGCGTCACCTTCAAATGGAGATGATCCTGATGATAAGTGAAAGAATGTAACTAAGCC
Organism: Neophocaena asiaeorientalis asiaeorientalis; assembly: GCF_003031525.2. Lineage (NCBI taxonomy): Eukaryota > Metazoa > Chordata > Mammalia > Artiodactyla > Phocoenidae > Neophocaena > Neophocaena asiaeorientalis. The sequence goes on along the minus strand of NW_020174712.1, from coordinate 5,514,364 downwards.
ACAACAGTAATCACAACTATCACCTAAAGTCACCATGTTAGCCTGATGGATGGGAATCCCATTAGGTCCTGGGAATATCTCAGGAAGAACAACATGTATTCAAAGAGGAGAGCCATAATGATCCTTCAGAGAACACATGCAACAACTCAGGGCTCTTCAGAGAAGGATGAGACTTAGGAGGTGGGTGTGGGTTTCCTACCTTTAAGCCAGTAAAGATTCAGCCAGAGAACACTTATTATGTGCCCCTAAAAATATCATACATTTTAGTACCAGAAGTGCTACCAAGACTTAGCACTGTGTAGCTTTTTGCACACAGTATATGCTTAAAAATACTTGCTGATAATGAGGATATTGGGGTTAGACTAGCTCGATTAGAAGAAAGGAACAAATAATATTACTTTCCAGGATATCTGCCAGGAACAGAAATACTGCCTAGGATACTGTTTACCTGGATTGTGCCAAAGTGGTACGGAAACAACTTAAAATGATTAAAGAAAGAAAGAATAAACACCCTTGGGAGCAGATGGAGAGAGATTTAAGCATGGTGGCAGGAATAAGAAACTGGAAATGTCCACTGTAAACACATTAAAAATGCATTTCAAGGTACAGTTACCATGATACTTATATTTCTATGCATGCTAAAGAAATGTTACAAAATTACGAAGTCATTAATGTGAATTTCGTCAATGAAGGAAATAGTGGGCCCTGTCACTACCATTAGACTAAGGTAATAGTACTTCTCATTCATAATCTTCCAAGGGAACTCTAGAAATTTAAGTTATATTTGTAGCAGGAGCTGGAAGTAGACAAACAACAGATTGCCAAGTATAGTAATTGGAATTTTCTTAATGACAGAATTATAGATGCCCAGAACATTGTTGATTGCCTGGCTCACGACTGCCCACTGGCCAAATACCAACTCAGGGCTTGTTGCCAAATTAGTAGCACAAGAGTCTGCTGATTCATTCCCTTACCCCAACCTGTAGTCTTTTCATTCTCCATTTTTGACAGATATTTAATGAGGACTTGTGCTTACAAATACATCTTTGTAAACCATTGTAAAAATACACAATTCTGGGATTTTTGTATAGGACCAAACTAAGCATATCAGATTCAACAAGAATGCATGCTGAAAATATCAAACTGTTTGGACATGGTTTAAAATACAATTACATGTTGTCTGTTCTGTTTTTTATCTTAAAATTTATATTAATATATCTAAGTCCCTAATGTAGAGTTTTCTTCCTTCCGTAATTATTTCTAATTATTCCTACATACATTCCGTGTATAATAAATGCTTAGTCCCATTTTAGTTTCTGGATTACAAATGATCATGATTGGCAGAAAAGTTTTCTGAAAATTTTATAAACCATTTTATTTTTGACTCGTTTACAAAGCAAAGAATTCTCAAAATATTCCAGTTTAAAACAAACTACTGTGAGCAGGCTGACCTGTTTTGGTACGGGCTTCTCTATATTTTAAGGTATGTTTACCTTGGAATGAGCCTAACTTCTCATAATTCTTGCTGGCCTATTTCCCTGCTGCCACCTCCAACTCCAGGTGTTTATGGAAAAGTTTAGCACTTTAAAATGTTGACTTGTCTGATAATGTCTTCATTCAGTTATTTTAAGCCAAGCAGAAAAGGGGCTGAAGCTGAACACCTGGCAGCTTTACTCTTCTTATTTACTACCATGACTAGAACACACATATATACAGAAATAATCAGCTACCATGTTTCAGACCTTCCCAAGGGTATACTACTGGAAATGGCGTATGGTGTAAAGAGCATGGATTCAGAGTCAGACTGCCAGAGCTGGAATCCTGACTCTGCTATTTGCTAGCTGACTGGCCTTGGGAAATGTTTTCAGTCTCTCTAAAACACAGGTCCTCAAACTATAAAATGGAGATGGGGACTTACCTGGCGGTCCAGTGGTTAAGACTCCACTCCCAATGCAGGGGCACGGGTTTGATCCCTGGTTGGGGAACTGAGATACCACATGCTGCACAGTGCTGCCAAAAAAAAAAGATGAAAGAAAATGGAGATGAAAACAGTACGGATCACATGAGGCCATTTGCAAATTAAATGAGGCAATCAATGTAAAAAAGATAGTATTAGCATAGTGACTGGCACATAGAATATGCTCAATAAATCTTAGCTATTATTACTTTATCCCCACTATTAAAAAAGTTAAGCATTATTCTATAGCTATAATCCACATACTATAAAATTTACCCTTTAAAAGTATACAATTTAGTGGGTTTTGTATCTTAACAAAGTTGTTCAACCATCACCACTAAGTCCAGAATATTTTTATCACCCCAAAGAGAAACCTATATGCATTAGCTGTCATTTTCCATTGTCTCCCCCTATCCAGATTCCTAGTAACACTAATCTGTCGCTATGGATTTGCCTATTCTGGACATTTAATGTAAATAGAATCATACAATTTGTGGCCTTTGCCTGGCTTCTTTCACTTAGGTTATTGTTCTCAAGTTTCATCCATGTTGTGGTATAAATTAGTATTGCATTTTTTTCTTGGACAAATAATATTCTATTGTATGGATTTGCAGTGCCCTGGCTGAGGAACATTCCCCCATATGGAAGCTGGATGCTGAGCTGCTGCTTGGTCACATATTCTTCTTCCTTATTAGGAATAACTTTTCTCCCCTTCTGGGCACACAGTGAACTTTCTTATATTGCTCAGTGTGTGCTCATATGGCACCTGGCCAGCCCACCAGTGTATCTGCTTCCCAACCTCCACCCATACCTGGGAAAGGAATGGGTCTGGCCTGTAGCAGAAGTGGGATGTGTTTAGTACAGCTCCCATGATGGTTGTCAGGAAGGAATGTGGCCATGGGAGACGGGAACATACTACATACGCTGATTTTTTTTTAATTGAAGTATAGTTGATTTACAATGTAAATTTCTGCTGTATGGCAAAGTGATTCAGTTCTCTCTATACATACATTCTTTTTTTAAATATTCTTTTCCATTATGGTTTATCATTAGGATATTGAATATAGTTCTCTGTGCTACACAGTAGGACCTTGTTGTTTATCCATTCCACATATAATAGCTTACATCTGCTAACTCCCACCTCCCACTCCATCCCTCCCCTACCCTCTCCCCTTTGGCAACCACAAGTCTGTTCTCTATGTCTGTGAGTCTGCTTCTGTTTCATAGATAGGTTCATTTGTGGCATATTTCAGATTCCACATATAAGTGACGTCATACAGTATTTGTCTTTCTCTTTCTGACTTACTTCACTTAGTATGTTAATCTCTAGTCACATCCATGTTCCTGCAAAATGGCATTATTTCATTCTTCTTTTATGGCTGAGTGGTGTTCCATTGTACGTATGTATCACATCCTTCTTTTCCACTCCTCTGTTGATGGGCATTAGGTTGCTTCCACGTCTTGGCTGTTGTGCATAATGCTGCTATGAACACAGGGGCGCATGAATTAGAGTTTTGTCTGAATACGTGCCCAGGAGTGGGCTTGCTGGGTCCTATGGTACTTCTATTTTTAGTTTTCTGAGGAACCTCCATACTGTTTTCCACAGTGGCTGCACCAACTTACACTCCCACCAACAGTGTAAGAGGGTTTCCTTTTCTCCACACCTTCTCCAGCATCTGTTATTTGTAGACTTTCTAATGATGGCCATTCTGATCATTGTGAGGTGGTACCTCATTGTAGTTTTGATTTGTATTTCTCTAATAATTAGCGATGTATTGAGCATCTTTTCATGTGCCTATTGGCCATACAGATGCTGACCTTGTTGCATCTCTTCTCTTTTCTGTCAGTAACCCATCATTCTGACCAGTGCCTTGCATGTTGAGTTTGCCTTGGTCACTCCGAGCCCGTAGAAGCTGCAGTGGGCCAGTCTGTGGGCTTCTGCTCCTGGTGATCGGTAGTGTTATGGCCTTTGCCATCTCTCACGCAGTGGCAGGTCCTCACTTGCAATTGGTAGCTGGATCTTCCTGCTCCACAGTTTGCATATGTGCAGATAGAAACAAAATAGATGTAATATTCTTTATATTTAATACTTTTATTATATAGCATAATAGTAATGTTAACTGTCTAGAAAATGTTCTGGCATACAGCTAGAAGCAGTAGCTGAGACTTTCATTAAAAATTCAGACTCCACCATTGGTCTGGGGTGATGAGGTGATTACTAATAGTATTTAAAGTCATTCCTATGTAAAGATTTCTCCCAGTCATTAGGGCCCTGAAATCAAAACTGTTTATGTCATGTTCACTGGCCTCTAAAATGAGCAGCTTGGTTACCTGTCCGGGTTTACTAATCCAAAGCATAAATAACATCAAAGTTGAAACCATGACTGTAATATTAGTGGTCTTGTCAGAAAGGGCCTGAGTTTGTCACGCATCGAAATGAATCCACCTTGCTTCAGTCAGGTGGAGTTGAGACGCTGATCCAGCAACATGGCCCAAGCGATGTCTTAAAGACTGGAGCTGTCCTCATTCCAATTTTCATTCTTTAAGGGTGCCCATATAATGCCTTTAAATTCAGTTTTTTAAAAAAGGATCTCAACAGTTTTCTTTTTGGGCTTGTTTTTGTCTCAGAAAAGCCTTTAACAAATGGAATTATGTTCAGTGCATGTTGGGGGTTTGTCCAGTTGCATCAAGGGTAATCTGATTTTAGGCCCTGAGTGAGCTAAGGCCTGTAGGAGGAAGATACTGCAAGTCTCATTTTTTCACAGTGGTCTCCAGCTTTGTGCTGTGTCAGACAGACGGGAGGAGCTGAGAGTGCTTCATCACCCTCCTAATGTCAGCAGCCACAAAGTTGCATCAGGACTATCCTCTACCATGGTTAGCTAAGCTCAGTACTTCATGTTTGAGACTCAACCGCTAACATAAACCTCTGTAGCATTTCAATCAAAGTGGAACATTTGACATTTTAAGAGTGGTTATTCAATAAGGAGTTTAAAGACATTTCCACAGTTACATACACAACCCTGTAATGGTCTTGTTTTCAACTTTCTTTTTCAAATCTACCATTGAAATAAATGGCATCGTTTGTGTATATAATTTTAACCTTGTGATATTATGGTTTTATTTCTCTCAACAGAGTCAAAAGAGAAGTGAGTTTTTTACATAAATTGAAGAAAATTCTTGTAACATAATCCTACATCCTCATAAAGCCAAAAGTAGTACAGGGGGAAGAGTTAGTTCCAATGATGGAAGATAAGGCATGGATTTACATCTCAGACATTTAACTACTTTCAAAAAAAATCTTTAGACTTTGCCTAAATCATGCCTTGAGACGCTTTATTTCATTGATAAGATCTAATATCTGAAAACACCCTTTAAAAAAACAATTTGACTAGATTCTAGTGTAGGAATATAACTATAAAAGATGAAGTGATTACTCAATCAACAAAATTTAAATAAATGATTTCTTTGGCATGATATTTCTTGTCCTTAAAGGAATATTTTCATTTTCTTTACATTTGTAGTTCTTTTACATTATTGCTGTAATAGATGGGTATGAAGATCTTGATTTTCTGAAAGGTCAAAATTTTTTCTAGTTAAACTGTGTTAATAGAAAATTAGCTTTAATTCTGTACATGAGAAGTAAGGACTGAGAAGTGGTCACCCTAAAATAGGCTATGGGTTAGGCTATAGCAGGCAGTTATCCTGGAAATATCTTAATTTCCAAGACATGATCAGGACCCAGAAAGGTCTTTTTTTCTTATAAAAAGTCTAATCTGTTGGGGCCAGAGAGGTCAGACCCCATAGAACCATACTTACCCTCAGCATCCTGGATAGTGGGCAGATTCCTCCCATCTACTTAGTCTGTACCATTGGCCCTCCATCAAACTGAGATTGTCTTCTGTCATGATCAAATCATAGAGGCTTTAGGTCAAGAAGGTGAAATTTAACATTTCAACCCACGTCTGTCTATGCCAAACTATCTGTGTCATGAAAGAAGCAATGGATTGGAGTAAGGTTAGGGCTGAAAACTTTGGGTAGCCACACCCTTTTGAAAACTTTACCTGGTGCAGACCATAATGATTTATACAAAATTTATCCCTTACTATTCTATCAAATGTGAAATTCACCACTGTTTGTTTCTTTTAGGCTTATAAACTAATCAGTCATTCTTTGGTTTTGAGCTATTCCCTGTGCACTCTAAACAGAGCAAGAGTTTTGAGAACGTCTCCTTCTTGTCTTATCAACTTATATTGGAACGCAGATGTATCAGGTGGAGAAAGGAAATAAAATAATGTCTATTGAGCATCTGCCGTGTGCTGGGCACTCAACTTTATATTTTACATAAACAATTTTATTTACTCTTACAATGAAATTGGATTTAATTATGCCCATTTTGTAGATAATCAAACTGATAATACAAAAGGTGAGGTAACCAGTTCGAGATTATATCATCAATTTTTGGTGAACTTGAGATATAAACCCTGTCCTTTGTGTTCTGAATGCTAGGCCTTTTGAGATTTCCGTTTCCCTCTTAATAGTGCATTCTAAATAATAGAATAGAGACTATAATTTATACTTAGAATACTTAGCAGAACCAAAAAGCGTAGCTTATTAAGAGACCTTGTTCCCTCAAAGAATATTTATTAATTCAGTGGTGGTATGACATTATTTTCTCGAGAAATCCTCAAGTTAAGAAAGCTAAGAAAAACAAGTGGGTGGTGATGCCAGGAAAGATATATTTATATATATATATATATATA